>NC_090738.1:117910766-117915766 GCF_036898095.1 Palaemon carinicauda | reverse complement strand
GAATACTGTACCCTCAAGCAAGAGAACTCGAAACCAACACAGTGAAAGACCACGGTACAGGCTATGGCACCATCCAAGACTACTCATTATCAAATCTAAAAGAAACAGAACCATAATATTACGAAAGAAAATATAAGACTATTTTCCCTCTTCAGAATGTAAGAAAAGTTCCCAAGAGCCAACCCCCCCCCCCCCCTCCCTCCTATTCCAGTGGGAGACACTTAGTCACACTCAAGTGATTCTTTATTATTCTCGAGGGAGTCTTAGGCCTAAAAAAAGATTTAGAAATACAAATTCCATTCTGGAGAAATGGCTGAGATGAGATTATTTTGGAATAAAATGATGCTCAATTGATTAACAAGAAAATATAACACTAAGAGAAATATAATTTCTATATCTATATATATATATATATATGTGTGTGTGTGTGTGTGTGTATATATATTTATACATATATATCTATATATATACAATATATATTTATATATATATATGTATATATATATATATATATATGTATATATATATATATATATGTATATATATATATATATATGTATATATATATATATATATATATATATTTCAGATATATCTGTCCATCTAGTGTTACGAAAGCCATTCTTTTAGGATGAGTCATTTGACACACTCTCTCTCTCTCTCTCTCTCTCTCTCTCTCTCTCTCTGTCTGTTTATAAGACTAATCGAGTACGAATATTATATTTTGACCACCTTTATTCTGGCGACGCTGATATCTGGTGCTTAGTTAAACAATCATTCGATCAATCGGTCTCCTTGTTATGATCAATTGATTGATTTTGGGTCTTCTGTCATCTTGAGCGGAGAGGTGTGACGAAGGCCCTTTTGGTAAGGAATATTTAAACAAAGTTTGAGGACAGATCTAATTTCTATAGCCTCATTCTGTTTGATTATGATGTAGGAATTTTATGAAGTTTACTTACTTCTTTGGTGTTTTGAATTGCACAGTTCGCTACGTTACTCTCTTGAACATGTTTACCTCTCGGTTCTATGATGCTTGATTTCCACCTTGTAAGGTCAGCCTCTTTCACGGTCATTATTATTATTATTATTATTATTATTATCATTATTATTATTATTATTATTATTATTATTATTATTAATAGCCAAACTACAACCCTAGTTGGAAAAGTAAGATGCTATAAGCCCAAGGGCTCCAATAGGGAAAAATAGCCCAGTGAGGAAAGTAAATAAGGAAATAAATGATGGGAACAAATTAACAATAAATTATTCTAAAAACAGTAACAACGTCAAAATAGATATGTCATATATAAACTATTAACAACGTTATATATTGGCCTTGGTTATAGTTATTATTACTCGATTACAATGTTTGTGGTACCTTATACTAGAATAGTAGCCACATATTGTTGATTGTTCCTTGTTCTTCAAAATGATAGTTTTAATCAGCATCATGTTATCAATGAAAATGAGATTACGACCATCATCAAAATTTAGACAGCGTGCGCATACCTCTGCTAATTCATCTTCTAAAAAGTCCTGTATGTCTATAAGGACCCAAATCTTATTATGTACCTCTTCTTTTGCCAGCCATTAATAATGAACAATATTACATTGAAAATTACTTATAATTTATTCACGATATCGTGTGATAAATTGTGAATAAAAAAAATAAATACACAACTGGTCTACGTCATCGGCTACTCTAAAGAAAGAAAAGAGAGCAATAATAATAACTTCTCTTGGTCTCGGGGGATCATCTTTATCAGCAGCCATATAATTCAATTTCCAAAAAGATTAGCCTCATTCACGCTCTTCTCTTAAACCCCACCCCCTCATCTCTACTGCTATATCCCCCCCGTCCTCCTATACTCCCCCCACCTAGTGATTAAATACTTAACTAGAGGGGCACACTGTAGAGCGCAGACCTCCGCCGCGGAAGCTTATTTCTTGACCTTTTACTTTATCTTGACCTTTACCTTTGACCTTTATGTATTAATTGGCGTGGGTTTTTATTATAGACTTAGCTAGAGGGGCACATTGTAGAGCGCAGACCTCCGCCGTGGCAGCTGATTTTTCGACCTTTAGCAAGACCTTGACCTTTACCTTTGACCTTTATATGGATTAATTGGCGTGGATTTTCAAACACTCAAGTATAAACCAAGTTTGAAGTCTGTGACAACGATGTCCAAATTTATCACTGATGGCGTGAATTGGACATTTTGCTTGACCCTGACCTTTAAAAATGGAATCATTTCCAGCTTTTTACATAATGGTTAATCGTTGCAATTTTCATTATCCTACTATTATGCTTTTGGCCAGGAAGCTGTTCATAAACAAATACAAACATACACAAAAAACATACAAACAATGGCTAAAACATAACCACCTTCCAACTTCGTTGGTGGAGTTCTCATCATATTTATGCCACGAAGAATTCAGTTATATTCAGTGTAATACCAAGTGTTGTGGCCTTTGACCTTTACCCTGTGGGCGGTGTACCTTCTCACCTCCTTGTCATTATAGGCGTTCATTACTTATCTCATTCACTGGATCGATGTTATAACTCTGCTAAAGTATAAATATTCGTTGCTTGCTTATTTTTATTGAGGGAACTGCGTTAAGATATACCAGAAAAAAAAGTCTTATTTCAGATATTTGGTATAATAACCTCCTGCATTTGAAAGAAAGATTATTTAGATATCTTTTGAAAAGCGATGACTTTGTTGAATATAGAACTTGGTAGAGAGAACTATTTAAATTTGTTTTAATTATCAACAGATACAGAAAGTAAACAAGATTGTGCTATGTCTTCAACTTGTTTTCGTGTGGCTGACTTTGTTAGGAACTGTCAAGGCACGGTCATTTGTAGTGATTATAATTTGAAAAAATCTTTTTGAGAAAAAAAAGAATCGATCTTTAAAGAGAAAGAAATAAGAAATCCCCTGCCATTATCAACGGAGGTCTACATGCCTCTTTGGCCTTGTAAATATGGCGTCTTTCTCTTTTGAAAACTGATGACTTTGTTACATGAAAAAGAACTTGGTAGAGAACTATTTAAATTTGTTTTAATTATCAACAGATAGAGAAAGTAAACAAGATTGTGCTAGGTCTTTAACTTGCTTCTGTGTGGCCGACTTTGTTAGGAACTGTCAAGGCACGGTCATTTGTAGTGATTATAATTTGAAAAGTTCTTTTTGAGAAAAAAAGAATCAATCTTTAAAGAAAAAAAATAGAACGTATGGTAAGAAGCAGAGAGTTTAAAGTCTTAAAATACGAAGGATGGGCTAAGGATAAGATTGAAGAAGGGGTAGTTTCAAGCTCAATAATTCTCCAAGATAAAAAAAAGTCATAATTTCTACATCAAACGTACAGAAGGAGAATGTATTTTAGCTTTATTTGATTCTTCCAAATCAGGATGCTGTCAGAGAATTTATCTCGGCTTCACATAAATATTTACAAAAAAAAAAAAAAAATGATGAATGAAATATCCGACCTTCTCTTTGATTCTGGAACAAACAAGGGAATAAGACACAAGTCAGCAAACAATAAGAAAAGAAAAGTTACAAAGCCGAGAGAGAGAGAGAGAGAGAGAGAGAGAGAGAGAGAGAGAGAGAGAGAGAGAGAGAGGAGAGAGGAGAGAGAGAGAGAGAGAGAGAGAGAGAGCCACTCATGTTCTGTTTATTGGACCTCAGTAGGAACAATTGATTGAACGAGATCCGGCCATAGCCTCAATCCCCCTTTGCTTTCTGTGATCTGCCGAATCAAACTCGCATTATCCTTCGCTGACCTTGTATGGGAAGAGAAGAAAAGGACTTTCGTGAGTTTGTATGGGAAGGGAAGAGGGGAACTCGGCTAATTCGAACAAGAAGAAAATTGGACTTATCGTTTGTATTTACCGGGGATAAAAACTCTCGGTTGTTTGGAAGGAAAGCGAGTGGATTTCATTAGTTTTTGGAAAAAAAAAAACAATTTTTCTTTTGGTTGTATGGGTTGAAAAGGAAAATTTTTCATTTGTATATGAAAGGAAGTTAGTTATTGAGTTTGATATAAAAGAAACAAAAGCTATTTTCTTTACTTAAATACTTCGGAATTGAACCTCAGGTTACTCCAGGTTTGAAGGTCACTCATGAATGGCAGAGGCAAGGGAAAGTAACAATGCACTAGAAACTGGCCATATATCCATATGATCCTCTCTTCACCTAACCTAGGACCAGGGAGTGCCAGGCAATGGCTGCTGATGACTCATCAGGTAGACCTATAGGGTTCCCCCCCCCCCCCCTCCTTAAATCACAGGGATGGTGAAGTTGCAGACAATACAAGAAATTATAGAGTTTGAGCGGGACTCTGTCTCCTGTCCAGCAGATCTCTAGGCAGGAACATATCCACTAGGCCACCACAGTAGTACGAATCCATTAATACTTTCATTTAATTTTATCTAGTTTTTGTGTCTCTTATATTTTCCCCTGTATGTCAATTTGTCTTATTTGTCTAAATGGAACGCTAATCCGGAAAATTAAGAGAAAGAGATGGAGAGCAGCAGTAATGGAGTTTGATACTTTTAAGAGGGTAGTCTTTTTATGAAGCAGAGTGAATCTAACAATTAGATATGCTAATTATATCAAACAGATTATAAATGTATGTACAATTTTTATTCGGAAGTTAGCTTTGGTTATTATTTTATATATATATATATATATATATATATATATATATATATATATATAGTGTATATATATATATATATATGTATATATATATATATATATATATATATATATATATATATATATATATATATATATATATATATATAAAGATTGAATTAAGGTGAAAAGCTTATGACCAGAGGGCATATTAGTTGTTGATTTTTAACCTCATTTATGTAAAAGAAAAAATGTGTACAGAAATATTGAATTTAAGAAACGGTTGACGTTTCTCTCTCTCTCTCTCTCTCTCTCTCTCTCTCTCTCTCTCTCCTCTCTCTCTCTCTCTCTCTC
>NC_090738.1:117900766-117903266 GCF_036898095.1 Palaemon carinicauda | reverse complement strand
TGTGTGTATATTTTATATATATATATATATACATATATATGTGTGTGTATAATATATATATATATATATATGTATGTGTGTATATATATATTATGTATATGTGTATATATATTATATATATGTGTATATATATATATATTATATTATGTATATATATATATATATATATATATATATATATATATATATTATATATATATCATGAATCCGCAAAATCATGCAGAAATTATTGGGGTATCGCAGCTAAACAATTCCTTCCGTTAACAGCTATATTAGATTATTTTGACAGTCTTTTTCAAGTCACCGATGAAAGAAAAAGTACTTTCAGATATGGTTCGATGGAAATAATAATAATAATAATAATAATAATAATAATAATAATAATAATTAAAACATTCATGAAGTATACCGGCTTAAATAGAGAGAGAGAGAGAGAGAGAGAGGAGAGAGAGAGAGAGAGAGAGAGAGAGAGAGAGAGAGAGATTCGGCCTGAATACATAGTTTTAGAATATATTTGTAGTACGTTGGTCAAAATTCGCCCGTAACTTTTTGTTAGGTTGGTGACAAACAAATAGACAGAGGTGAAAACATGACCTCCTTGGCGGAAGTAATAATAATAATAATAATAATAATAATAATAATAATAATAATAATAATAATAATAATTGGACCAAAACGTAAATTTTTCGAGTTCTGACGACGAGAATATTGGCCCGCGCACCGAGCCCTTTTATAATTTGGAATTGCAAAATATTTTTTTGGATTTATTAAACAGAGGGGGCGTAACCCACGTAATTAGTTCTTCTTACCTTCTAAATTCCTGGAATTTATCCATTTATCCAAACCTACCGAAGCCTTATAAACCTTTCAGAAACCACATTATTACTTCCATTCTTGCCTGTTTGTCTTTTAACAATTCCAACTCTTAGTGAGATGAAGATTCACTTCACGAACATGGTGTCTGTAGAGAATGGAACTAGTAGTGTTTCTCAAGATGATATTTACTTTGAAATTTAGTTTTATGTAAGTAGGCGATATAAACTTGACGGTATTTTTTATCATTTACTATGGAAGAGAGAGAGAGAGAGAGAGAGAGAGAGAGAGAGAGGAGAGAGAGAGAGAGAGAGAGAGAGAGAGAGAGAGAGAGAGGGGGGTTGGTGAAGAAGTGAGAAGGGGTGAAAGAGTCCGAGGGTGGTGAGAGCGAGAAGGGGTGAGAGTGAGGAGTGAGAGAGGGAGAGAATATTGAGTCAAAGAAGATTGGGGGGCCAAGATGTTCATTCCACACCAGTTATGTTATAGATGAACTCTTTATAATTAGTTGGCAGCTTGACTCCGCGTTATTCATTTCAGTGTTAAAATTACAAACTTCATTTCTGACTAACCTGATATTATTTACTTACCGATAATCTGTTGCGCTACGTCTTTATAGTGCGATTTGTGATACGACAGTATTTCTTAGATTTTTTTAACGGTGAACTCGCCATGCCAGCCGGAAGGGGAGAGCCCCGCCCTGCCAGTGGGAAGGGGGAATCCCCGCCCTGTCAGCAGAAAAGGGGGATCCCTGCCCAGCCAGCGGGAAGGGGAGAGCCCTGCCCTGCCAGCGCGATGGCGAGCCCTGCCCTGCCAGCGGGAAGGGGGGAGGCCCTCCTGGCTAGCAGGAGGGGGGTGAGCCCCGCCCAGCCAACAATAGAGAGTTCCTGTATCAAGCTTATTTAAAAAAAAAAAGAAAAAAAACATGAAGGGTGGAATCAGGAAGGCAGTCATGAAAAGCAAAACAAGAATCTTGAAGACTTCTTTCTCTCTATGAGGAAGAAGAAGTCTTCAATATTCTTGTTTTGAAGACTTCTTCTTCCTCATGGAGAGAAAGAAGAAGTCTTCAAGATTCCTGTTTTGAAGACTTCTTTCTTCTAAGAAGAAAGGGATCAATGACAAAAGGAATCAGGAAGTCAGTCATGAAAAGCAAAACAAGAATTTTGAAGACTTCTTTCTCTCCATGAGGAAGAAGTCTTCTTCAAGATTCTTGTTTTGAAGATTTTTTCATCCTCGAGAAGAGAAAGAAGAAGTCTTCAAGATTCTTGTTATGAAGACTTCTTTCTTCTAAGAAGAAAGGAATCAACGACAAGTGTAATTAGGAAGGCAGTCATGAAAAGCAAAACAAGAATTTTGAAGACTTCTTCGTTCTCTTCACGAGGATGAAAAACAAGAATATTGAAGACTACTTCTTCAGGAAGAAGGAGACAGGAAGGAGAACTTGAGAGAAGAAATAAAGTATCCGAAAAGGAGAACTAGTTATTATTTGTTGATCAGTTACGATTGTGCAGATTTGAAATGAGTAAGTATAGCCCATAATGTTGAAGATCCAAAAATAAAGATTGTGCAGAATAAGGCGGAAACAGCACAGAAGTAGAGAATATTGAATGACCAAACGAAATAGTCTTCAAAATTCTCCCAACTCGTTGTTCGACTCCAATCTGTTTTTCTTCATCAATAGATAAGTTGA
>NC_090738.1:117882067-117887067 GCF_036898095.1 Palaemon carinicauda | reverse complement strand
ATTTCTGACTAACCTGATATTATCTACTTACTGATAATCTGTTGCACTACGTCTTCATAGTGCGATTTGTGAAACGACAGTATTTCTTAGATTTTTTAACGGTGAACTCGCCATGCCAGCCGGAAGGGGAGAGCCCCGCCCTGCCAGTGGGAAGGGGGAATCCCCGCCCTGTCAGCAGAAAAGGGGGATCCCTGCCCAGCCAGCGGGAAGGGGAGAGCCCTGCCCTGCAAGCGGGAAGGGGGGAGCCCCGCCCTGCCAGCGGGAAGGGGGGAGCCCTGCCCTGCCAGCGGGAAGTGGGGAGCCCTGCCCTGCCAGCGGGAAGGGGGGAGCCCTGCCCTGCCAGCGGGAAGGGGGGAGCCCTGCCCTGCCAGCGGGAAGGGGGGAGCCCTGCCCTGCCAGCGGGAAGGGGAGAGCCCTGCCCTGCCAGCGGGAAGGGGGGAGCCCTGCCCTGCAAGCGGGAAGGGGGGAGCCCCGCCCTGCCAGCGGGAAGGGGGGAGCCCTGCCCTGCCAGCGGGAAGTGGGGAGCCCTGCCCTGCCAGCGGGAAGGGGGGAGCCCTGCCCTGCCAGCGGGAAGGGGGGAGCCCTGCCCTGCCAGCGGGAAGGGGGGAGCCCTGCCCTGCCAGCGGGAAGGGGGGAGCCCTGCCCTGCCAGCGGGAAGGGGGGAGCCCTGCCCTGCCAGCGGGAAGGGGGTAGGCCCGCCCTGCCAGCGGGAAGGGGGGAGCCCTGCCCTGCCAGCGGGAAGTGGGGAGCCCCGCCCTGCCAGCGGGAAGGGGGGAGCCCTGCCCTGCCAGCGGGAAGGGGGGAGCCCTGCCCTGCCAGCGGGAAGGGGGGAGCCCTGCCCTGCCAGCGGGAAGTGGGGAGCCCTGCCCTGCCAGCGGGAAGGGGGGAGCCCTGCCCTGCCAGCGGGAAGTGGGGAGCCCTGCCCTGCCAGCGGGAAGGGGGGAGCCCTGCCCTGCAAGCGGGAAGGGGGGAGCCCCGCCCTGCAAGCGGGAAGTGGGGAGCCCCGCCCTGCCAGCGGGAAGGGGGGAGCCCTGCCCTGCCAGCGGGAAGGGGGGAGCCCTGCCCTGCCAGCGGGAAGGGGGGAGCCCTGCCCTGCCAGCGGGAAGTGGGGAGCCCTGCCCTGCCAGCGGGAAGGGGGGAGCCCTGCCCTGCCAGCGGGAAGGGGGGAGCCCTGCCCTGCCAGCGGGAAGGGGGGAGCCCTGCCCTGCAAGCGGGAAGGGGGTAGGCCCGCCCTGCCAGCGGGAAGGGGGGAGCCCTGCCCTGCCAGCGGGAAGTGGGGAGCCCCGCCCTGCCAGCGGGAAGGGGGGAGCCCTGCCCTGCCAGCGGGAAGGGGGGAGCCCTGCCCTGCCAGCGGGAAGGGGGGAGCCCTGCCCTGCCAGCGGGAAGGGGGTAGGCCCGCCCTGCCAGCGGGAAGGGGGGAGCCCTGCCCTGCCAGCGGGAAGGGGGTAGGCCCGCCCTGCCAGCGGGAAGGGGGGAGCCCTGCCCTGCCAGCGGGAAGTGGGGAGCCCCGCCCTGCCAGCGGGAAGGGGGGAGCCCTGCCCTGCCAGCGGGAAGGGGGGAGCCCTGCCCTGCCAGCGGGAAGGGGGGAGCCCTGCCCTGCCAGCGGGAAGTGGGGAGCCCTGCCCTGCCAGCGGGAAGGGGGGAGCCCTGCCCTGCCAGCGGGAAGTGGGGAGCCCTGCCCTGCCAGCGGGAAGGGGGGAGCCCTGCCCTGCAAGCGGGAAGGGGGGAGCCCTGCCCTGCAAGCGGGAAGTGGGGAGCCCCGCCCTGCCAGCGGGAAGGGGGGAGCCCTGCCCTGCCAGCGGGAAGGGGGGAGCCCTGCCCTGCCAGCGGGAAGGGGGGAGCCCTGCCCTGCCAGCGGGAAGTGGGGAGCCCTGCCCTGCCAGCGGGAAGGGGGGAGCCCTGCCCTGCCAGCGGGAAGGGGGGAGCCCTGCCCTGCCAGCGGGAAGGGGGGAGCCCTGCCCTGCAAGCGGGAAGGGGGGAGCCCCGCCCTGCCAGCGGGAAGGGGGGAGCCCTGCCCTGCCAGCGGGAAGTGGGGAGCCCTGCCCTGCCAGCGGGAAGGGGGGAGCCCTGCCCTGCCAGCGGGAAGGGGGGAGCCCTGCCCTGCCAGCGGGAAGTGGGGAGCCCTGCCCTGCCAGCGGGAAGGGGGGAGCCCTGCCCTGCCAGCGGGAAGGGGGGAGCCCTGCCCTGCCAGCGGGAAGGGGGTAGGCCCGCCCTGCCAGCGGGAAGGGGGGAGCCCCGCCCTGCCAGCGAGAAGGGGGGAGCCCCGCCCTGCCAGCGAGAAGGGGGGAGCCCCGCCCTGCCAGCGGGAAGGGGGGAGCCCCGCCCTGCCAGCGGGAAGGGGGGAGCCCCGCCCTGCCAGCGGGAAGGGGGGAGCCCCGCCCTGCCAGCGGGAAGGGGGGAGCCCCGCCCTGCCAGCGGGAAGGGGGGAGCCCTGCCCTGCCAGCGGGAAGTGGGGAGCCCTGCCCTGCCAGCGGGAAGTGGGGAGCCCTGCCCTGCCAGCGGGAAGGGGGGAGCCCTGCCCTGCCAGCGGGAAGTGGGGAGCCCTGCCCTGCCAGCGGGAAGGGGGGAGCCCTGCCCTGCCAGCGGGAAGTGGGGAGCCCTGCCCTGCCAGCGGGAAGGGGGGAGCCCTGCCCTGCCAGCGGGAAGGGGGTAGGCCCGCCCTGCCAGCGGGAAGGGGGGAGCCCCGCCCTGCCAGCGAGAAGGGGGGAGCCCCGCCCTGCCAGCGAGAAGGGGGGAGCCCCGCCCTGCCAGCGGGAAGGGGGGAGCCCCGCCCTGCCAGCGGGAAGGGGGGAGCCCCGCCCTGCCAGCGGGAAGGGGGGAGCCCCGCCCTGCCAGCGGGAAGGGGGGAGCCCCGCCCTGCCAGCGGGAAGGGGGGAGCCCCGCCCTGCCAGCGGGAAGGGGGGAGGCCCTCCTTGCTAGCAGGAGGAGGGTGAGCCCCGCCCAGCCAACAATAGAGAGTTCCTGTATCAAGCTTATTTTTTAAAAAAAACATGTTTTGAAGACTTCTTCTTCCTCATGGAGAGAAAGAAGAAGTCTTCAAGATTCCTGTTTTGAAGACTTCTTCTTCCTCATGGAGAGAAAGAAGTCGTCTTCAAGATTCCTGTTTTGAAGACTTCTTTCTTCTAAGAAGAAAGGGATCAATGACAAGTGGAATCAGGAAGTCAGTCATGAAAAGCAAAACAAGAATTTTGAAGACTTCTTTCTCTCCATGAGGAAGAAGTCGTCTTCAAGATTCTTGTTTTGAAGATTTTTTCATCCTCGAGAAGAGAAAGAAGAAGTCTTCAAGATTCTTGTTTTGAAGACTTCTTTCTTCTAAGAAGAAAGGAATCAACGACAAGTGTAATTAGGAAGACAGTCATGAAAAGCAAAACAAGAATTTTGAAGACTTCTTCTTTCTCTTCACGAGGATGAAAAACAAGAATATTGAAGACTTCTTCTTCAGGAAGGAGGAGACAGGAAGGAGAACTTGAGAGAAGAAATAAAGTATCCGAAAAGGAGAACTAGTTATTATTTGTTGATCAGTTTACGATTGTGCAGATTTGAAATGAGTAAGTATAGCCCATAATGTTGAAGATCCAAAAATAAAGATTGTGCAGAATAAGGCGGAAACAGCACAGAAGTAGAGAATATTGAAGGACCAAGCGAAATAGTCTTCAAAATTCTCCCAACTCGTTGTTCAACTCCAATCTGTTTTTCTTCATCAATAGATAAGTTGAATGCTTTCCTTTCAGAGCTCCAAAAGATACTTAGTCTCTCTGTCAGGAGAAATATGGAATACCAGTGCATTTCCAAATCGGATTCAAAGTGTCATTCGTCTTGAGCAGGAATGTTAGAAAAGGTAAAAAGATGGTTTTGATCGTTTTATTGATCAACCCAAATTTGCAAAATTTCATCACTGACTTGCCTCTGAGGCCATGAAAAAGGAAACAAGATTTGGATGATGCAGAAAATGCCTTGGTGAAAGTTAAGAGAATTATTGAGTCTGCGACTTTGGAAGAAAACCAAAATACATCGTCTGAAAGGAATCAACGACAAGTGGAATCAGGAAGGCAGTTATGAAAAGCTAAACAAGAATCTTTAAGACTAATAATGGATTTATTTGAAAGGATTCGGACAGAAAATACAGGAAGAAGAGGGAGACAGGAAGGAGAATGGGAGAGAAGAATGAAAGAATCCGAAAAGAACTATAGTCCATTTCTTTTAGCGAGTCATATTTGCACCGACTCGCAACTTTGCCCTTTTAGCTCGGAAAATGTTCCTGGTCGCTGATTGGTTAGAATTATCTTGTCCAACCAATCAGCGATCAGGAAACTTTTCCGAGCTAAAAGGGCACCGCTACGAGTCTGTGCAAATATGGATCGCTAAAAGAAATGGACTATTTTCCCTGTTGGGGCCCCTGGGTTTATAGCCCCCTGCTTTTCCAACCAGGGTTGTAGCTTAGCAAATAATAATAATAATAATAATAATAATAATAATAATTGGTTCGATAGGTTTACCTCCAGAAAATTTATTTAATGCATCGGGTCAAAAAATAAATTCGAATTGCACTTCAGTCTTACTTTTACCAATCAATTTTATTTTCATTTCTGGCCAAGGGCTTAAGGCTCGACCGATATTAATCAAATCGCTACCGATACAATTATGTATATAGAGTGTATGTTTTCGTTATTCTTCTTTTCTTTCATTAAAATATATATTTTTAGTAAAAGGAGACAGCACTCATATCGCAAATGGGTATGTACATCTATAAAAACCAAGATAGCCTACACATCTATTGAATTATATTCTGATATACATACAGAAACACTTTATATAAATATATATATATATATATATATATATATAGATATATATATATATATATATCTATATATATATATGTATGTATATACATATATATACATATATATATATACACAGATATATATATATATATATATATATATATATATATATATCTATATATATAAAGTGTTCCTGTATATATATCTGTATATAAT
>NC_090738.1:117877067-117879567 GCF_036898095.1 Palaemon carinicauda | reverse complement strand
ATTATTGATTTTATGTATTAGCGTTACACAACGTCTGAAAGTTTATCATAAAACGTATCAAACCCAGAAGTGAAAGTAATAACCTTATAAGGTAATTACTTCTTTTATTCATAATTTGATACCACTCTCTTCATAGTTTTGATAACTATTCTTGTAACGGTTTATAAGCGATACTTTTTTTTTATTTCCATGCTTTATTGTACGACACCAGAACAGTTTTCATTTTATCGTCAATCTTAATCATTGAGTTGCTTCTTTTCGTGTGAGCTTACGCTTATATTGTGCAGTTTATTTTGCAATTTATTGTGCTGTTTATTGTGCATGATGGGGCTTAGAGAACGTGAATTACCCACGGGGCTAAGTGAGTAGTTCATTTTTCTCGGTTTAATCTTGTTCAGTAACTATATTTGTCGTGTAAATGTGATGATTTGGATGAATTTTTATTTTGACTAACAGGGATTATTATTATTATTATTATTATTATTATTATTATGACTATACGCGACCCGTCAAAAATGACGGGTAAATATTTGGATATATGTGCACACACGCATGCACCACCTCTCACCAGGGTATGACTATCCCCTCTCCCCACTACCCAGGACCCGGAGAGCTGAACGTGACCGGACACACACACACACACACACATATATATATATATATATATATATATATATATATATATATATATATATATATATAGCCACTTGCTCTTTATTATGTAGGGGAGATTATTATTATTAATTTTTTTTTTTTAATCCTAAAACCCAATATCATTCGTAGACACACCCCAAAAACTACGCACTATCTTTAGCAATATTAGGAGAAGAAAATAATTTTCGAATAAAATGGAAAATCTTGGGACTAACTAACATTCCAGATCCAACGTTTAATTGGATAGCATCAGTCCTTTGGGGCCTGAGCCTTACAGCATATATATAATGATACCCTTAAACCTAAACGCCGTATTTTTTATTTCTTTTGGAAATTGAGTTTGGTCATCTCATCATGAAATTAATGTATTTGTTAGATACTATAAAGGAAGTTTGTGTGTTTATTACAGCGGGATTTTTTATGCAGTTTGCTGACACATACACACACACACACACACATATATATATATATATATATATATATATATATATATGTGTGTGTGTGTGTGTGTATAATGTGATACATATACATATATATATGTATATATATATATATGTATGTATGTATGTATGTATGTCTGTAAATGTATGTATATATATATATATATATATATATATATATATATGTGTGTGTGTGTGTGTGTATGTATGTATGTATGTATATGTCTGTAAATGTATGTATGTATGTATGTATATATATATATATATTATATATATATATATATATATATGTATATATATATATATATATATATATGTATATATATATATATATATATATGTATATATATATATATATATATATATATATATATATATATATATATGTATATATATATCTACACATACATAAAAGCTATATCTTATTGATTGACTGATCTTATCACTGCAACCTATTTGATGCCTCTAAGCTAATGCTTGTGCATCTTTTTGCTATCTAAATGTAGATGCATACCACATATTATTACTAAAGTTGAAATTGTTTATCAATTGGTACTTCTATAGCTCAAAATTTACTTTTAATTCTCTGTTGGTCTGTCAAGTTTCTGCAATACTTGACCCGAGACCTGACCCTAGAAAAGTTTACTTTGCCTGTGATCTAGAATAGGTTTGTGTAATGTAACTACCATTAAAGATGAGTTTGTTTCCTGTATGCACATGATAAAAGCATATATCGTTTTATTGATTTTGTGTTTTACATGACTGCTAATGTAAAGTTTGACTCCAATGGTCCATAAGGTGACTTCTGTGTTTCAAAATATTATTAGAGATAGGTTTCGTCCGTTGATAACTTCTAAATTAGAAAATTTTCTCCTCACACTTAATGTTTCCGTCAGTCCGAAGCATTTTATATTCATTAACATTCTCGAGAGGTTTGTCCTTATATGTTGAGAGAGAGAGAGAGAGAGAGAGAGAGAGAGAGAGAGAGAGAGAGAGAGAGAGAGAGGCCGCAATGACGTATATCCTTTGCAAAAAGAGGCTTATTTTATGTCTCAAGGAATAACTTTTATACATAGCAGTAAAGTGAAAGTATTACATTACTTTCCCTTTAACGCCCAGAAGATAATTTGCAAACTATTAAGTCCCCAGAATGCGAAGTAATTAAAACTGTGAAATTGGCCCCAGTTATTAACATAGATAATAATCTATATAATGAATTTACATTGTTCAGTTACTGTGAATTAGAATTATCATTTACATTAAGTAATGATAGAAATTTATACAAGTTCTGTTTTCTTTATAATGGTTAATTGGTTTCTTGCATTTTTCAAGGGTATTTTAATGGAAAACTTAATCATGATGTACACATAGTTTATGTATTTAAATATGTCATAGATATTACGTAT
>NC_090738.1:117857407-117867407 GCF_036898095.1 Palaemon carinicauda | reverse complement strand
ATTTTATCATTTGACATAGTTGTGATTGCTAATTCTTCATGCTAGGAGAGAGAGAGAGAGAGAGAGAGAGAGAGAGAGAGAGAGAGAGAGTGTGTTACTAGCAGTAAAGAAAACCGTGTTAGAATTTTGAATCTTAAACCGAAAGATTTTATTAACGAGAGTAAAACGCAGACAGAGCGAGATCTATGCATTTAAGGATTTGATCCTCTACTGTGAAGGGTGGTAACTTAAGTAGAATAACAAAACAAGAGAGAAGAGAGAACAGAAAAAGAATGCAAAAAGTCCTGTATCCAGGCGGACAGCGTTGATGGATGTATTAAATATTTTCCTTTATTTTAATGCAGTTTTTTTTCCTTGAGAGAGAGAGAGAGAGAGAGAGAGAGAGAGAGAGAGAGAGAGCGCAACAAGTTTGATGCGTGTAAAATTCCTCCTCTTCATTATGTTTTAATTCATTCGTCTCCATCATCAGACATTGAGTAGGAAACAGATACAGAAAATTACAAATAGATTGGTTCCACCCTTTCTAAGTGAGTGAGAGAGAGAGAGAGAGAGAGAGAGAGAGAGAGAGAGAGAGAGGGAGATCAACAAGTTTGATGAGTATAATTCAAACTCCTTGCTATATTGTAATTCATTAGTCTCCATCATCAGACTCTTTGAGATGGAAAGAGATACAGAAATTACCAATAGATTAGTGTCACCCCTTCTGAGAGAGAGAGAGAGAGAGAGAGAGAGAGAGAGAGAGAGAGAGAGGAGAGTAGAACAGCTTTGATCGACCAGTTAAACTCAAGATTTTGCTGCAGTATATGAAAGTTGGGGAAGTTCCACGTCATAAAACCTTTGAAATCCCCTGCTCGAGCGTTAATGGCGGCTGTGATGATGCCCAAACTTCTGTGTTGGGCCTGATAGCTTTTTAATCCTTTGCCTCAATAATGGGTGGCAAGAAATGAGATAAATTCGTGACAATATTTGGAGACACTTTTTTTATACGATTTTTCCCCTACAGTTTTAAAAATTTGCCATAAAAAACTTAAAATCCTGGAATAAATGTTGCCAGGCATTTTCCGTTTTAAAAACAGATGCATTGACGTGAAAGTAATATTACGGTCACCAACCCGTAAAAGATGATAACAAAATAGGGTTAGATTACGGTTGCCTGTATTTCATTGAAATATGGGTGAGAATAGCATATTTTTTACGGAGAATTTCCGATTAAAATTACGGTTTTTTAAGCGTAGCAGACATTCTCTCTCTCTCTCTCTCTCTCTCTCTCTCTCTCTCTCTCTCTCTCTCTCAATAACAGAAAGAGAAAGAGAGAGAGAGAGAGAGAGAGAGAGAGAGAGAGATTGTAATTATGTGATATAGTTTGTAGATGCATCAGTTCGTTTGTGTTGTAGTGTGCAGAGTTGGATTAAATAGATACGAGTTGGTTAAGTAAAAAATACCGCGCCTATATTTACAAACAACGAATAATCATCTTTTTTTTCATATATATATATATATATATATATATATATACTACTATGCTAAGATGGCAGGTGTTTATTCTATCCTCTCCACTCTACTGTGTATTTGTTTTAATGTTATCGCTTTTATTACTCTTCCTTTTTTGAGTTATTTTTTTGCCTTCATTATCGCTGGAGATAAGGTTTAATTTTACGTCTTTTTTTTAGTACGGCCCTGTTTTATTTTATGGAAAGATGGGGAAGAAAAAGATGTGGTGATGATAATAATAATAATAATAATAATAATAATAATAATAATAATAATAATAATAATAATAATAATAAAAATAATTTATTATGATTTGTTAATATTATTATTATCATTATCATTATTATTATTATTATTACTATTACTATTATTATTATTATTATTATTATTATTATTATTATTATTTTAAGGTCTATGGAAAATATATCTAATGGCCTTTGGGTATTCATGTGGGGTTACATCTAGTTCACTCAGAACGATGTTGTTCACCTTGGCCCCCTGAAGACTAATGGTGCAAAGAAGCTTGACGTATATAATAATTATTGTAAAGTGAACTGCGTGAGTCATTCACTATTTCTATTTATTTATTTATTTATATTTTTTTCTTAGAAAATACACCAAAAAAATTTTTTTTAGTTTTAAATGTGGTAACTTAAATTTATTTCAGGCAATTAGCATATGATGCATACTTTTTTTCTGGGAGAATTATGTGACTATAAATTAGTTTATTTTTGCAAACTTTTTCAGTCGGAAGATTTCTTCAATCTTGAATCCGGAGGAGTTGGTACCATCAGTGTATTTTCTTATTTTCTAAGTGCCTTGATGATGTTGATTAGACAGTAAACGACCAATGTACGGTGTGAAGCGTTGAATGCTTTGAAATGTATACGATGAAATGATTTATGAGAGGTCCTTTAGAGTAGGGTTCCACTTCAATATAGGACTTGCAAAGCAGCCTTAAAGTAAAGTAACGAGGTACTCTGTAGACAATGGGTCATTGGAGCAATCCTTTGACCCCTCACCTGCTTCATTTCATCTACCATGCTCTCCTACCTCTCTTAATTTTAATTATCTGTGCAACAGCAAGATTTTATCCCATTCTCAGTAGTATTTCAGAAAAAAAATACAGGCGACTTGTATTTATTACCCTACTTTATTATCTTTTACGGGTTAGTGACCGTAATATCACTCCTTAACGTCAATATATCCGTTTATAAAACGGTAAAAGCCTGGCAAAATTTATTCTAGAATTTCTACCGATTTTTACGGCAGATTTTTAACAGTGCACCTCAATACTAAATGGTCTCCCCGACACAGTGGGGCCCCAAATGCATAAATTCAATCCTCTTATCTTAAATATGAAAACCTCTTTGTATAATAAGGCGTCATAGCAATCCCTATAGGACTATATCTGTAAGCCTAAGCAGCAAGCCGACTGACAACATGTGGCCATAATTCTACCCTGGGTGGGAAATTAATATCGTTTAAGATGAGAAATTCCATTAAACTGCGCTTAGGGAAAAGGTGAAGAAAATATTAAGGGAGGCGGGGATGAGATGCAACGAAAAAAGGTAATGTCCTGAGCTGGAATTTATAGATTTTTCTTGGGTTTTAATGCCTTTATTATTAAAAAAAAAAAAAAGTCAGGAAACTGTAATCGTTAATACCTAAAATATGTTAATCATAAAAAAATTGAATTATAAAAAGTAAAAGCAAGTGATTTAATGCCTTTGTTATAAAAAAATTAAGAAAGAATGAACTCTATGATAACTAAAGTACGTTCATGGTAATTTTATTTTATCAATATATGAAAAATAAAGAGAATTAAAAGTAGCAAACATTGTGTAAGGCGTTAGTGTCCTTTGTTTTGTGTAAAAAATAAGATTATCATTTATCAGCATATTTAGCGCACATCTTAGTAAACTATCTAAAACGGAAAATCTTCATCAACCTACGTACTATGCACCCTTTCCTTGCATGTACAATAATTACGCCAATTCCTTTGCGAGGTAATGTCTTCCAGCAAGTAACTGAGCTATTACCTATTTGCCGAAGCTTGAGAAACAGATGAGAATGCTGAGGTGGATTATGGGAATATCACTGCTTGAAATATTAAAAATAAATAAGAAATAAGAATGGCAGGCATAGTAAATATCACAGAAGTGTTAAGTGTCACAACTGAGAATATGTGGGAGCAATTGAATTTAAGAAGAAACTAAAGACATTACTTTTCACAAGATCATATGATTTGGAATATGCTACAATCAAGGAATTGTATAAGTTATAATGAAAATGTTTCGTTAGATGATTAATATGGACCCGCCCGAGAAGTAGTTCACTCGACTTCAGTGGAGGGTTGGATTTAAACCCAAAACAACAACAACAACATGATGTTGAGCATGGATGGTAGGGAGTGAGGAGGGGTTAGGAGAAACCTGTGTATGGATGCGGTGAAAGATGATAATGGAAGAGGGTGCCTTTGATATGTGACGAGCCAAGAGTAGGTTGTGACTCAAAAGCGGGATGAAAGTAACCGAGTCACTTTTATTACAGAACATCAGTGTATATATACATTAATTGCGGGCGAAAAGGCCATAACATATAACAGGCTGTTTCCTGTTCAACCAACAACGGTTTCTGTTAACACTTAACGGTGAGAAAAACAGACAAGTTGATTCAGGTCGTTATCTGTGCGAGGGGAGAGCGAAGATACCAAGGAGTCTATATACAAAAAAGATGAATGTCGTTACTATGTACGATTGTGTGACACACGGTTGGTACAGATAGAAGGCATTGGAGAGGGAGCATCCGGCAATCGACCCCGTGGCCGGACCGTTTGCCTACGGACAGTTTGCCTACCGGACAGTTTGCCTACGGACAGTTTGCGTACCGGACAGTTTGCCTATATAAATAGCCGTTTCAACATGTAAATGACAAAGGAAAAGGCCACATTATTCAAAGTTTTAAGATTATTAATTGTAAACTTAATATTAAAGAAACTGTAGGCAAAATGTCCAGTAGGTAAACTTTCCGATAGGCTAACTGTCTGATAGGCTAACTGTCCATAGGCAAACTGTCCATAGGCAAACTGTCCGGTAGGCTAACTGTCTGATAGGCTAACTGTCCATAGGCAAACTGTCCATAGGCAAACTGTCCGGTAGGCTAACTGTCTGATAGGCTAACTGTCCATAGGCAAACTGTCCATAGGCAAACTGTCCGGTAGGCTAACTGTCTGATAGGCTAACTGTCCATAGGCAAACTGTCCATAGGCAAACTGTCCGGTAGGCTAACTGTCTGATAGGCTAACTGTCCATAGGCAAACTGTCCATAGGCAAACTGTCCGGTAGGCTAACTGTCTGATAGGCTAACTGTCCGGTAGGCAAACTGTCCGGTAGGCAAACTGTCTGATAGGCTAACTGTTAGGCAAACACTCCGGTAGGCAAACTCTCCGGTAGGCAAACTCTCCGGTAGGCAAAGTGTCCGGTAGGCAAAGTGTCCGATAGGCTAACTGTCCGATAGGCAAACTGTCCGGTAGGCAAACTGTCCGGTAGGCAAACTGTCTGATAGGCTAACTGTTAGGCAAACACTCCGGTAGGCAAACTCTCCGGTAGGCAAACTCTCCGGTAGGCAAACACTCCGGTAGGCAAACTCTCCGGTAGGCAAACTCTCCGGTAGGCAAAGTGTCCGGTAGGCAAAGTGTCCGATAGGCTAACTGTCCGATAGGCTAACTGTCCGGTAGGCAAACTGTCTGATAGGCTAACTGTTAGGCAAACACTCCGGTAGGCAAACTCTCCGGTAGGCAAACTCTCCGGTAGGCAAAGTGTCCGGTAGGCAAAGTGTCCGATAGGCTAACTGTCCGATAGGCAAACTGTCCGGTAGGCAAACTGTCTGATAGGCTAACTGTTAGGCAAACACTCCGGTAGGCAAACTCTCCGGTAGGCAAACTCTCCGGTAGGCAAACACTCCAGTAGGCAAACTCTCCGGTAGGCAAAGTGTCCGATAGGCTAACTGTCCGATAGGCAAACTGTCCGGTAGGCAAACTGTCCGGTAGGCAAACTGTCTGATAGGCTAACTGTTAGGCAAACACTCCGGTAGGCAAACTCTCCGGTAGGCAAACTCTCCGGTAGGCAAACACTCCGGTAGGCAAACTCTCCGGTAGGCAAACTCTCCGGTAGGCAAAGTGTCCGGTAGGCAAAGTGTCCGATAGGCTAACTGTCCGGTAGGCAAACTGTCCGGTAGGCAAACTGTCCGGTAGGCAAACTGTCCGGTAGGCAAACTGTCTGATAGGCTAACTGTTAGGCAAACACTCCGGTAGGCAAACTGTCCGGTAGGCAAACTCTCCGGTAGGCAAACTCTCCGGTAGGCAAACTCTCCGGTAGGCAAAGTGTCCGGTAGGCAAAGTGTCCGATAGGCTAACTGTCCGATAGGCTAACTGTCCGGTAGGCAAACTGTCCGGTAGGCAAACTGTCCGGTAGGCAAACTGTCTGATAGGCTAACTGTTAGGCAAACTGTCCGGTAGGCAAACTGTCCGGTAGGCAAACTGTCTGATAGGCTAACTGTTAGGCAAACTGTCCGGTAGGCAAACTCTCCGGTAGGCAAACTGTCTGATAGGCTAACTGTCCGGTAGGCAAACTCTCCGGTAGGCAAAGTGTCCGGTAGGCAAACTGTCCGTAGGCAAACGGTTCGGTACCATCTACCCCATAGTTTAGGGATAACGGTAATAGTTTTAGTTCGTCTTAGGGTTGTTCCGTAAGGCTGGTTGAAACGGAGGAAGTTATTTACCCTTTTGATAAATGATTTGATATTGTTAATGCCCTTTTTATTTCCAACGTGTCTTGACTTATATATGAACCAAGGACCTTTAAATCAAGGTCCTTTGAATAATTATTTAAAGGACCATGATATGAACCTAAAATACTAGGACCTTGATGGCATATGTGGTAACGTCCCTGACTGGAGAACGCCGGATTTGGATTCGAGGCCCTCTCAAATTCGTTAGTTTCTTTGGTGGATGCAACTTAACCATCCTTGTGAGCTAAGGATGGGTACTTTGGGGGAGCCTGTATGTCTACCTACTGTCATCCGCAGCCATTGCCTGGCCTTCCTTGGTTCTAGCTTGGGTGGAGAGGGGTCTTGGGCGTTGATCATATGTATATATATATGATCAGTCTCTGGGGCATTGTCCTACTTGATAGGGCAATGTTACTGTCCTTTGTTTCTGCCATTCATGAGTGGCCTTTTGAACCTTTAACCCAGAGCAACGTCTTGTAAATTAGGTTAATGGTTTTTGGTTCTAATGGTTTTGTGCCAGCTAAGACTGGCTCAAAATGCACCCCCTCCCCCCCCACCCTGAAATAACTTAAAATGCTACCTTATCGATCTTCATGTATTGGCGAAAGGTTCTTGTGGCATAACATCTGAAACCAACTATAGTCATTTTTTTTATTGAGGCGCATTTGCACTGACTCGCTTGGGTGTCCTTTTAGCTCGGAAAAGTTTCCTATTCGGTGATTGGTTGGACAAAATAATTCTAACCAATCAGCTGGGATAAAACTTTTTCCGAGCTTAAAGGGCACCCGTGTAAGTCGGTAAAAATGCGCCTCATTGAAAAAAAAATGAGTATAGCCTCCGAAGCATGGCAGGTTGAGCCAATAAAATTTCGTAATATAGCTGATTCCTGACCTATAATCTTATAGAAGGTATTGCACTGTTTGTGTCCTCTATAGCTTATCTCAAGGTCTATAGAATTCTATAGACCTTAGCTTATCTATTCCGATCTGGGCAGAGAATGTAGAATGTACAGTACACCTATATATGGACTTCTTCTTGATGTTATGAGTATTCTAATTGCTGTGATTAATATATTAAGTATATATTTTTCAATTGCTTTTCATTAATTTTTTAAGTTCAGCTTCTCTTATAAAACTTTCCTATTGTGTTATTTCCCTGTTTTAGTAATGGAGTCAGAACCCATTTCACAACACTAGACTTCGTCAAAGCATTTCATACTATCATGACACCTGTCTTTTTACATTACATAATTTATGAAAGTCTCTTTAATGGAAGTTCAAACGAAAGCTGTTTGCTTTCACGTTAGAGTTGAAGCATTAAAACAGAATATCTAATGAAACTGAGCAAGTCTAGAAACTTATGTATATGTTATTCAAGCAAATAATGTTTTTCTATTTACTAGTGTTTATTTAAAGCTATTGTTTTATGCTGTATAGTTAGGCAACAGATGGAAGTAGTTAGACATGTTTGAGAATTTGCAAAACATGGAGTGTACTTCTTACACACACACACACACACACACACACACACATATATATATATATATATATATTGCATTTCCACGTATTTATATGTAAAGCGTTACTCCCAGAGAAAAATAGCATCGTGTACTACCATAATCATACATTAAATGGTGAATCATGAAGAAATCCTATGTAGTTTACTTCAACATTTGTAGCTTATCGAACCTTTTTACACGGCCTGCACCAGTCACACAAATATTAGACTCACTTTAGAGCTCCGTCAATGTTAAGACCATTCCGGGGTCATCAATGGACGGAGGCTCCAGTTAGGTATTAACTGATAAACAGAGTGAATGTAACTGACTTTATTTCCACAAACTGCAAGCTTTTATAACAACAGTTTACGTGAAAGATTGATACAAGTACATACAGGCATTAACAAGTTCTCGGTGTGAGGGAAGAGCAATAACGACAATATACACACACACACACACACACATATATATATATATATATATATATAAAACTATATTTATATACTGTATATATATATATATATATATATATATTCAAATAAGCCATATATATTTTTGATACATTAATGTCTGGATTCTCTTAACGACCTCGGAATCAGAGCCCCAGGCGAAATCACACAAATACATGAGCTTGTGACAGCCGTGAATCGAACCCTGGTCGGCATGCTTGTACAAACAGTGACTAAACCACTTGGCCAAGTGGTTTAGTCCTTGTCATTTGTCTTGCGTTCTTAATCAAAATATTACCATACTTTGCCTGGTATCCTAAGAAACATTATGCACCTACTTGTTTGTCTTTATGCATGCATGGATTTTAGTTGTAAAATTGACTATTTCCCGAGTTTTGAATGTAAGCATAAACTTTAGGATGGTCATTAAATCGTCTCTGAATGTTGTATATTATTTTGAAATGTGGAATGGTTTATGATAAAGAATATATTATTGGTTTTGTTGGGTAGCTTTTCTATCAACAATGTCACCTAACTCTGGTTTTGGATGTTTTGTCTTCAGGTTGATTTAAATAATGTTTCATTTATTTATTCTTTTATTTGCCATGTAACTGAATCATCCGTTAATCTTCATGCGATCGAATGCATCGGACATAACTATTAAATCTTCTGTCATGGCAATCTATATCCCGAAATTGAATGGCATCTTAAATCCACATTCGGCACGAAATCATATCAAATGTCATAGCTTTATTTTCAATATTTTATTTTAGCTTCAGTTTTTTAAAAGGCTCTTCGTCCTGTGATGACAACCGCATTGTTTCAAGAATGCACAGTTAAAAAAAAAAACAAAACCGGAATTTTAATCGGAAATTCTCCGTAAAATATACTGTTCTCAGTCGTATTTTAGTAAAATACAGGCGACCGTAATTTTACCTTACTTTATTATCTTTTACGGTTTGGTGACCGTAATGAAACACCTTTACGTTAATACATCCGTTTTTAAAATGGTAAAAATCCTGGAATAAATTATGCCAGGCATTTACCATTTTTTTAAAGTAAATTTTTAACAGTGTGGCTTTGGGTATGCACGGAAAGAATAGATGGCTGGCAGGATGTTAGTCAAATGGAAGGATATAATAGTAGAAAAAATCATTGGATAATATAAGAATTCTTAATTTATTATTTTGGCTTTGACATCATCGTGGCCCATTGCAACGCATATCACTGAAAACATATTACAGAATTCTAAACATTTAGTTTTGGAATTTGATCATAGTTTTTTTTTTTTTTTTTTTTTTTTAATTCGTTCAAGAACCTATCCAGCAAACAGCGACCATTCCGGCATACCAATATGAGTCATTGGGAAGGATAGATTTACTTTACTTAAAGGGCCTTTCCTGCTCCTATCACATTGGGGAGTTCTGTGCCCTACGAAATTTGTTTGTCATATATATTGTTAGGAAGTTAGAGTATCATACAGCGTAATCCGTGTTAGTTGTCAAACATATTATCAAAGCACTAGGAAAATAGAAAATTCTTCGGTTTCTTCTTTAACGTGCATTCATTTCAAAACTTTAAGCTTTCAGAAACTGATTCATTTGTAAATTTGTATAACGTATTGGGGGAACAATCAATCTTGGTACTGTCGTTGCTACCCATGATTTTAATCGTGACATGAATTTATGACTATTAAAAGGAATCAACATATTGAAGTAATAATGTTTTTTTTTTCTCTCAAAGACAATTGGCAAGACCTATTGTGACGTGG
>NC_090738.1:117839907-117847407 GCF_036898095.1 Palaemon carinicauda | reverse complement strand
GAGAGAGAGAGAGAGAGAGAGAGAGAGAGAGAGAGAGAGAGAGAGGTTACCATTTTTCATTACTCTTAGTAACTTAAAGATAGTATTACAAGACCAGTTAAACCCAAGATATTTCTCTCCACTTGATCTCGTTGTTATTTAGAGAGGTGGCGTTTTAACGATAGACTTTTCCTCCTGGTCCAACGTATCATGATAGATTCCTGTATAATTTAAAATTTTCATGTGGTTTATTATTCTTGACAAATCTTTTAATCAATATAGAGGTTTTGATATTTTAGTTGTAAAGATTTGTTAGTTTTATGATTGCTTTTGTGTAGTGACACACAGCCGGGCAAAGGTAACTAAGAATAAACCAGATTTTCACAGGAATTTTAGAAAAAAAGGTTAGAAGTACCTCATTTTGAACGCAAAAGCACATGTATGTACTTGTATGCATGGATGTATGTAAATATATATGTATGTATATATATATATATATATATATATATATATGTATATATATATATATATATACACGCGTACACATGCACGCGCTCAACTGCGAGCGCACTTTATATATATATATATATATATATATATATATATATATATATATATATATATATATACATACAGTATATATATGTATGTATGTACGTATATATGTATGATTATTCCTAAATGTACCTAAACCCCCTTAGAAATAATAATTACACACTTGCTTAGTTATTTTCTCATTTATATAGCTAGCAAACAAACCAAAATGGGGACCAACTATATCCATGGAGTGATTTACACCCCGGGGTAATAACAAGGCTTTCACATGTCCCAGAGCGACCCCTAGCTGCCACTTTTCTGACACCTATAATTGAAGAGAAGGAACCGACGGATAATCAAGGAAATTTATTAGGCCGTATATGCGTGTCGTAGGAGATTTGATTGCCTAACGATTAGGTGGAAATACTATTCGTAGTTGTAAACACAATAGGTGATGTATTTTTAGTGTTTCAATGTTTTGAGAAATACAAAAAAGGTAATCTTTATGTATAATCTCCCTTATTCGTAATATAGGTTAGCCTTGTATATCTTCATGCAAACTTGATCAATTATTAGTTGATAATATGTAAGCTAACGTAGTGATGACTGTTATCATTAACGCTGAAAGCTTAAAGGTTGTGCAGAACTAGTGTACGCAACCTGTCATAAATGACGGCATAAATATTTTATATATGCACGCACACGCACCCATCCCCTCTCACCAGGTTATGGCTACTCTCTCCCCATACCCAAGTGACGAGAAGAGGTGAGCGTGACCGAGAAAAATACATATTTGGCCAGTCTTGCATTGGAGATTCCTATTTGTTGTTGTGAACAAAAGATATGATTTATTCTCAGTCCATTGACTTAAATTTTTAGGGTAAGTTTGAACTTTACACAATTCTATGATGATTTTAAGGTAAACCGTGAAATTTATCAATTATTGTTTTAAAAAATGTAAGATAACGTCATAATATTTAAAAAAAAAAAAAAAAAAAAAGCTTGTGACTTTAGTCTTAGGATAAATGATGCATACAAAAAAAAAGAAAGAAAACAAAAACTTCAAGAAATCCTGATCCAATTAGTTTCTTTTTAACTAGCCTACGCGACCCGTCAAAGTATTTAGACACATGCATACACACGCACTTGCATCCCCCTCTCACCAGGGTAGGACTTCTACTCTCTCTTATCAGAGGTATACGTCTGGTGATGCTGCTGAGCGTGACCGGAAATGTAGGCAGTAAATGATATATATATATATATATATATATATATATATATTTATATATGCTATAAATATATATATATATATATATATATATATATATATATATATTTATATATGCTATAAATATATATATATATATATATATTATATATGCTATAAATATATATATATTATATATATATATATATGCTATATGTATATACATATATATACATATATATATATATATATATATATATATATATATATATATATATATATAGAGAGAGAGAGAGAGAGAGAGAGAGAGAGAGAGAGAGAGAGAGAGAGAGAGAGAGAGACCTGTTATTTATTATATATGGAAGATATTCTACTACATTATATGTATACGAAAGGTATTCAGAATACTATACAAATGAGAAAAAATTCCATATACAAGTCACCATTTTGTGGAAAATAAGCCAGACTTACTCTTTGTTGTTTACTCAAACTTTTTTTTTTTTTTCAAGCAAACTGATAGCCTCTGCGAAGGGTCATTTTTCATGGGAAATAGCTGATACGTCTGTTGCCGGCACTAGAATGGTCGAGCATATTTACGGAGCAAAAAAATAGAAAAAAAGGAAAGAAAAATTATATACACTTACATTATGTACATTTAATGTATATTTATGTATATTATATCATGTAATTTACATATATGTATATATGATATAATTTACCATATATATATATATATATATATATATATATATATATATATATATATGTATATATATATATATGTGTGTATATATATATATGTATATATATGTATGTGTATATATATGTGTGTATATATATATATATATATATATATATATATATATATATATAAACAAGTGTATATTTTACTGTATATATTATTTGCATATATGAGTATACATATATACATGTATGCATATTTACTTATGCATACTAAATACATACTGAACGCTAAACGAGCATGTACCGGTATTTTATTCAGAAAAAAAAAACAGAATATTTATATGATAATAGAAATACACAAACCTCAGTAAAGGCAATCAAATAAAGAAGTAGATAATCAAACCAGAGAAAATATATATCTATAACACAGAAACAAAACGAATAAATTCAAAGGAACCATGTTTGGAACTATACGCCATACCTGTTTCTTATTTCACTGAGTACACAATAGGGCAATCAATACTTGGCGACATGACCCGCGTGTTAAGTGTTCAAAAGTGTTCCATTTGTTGGTGACAGCGAATAGAAATTCCCAGTGAAAACGCTGGCTGAAACTAGATTGCCTAATCTTTATAACCCTGGAACTTTTAGCTATAACAGCGATAGTACACGAACGCTTGTCTTCAATGGCTCTGGGAAATGGCGTTTGGAATGGTCGCTCATGCTAGAGGTCCCTGGAAGAAAAAATAGTAGTAGTAGTTGTTTCTCTGTACTTATTGATTTGTGGAATTTGGGCTCTTTAGGCGTACTGTGGACATGGAGGATAGTCAATGGTGAGATGCAGTTAAAAGAGGTTGGGCAGTAAGAATTAAAAAGTATTAGTAGTAATTGTTACTGCTGTTGTCATTTATCTGTATTTATGGATTTGTGGAATTTCGGCTCTGTAGGCCTACACTGAGACTGTGGAAGATATTCAACAATGAGATTCAATTAAAAGAGGTTGGGCAGTAAGAATTAAAAAGTAGTAGTAGTAGTAGTAGTAGTAGTAGTAGTTGTTGTTGTTGTTGTTGTTGTTTCACTGTATTTATGGATTTGTGGAATTGGCTCTATAGGCCTACACTGGTGATGAGATGCAGTTAAAAGCGGTTGGGTAGTAAAAATTAAAAAGTATTATTAGTAATTGTTGCTGCTGCTGTTATTTATCTGGATTTGTGGAATTTGGGCTCTGTAGGCCTATGCTTTTGAAAGACATTCAACGATGAAATTCATTTAAAATAGGTTGTGTATTAAGTTGAAAGAATAAATGTGTGAACATATAGTAAAATAGGAAACACCCTTTAGAAGTTATAACTATCAGAAGAGTTTTTCTTAAGCTATTATTAGTATAGAACCATTTTTTAGTATCAATTAAAGTAGTAACAGTAAAGAACCAAACATTTACAAGATTTATCAAACGCATATTGCATTAACCACGGTTATCAATCAGCCAAATATATATAGTGTTCTTTGGTTGCAATTTCAGTGAGTTTCCATTAGCTTTGCTTGTTGAGTTATTACCCAATTTCGTGCATTATTGCAATATTCCTCAGTGAAAATAATTATTTCCGATCACTCATGTTTAAATGGCTGGTTTAATCAAAACGATTGTCTATGTGTGTCATAAATCGTAATTCCATATTTCATTGCTTACACAGTAAGCATTTTAAAGATTATATATGTTCAACAGTTGTGTATGATATTCATAGTTAGAATAGTTGGTAAAATGTTCGAAAGGATATTTTAGTTTGAGGGTTACTAGAATATTTTCTAATTACTTTTAAAATGTTATACACATACTGTACTGTACAGTATGTATATGTATGTATGTATGTGTATATATGTATATGTGTATATATATATATATATATATATATATATATATATATATATATATATATATGCGTGTATATATGTGCTTGTGTTTACATGTGTCTATATATTTGTGTATATATATATATATATATATATATATATATATATATATATATATATATATATATTTATGTATATATGCATATATATGTATATATATATAGGTATATATATATAGGTATGTATATATATATATATATATATATATATATATATATATATATATATATAATATGTGTGTGTGTGTGTCAGTATATCTAAATAAACCTTACTCCTTTGGACGTGCAGAAAATACATCAAAATTATAGTAAAATCCAAGTTTAATAATCAAATAAACAGTTCTTTAATCACCGGCTAACATTTACTTAATATTTCTTTCAAAAAATATGGAAAATCCTTATAGCAACTTTATTTCGGAATGAATATGAAAAGGAAGGGAGTCGTTAGATGTGGAAAGAACAACTATTTCTTATCTTTAAAAATAACCCATTAATCGTGGCCTGCACATTACAGAAAGGGGGAAGATGAAGAATGGTGGTTTTTCCAATGCATTTAACTAACTCTCTGCCCTTCGCTGGATGTGATTTGCGATAATGACATGTCGTAAGTGCTAACAGACTAATGGGGTTACTGGGTTAATAATTCCAGCGATTTTCTTTTATGATTTAATGGGGATAGTGAATGGAAGAAATAGTTTATCTATTGGTTAAATATTTGGAAGAAATTTTATTAAGTTTCTCTGTGAAATTTTTTTTATAAAATATATATATATATATATATATATATATATATATATATATGTATATATATATATATATATATATATATATATATATACATATATATATATATATATATATATATATATATATATATATATATATATATATATATATATATATAAATTTTTTTTTTTTTTTTTTTTTTTTGGAGTAGCAATTACAGTAATTCGCGTATGAAATTAGATTTCTGGGCTTATACATCTTAAAATTTTTATAAAGGATAATAAATCGCAAATATTAAAGAAGAAATATTGCAGATATATTATTTTTGCAATTTTTATGTATTCAAGTATTGAATGATATAAGATTTATTACTCATAATTAGGAGCAATGATAAATGACATATTCTAAAGTCAGTATAACCTTTGTATCAATCACATCATTGCCAATTAGCAGAAATGTTTTTCATTATGAAGTTTTTTCTTTTTTCTGCATGAAAGGAATAATTGGAAAGGTTGCTGGGAAACAGACATTTATGTTTATGATTCAATTTTCTAGTTGTCTTATTATCCTATCTTACCGGGAAGCGGATGACGGATTTTTTTTTTCTTTTTTCTTTGGGGGGGGGGGGGTACGAAAAAAGCTGCTTGTCCGATTTAATTAAAAATTTACAGTAGAGTTGTACTATGGTGCACAATATACCCCATTGAAATTAGGAATTTCAGTGTCAAGGTCACGGAGGCCCGAAAGGTTAGAATCTCTTTTTGATTCAGGGTCCTGTTTTGACTATAACTGCTATAACCTCCGTCAAATATTATCCGATTTACTTGAAATAAAGACCAAAATCCTAATTTTCGGTGCCGAAAATATAAATATTTAAATCAAAATAGTGAAAATGTATAGTTTTGAAGATTGGTAGGTTCAGAGTTCAGTGGGGTCGAATTTTCAAGGTTACTGAAATTTCAGAGGGCCATAACTCCCAAACTTTACAAATACATACACTGTTAATATTGAAAGATAGAAAACTATAAATGGCCACATTTTCCACCATGACCTTGACCTCCTGTGACCTTGAAAGGTCAAATTCAGCCTCTGATTTTACCAAGTTTAGATTCTCAGTCGTTTTACTATTATTGACGGTTACTGCTACTCTTTAAAAAAAAAAAAAAAAATAGAACAATGATAGTATTTACGCTGAAGGCCCACGTGCGAAGGGCGGAGTTTGTCGTTTCTAAAACCGCTTTTATTATTATTATTATTATTATTATTATTATTATTATTATTATTATTATTATTATTATTATTATTATTATTATCATCATCTTTTTTTATTGTTATCTCGCATATTCCCAAATTGAAGTGAACTGTATGTAAGTTATGTAACTTGATAGATAGAACATCTGTATACAAATTAACATTTTGGAACTCTAGAGTTTAAATCTAATTCTTATATTGAAAATAGAAATTGAACTAACGCTTGAAATCTCATATGAGTATTTCTCACTTTGACCTTTGTATAATACAACAATAACACAAGTTGTTGTTGTTATTATTATTATTATTATTATTATTATTATTATTATTATTATTATTATTATTATTATTATTATTATTATTGCTATTGTTATTATTATTATTATTATTATTATTGTTATTATTATTATTATCATTATCATTCTCATTGTGACCATGACTTTAGATACTATTGCATTTTACCTTTAGATTACCTTAATACTTTTCCAATTTCCTTAAATTTGAAGATAGTTACAAAACTGAAATTACCTTACGAATATAATTACCTTGAAATTATGCAAATTACCTCAAACTAAGGCAATTACCTCAAAAGTATAAACCCTGGTGATATGATGTATAGGAAAAGGGACGAATTTTAGTGTGTTGGGGTAGATGGGTTTGCAACAGGGGGTGTGGGGGAGGGGGTGCAAAATCGATAACACTCACGCATACGTAAACTGAGCAAACAGGTAAAGTGAGTATAAAAAAAGTGCGTTGTAACTTAAGGTCATAAAGAGAGATTTATATCGGGTAACTTGAGATTTATTTAAGATTATTTGAGAAAGATTGTTCAAATTGGTTGAGGTTTGTTAAATTGTTTTAATTTTGTTTTCTTTCAGTAATTTGGATTGTAAGTGGGCGGAAGAAAATATATTCATTATTATGTATTATCACAAGAAAAACAAAATAAAAAGGCTGCTAACTCCATAAAGGAACTTCTTTAGAACAGGAATGCTGGAGACGGAATTAATATAAACATAGACGAGCATTAACGTCTAATAAATTGCTATTAAATCCAGAGAAAAATAACCTGGAAAATAGAAGCAAGCCTTATTTTTGAGCAATATAGGAATTTATGATTTATATGCTATGTCCCTAGATTTTGCACGTGATATTTTTTACACTTTCAAATACTAAGCCAAATCAATATAATCCCAATTCTTTTTA
>NC_090738.1:117832401-117837401 GCF_036898095.1 Palaemon carinicauda | reverse complement strand
TATATTAACACCATATGCTTAATAACTCTCTCTTACCCCTAATTTAGAGTACATGAAGTAGTTGCTGTGTAACCTTGTCTCTTCATTGGCATTCCTTGCAGGCTGGTGAGGTAGTCTAGACGTAGCAGCACCCGAGAAGAATTCCTCAGCAGTACATCCTCCTCCACATCCTACCACTTAACTTATACATCCATCATTATCATCACCATACTCCTCATCACAACCACCGCACCAGTTCATCATCAGCCTTCACGTTGTTGCTGCTCTCCCCCACCCGCCTCCCGAAAACATTTCATCAACCCTCACGTTTAGCTCCTCTGGGAACACAGTAAGAGCAGGGATCATCTCAAAACTTCGAGAGCAATTCGCATAGCCCCTCCTCCTCCTCCTCCTACTCCCGGTCCTCCTCTTCCGACTCTTCCTCTTGAAGGCACTCTCACTCCTCACTCCACCCGCACCGAGCTAAAGAAAGGAGGAAAGAAAGAGGCGCCGCATGGTCATCCGGTTTGGCGGGAAACGAGCGAAAGCAGCGTTGAAGACCGGAAAGGGCCACTGGGGCTTGAGTGACTAAGACAAAGTGACGAGAAAAAGAGAAGGCAAGTGAGGTATACAAAGAAAGAGAGAGAAGGAGAGAGAAACCGGACGAAGTAACCAAGGTCTCAAGGTAACCAGTTAACTAAAGATCACGACTAAACTCCTGCTGTTGCGACTGCTGCCGGAGGCTTAGACAAACCACGCCGCCACCATACTCGGTGCTATCTGTGAGTGCAGCCCTCCAGAAACCGGCAAAATTTCCTTCTCCAGCTTCAAAGCCTCTTTCTCGAGCAATGTCAACTACCTCAAAAGAAGGTAAGTCCTGCGCTCTCACTCCCACTGAGACACTGGAGGGGAAAAATTGCTGGGCTCGGCCGATTGTGTACGTGCTGTGTGATGCTGTTCTATTTTTAGAGGCGTTTGCGCTGTGTACCTGTGTGGATTGACTGTGATAAGACTTGTTATGGGCAGAGAACCCCCATTTTTTATAGTTATATGGGTATGAATTAGTGCATGGTAAGGTCCTGTGGTCTGTTTTTACATAAGGTAATTTTGATCTTCTGCCTTGGTGAAAAGGAGGTTCTTTTTCCTCATATTCATATACAGTATATATATATATATATATATATATACATATATACTTATATATATCTATATATATACATATATACATATATATATATATAAATGTGTATACATAAGCATATATATATATATATATATATATACATATATATATATATATATGTATATATATATATATATATATATACGTTTGTATATATATGTATATATGTACATATATATAATTTTATATATATATATATATATGTATATATTTATTCTTATATTATTGATTTATGAGTAAAACTGTTCTTCTTAGAGTAGTCTTAGTGAATTACCACACCTTCATTACAAATAGATTTTGCTTGCAATTGCGCTCAACTATGCTTGTACGAGAACGTCGTAAGCTTGGAATGTGTTAGCACTTACAGGAAATATTCAAATCTAAACTAATGTTGCATGTGAGAACTTTTATATCTTGCATGTTAAAGGTATCTCTTGTTATCTGTGATGTTTCAATGTTTCCACTGACCTATTCACGCACCGTAATGTAAATATAAGTATTAATTAATTAATAAATATAAACAAGAATATTTTATAAATTATTTTATATCGATTACAGGCACATATTTGAAAAAAAAATGAAAAGTATGATTAAATTTTTAATATTGTTTGATGTAATAATCGCGTGATTAAATCAAGCTCTTGTTAATAAATTATACCAATATTTAGATGCTATAGATTATGTAAGATAAAATAGGCCTTTGATTAATACTGTTGAAACTAAAAAGAACAAAATGTACTATATATTATGACTTTGCCATTAACACCTTACATTTCTCTCGTTTCTCTACTTTCCCAAAACATGTACCCTTTTTCAATAGGAAAACATACAAGCCTGACAATATCATATTCCTTACAATATAATTCATTTCTATTAATTATAGTCATTATCTGTGAAATGTTGCTATACTGTGTTCTTGAAAATTAAATTTTATTAATTGCCATTCCTTTTATTCAAAATAATTGCCAAAATAACTGATTGACATGAGTGGAAATCATTACTGTCCCATGAAGATAGAAAAATGTTTTTTTTTTTCCTTTTTTTTTTAATTTAAATTCCTCTGAAAAGTCAACCTATCACGATCTATCACTTTTGCTGCTTCTTTATAGATATAATATTTTTTTTAAATTCTACATATTGTAATGTTGTAAAAGGTACAAAGCTAATGTAAATATCGCGTATTTTGAATAACTTGTAAACTTTATTATTTATTATTATTATTATTATTATTATTATTATTATTATTATTATTATTATTATTATTATGGTTTTGTTAAAACTAACATTCGATACCTCACTTTTCCGAGTGTGTATGTATGTATATATATATATATATATATATATATACTGTATATATATGTATATATATATATATATCTATATATATATACTGTATATACATGTTTTGAGTATTTATAGATATGTATATATATTTCATATAAAATATCAATTTCGTATTAGTACTATATCCGTATCCATTTGATTATGATGATTACAATGAACCTCCTAATAATTCATCTTTAAAATATTTATAAGATAAATCATGTAAATATACTTAAATTCTCCTTTTTTCATAGATATTTAACATAATAAAAAACCCTAATTTTCTAGTAGATTAAAGTAGCCGCAAAGATTCCAGGCGAAATAATCCCACCCCCTGATGACGTCATAGCCAATAACGTTGCCTCTCACGTTAGCAGCGATCACAATACACCCCCTTACAACTTACAATCACTCTTAAGTGGCTATGCCGTCATTAGTAGGTGGGGCTTATTTCGCCCGTTATCTTTGCGGTGATTATAGTAACGTCCCCCATTCAACCTATTTTAAAATATAGTGAAGAGAGGGAAGCTTTTAGAAATAGATGAAATGATGCGATAAAGTTTAAGGAAATAATGACCCCATGAAATTTTGCTTTCTAGGTGGTTACAGGCCGATCACAAATTTCTTATTTAGGTAAGGTCACGATTTTCTACGTTAGAATGAGTGAGGCCATTTTTTATTCTGGTGATAAAAGTTGATGTTTTAAGTGAATGATCTATATATAAGATAAGTGTAGAAAAGTGTAACTAATAAGTAACTTTATGGAGATCTGCGATAAGCCTGAGAATTCCTAAATCTCTTCTAATAACATATTTCCATATTTCTTGGTATTAAATGCCTGTACAGACAATCTTAAATAAGATTAATATGTGGGTATTCATACGTATGTTTGTCGGTATATTAAGTTTAAATTGTATAAAGACATAGAAACTAATACTGTCACTACTGACATATAAGATTGTTCAAAAACAAAATTATGTCTACCACTGGTTTCAAATATATGTATAATAACAATGACATGCCTGCTATGTCATGACAGTACATGATAATTCCTCACTGCCATTACTAAAAAAGTATAGGCTTCCCACTCCAATCCTTTTCAAAGGTAGTTCTTTACTTAAACCGGTAACTGAGGTCAGAGGTCATTTATGCGACCCAACGATCAGTGCCAAATCTTCAGACGATCCTACCGAGGCCCTGAAAGTGGAGCAGTTCGTGTCCGTTAATTTCTCACGAGCGGGTTAGTCAACTAGAGCTAGTTAATACCGTGGGATTAAGCTAGATTTCCTAAAGGGTTAAGAATCACTTGCCTACTGAATGAGTTAATTTTCGTATGTGAGAATCATTTCCGCACTGAAAAAATATAATTTTTCTTGTGAGAATAAGTTTCTGACAGCAGTAATTAATTTTGGTATTCGTGTATCCATTATTGTTTCATAGAATATCACGTTAGCGGAAATAAATTCATGGATGCAAAATCTAATATTTCCAGCTGTAGAAATTTATCATTAAGTGCAGAAATAAATTCTCTGTTCTGAAAGTTATTTATAACTTGAAAGACATCAATTTCGGTTTGAGAGAATCTATTTTGAGAAACAGCGATCAATTTTGTAACACTGCCGACTTTAATTTATTAAACAGAGGAATAATTATTTTAACATTGTTTCGTGTCATTTAGATGACAACACATGAGAAATAGAAAATGTATGCCAGTTCAGGAAGTTCTTGATTTTTGATAAAACCGCGCCTGGTCAAAAGCAAAATCAGTAGTCTTTCATCTTTTGCAGAGAGATAGATAGACAAATATTGTATGAGGGAGTGAGTGATGTTCAAACAAGCAATAAATTGGGACATATATCCCAGCATAAATGCTTTATACACCAGAAATAAGTCTGTCCAGTGGTCTTGAAAGGGTGAAAGAATTTCCATCCACGAGAGCAAAAGCCTCTTGAATGGAGCCATTTCATATTTCTTTTAGTCCTGAAGAAAGAATTATGGATTCAATCCGGAGAATTGTGTCCCTGATCCCAGAGATTATTGGGTTTAAAATGCAAAGTTATGAAGGGCTCTACGTCTTGCCAAAATTGTTGTTCTGAGATCCAAGTTGATACCTTTGCCATAAAGAAATACCTTTGATGGCTATGATATATATCTATTGAGTGTCATTTTCCTGATGAATGACCAAAGGATGGGGTCTTATCATACGCAGTTTTCCTGTATTACTCTCGTATATCAAGATCATCCGGTGATTAGGAAGAAAGGAACCTGGAAACTTACTTTTGAGTCTGGTTTATTATCACGAGTGAAGGAGAATTGCAATTTGGACATACTCTTTAAATCCTAGAATTTTATAATATTAATGATGAGAGAGAGAGAGGTTGAAATTGTCACCCTAAAATTTGATGAGAGAGAGAGAGAGAGAGAGAGAGAGAGAGAGAGAGGTTGAAAATATCACCCTAAAATTTGATAATGATGAGAGAAAGAGAGAGGGACAGATTTAATATTTCACCTGATA
>NC_090738.1:117819901-117822401 GCF_036898095.1 Palaemon carinicauda | reverse complement strand
AATATGAACAATATTAAACATTTGCCATGATATAGTGATTGTAGACCATATGTGTTTATCACTCTTTTTCTGGAAAATAACCTTCTATCTAAATGTAAATTAACCTCCATTTTACTAAATGACCCCCTGGATGCCATAGGTAATTGACCATTAGCTGCTTTTAGATTGAATAAATAGCAAGCATGGAAGTAAAATGTGTTTAAAGAACTAGATTGAATAATGTTACTTTGATATACGTGTGACTTTTTTTTTGCAGTGTTTGAAGAATTTTTGTCATTTTTACAGCACTAAAATCTACCCCTTTTAAAGAATTAAATCCAAGACAGTTAGTGACTTTATATGAAGATACACTTTAGCTGTTAGGTAGATAGTAAGGGTATTCAATTTTAGAAAAAGGGAACTAATATGAATATCTGTAAAGTAAAAAGGATGCAAGCGAAGAATTTGTAGAAACCAAATCATGACAGATTAGATAGAGGACTTTTTCTAAGTGATTAGAGTATATTTCCTAATTAATTTTCAGCATTAATACATAATATAAATTTTCGAGTAACTGAAAGTGCTGGTTGTGATAGGAAAAAAAGGTCAGAATGCATAATGGGAGAAGTCGAAGAGACTTATGTCAGTGTGTCACTCTCTAGCAACCCCTCTCCTTCCTTCCTGCCAGCGTGCAGACAACGTCGACCTCAGCTCTTGAGGCCATTGGAACCGGAGGTCCCTTGAAGAAGGAACACCCCAGGAGACAAAGGTGACTGCAGCTGCTTTTCGCGCTAGTGTCACCTATAGTTACCGCTAAGATTCCGGGCGAAATAAGCCCCACCCCTTATGACGTCATAGCCAATCACGTTGTCCCCACGTTAGGAGCGGCCACAAAGCATCCCCTTACAAATTTCAAGCGGTTAATGCGGGAGACAATGTGATTGGCCATGGCGTCATCAAGGGGTGGGGCTTATTTTGCCCAGAATCTCTGCGACAACTGTAGTCCGCCCCATCCCCTCTCACCCCCCACTCACCTACTCCCTTTAATTTGCAGTTGGTGGCTCCATTCAGATGCTTTCTGGCCCGTGTAATGGTGTCACTTGTGCTATGCAAAATGCTTTCTTTGGTAGACGAATGCAGTGATGATCAGGCATTAGAAATGGAAAAGAAAGACATCAACATCCTTTTTGCTCGAATTGGTTCCCCGTCTCAAAAATGCAATGAAGGACTTGCAATCTTTGGATCTATTTGGCCTTACACCCTTGAGCTAATGGCACAAGTGACACCTGCTCTAGGGGCCAGGAAACTAATAATCATTCCTCTCACTGGCCTATAAACTAGCAGCTTGAAAAAGTAGGGCCTTCAGCACTAGAGACGCTTTGTAACAAGATGGCCCACACATTAATAATAGTTTTTTTTTATTACACCGGCTTCTGATACTAGAGCCTTTTGTACTTTTGACTTGCCTCACTGTTTTCCCTCTAGTAAAATCTCCTTTATTATGGCTGTATATACATTATATATATATAGTCTATATATTTATATATACATTATATATACTGGATATATATATATATATATATATATATATATATATATAAAAGTATATATATACATATATGTGTATATATATATATATATATATATATATATATATATAAGTGTATATATATACATATATATATATATATATATATATATATTATGTATGTATATATATGAATATATATATATGTATATATATGTGTATATATATATGTATCTATATATGTATATATATATATATATATATATATATATATATATATATATATATATATGTATATATATATGTATATATAGATATATATATATATATATATATATATAATGTATATATATGTATATATATATATATATATATATATATATATATATATATCATTGGTTTTCGGCCCTTTTGTGACCTAAACAGAGCTGAACGTTTGTACACGTAGACGAAACCAAAAGACGTATTTAAAGCGAGATGGCCGTTTCATATTCTCACAAAAAAGAACGCTCCCGACCACTTGCATTGTGTTCCCTCTTGCCGTTACAAGACTTCGTGTACCGTGTTTCGAAAAAGCACAAGGTTCGACAGTGATGTGCTTTTCATATATATATTATTTTGTCCTTTTGTTAATGTTCGTGGATACGACCGGGTGCATGTGTAAGAAAGGATACTGTTATCCAGCGGAAGATGTGGTGTACGTAGTGCAGAAGTTTTATCTAAATTTTTGTGGTATGTAAATCGGCGCTTGCAGCCTCTTCAGACCACGACAGTCTGAAGATCTCCAGTTGTTAATGTATTTTCTTGTCTAGAAACCACTTGAGAGAAGGTTTCTGTCCTACAAAGATGGAAATTTTGTTTACTACAAATCTATTAGATTGTAATTTGTAGATTAATTATGAGATCTCGACCAAATTGTTATTTATATGAAGGCTTTTAATTGTTTGATATTTTTTTTATATTTATTGATTCAATTACCTATTAACCAAATTA
>NC_090738.1:117814901-117817401 GCF_036898095.1 Palaemon carinicauda | reverse complement strand
GAAGACCTCCAGTTGTTACGGTATTTTCTTGTCTAGAAACCACTTTAGAGAAAGATTCAGTCCTACAAAGATAGAAATGTTTTGTGCTACAAATCTATTAGATTGCAATTTGTAGATTAATAATGAGGTCACGACCATAGTGGATTTTTCATAGTTATTTTAATCGAATATATGAATTCGTCACCTTAGCATCTATTTTGCTCCTGTAGATTATGGTTTACCTGATGAAGACAACCATCAATTTCAACAAATTATCATTACCAATAATCATGAGTCCGGAAAATTTTGCAATACCTTGTCTAAATTTACATGACAATAAAAGAGTGATTTTGGAATATATATTTTTTTTGTTTTGCTAATGTAAAGTATAAATTTATGTAATTTTAATCTGTTTGGATTTTGTAAGACAAAATTAATTGGCTCAGTTTGTTTGCGTTGTCAATTCGGTTCAAATTTACTGAACTCGTCATATACAGTATATCGGCTTGTTTGAAGAGTAGTAAGTGTTTACAGGCCGGGAAACCAAAATAAACCTGTGTTGATAATTTTTTGGCTTCAAGGAGATTGCTATTTAACATAGATTACATCTTTAGTAGCACCCTGTGTGAATAAACAGTAAAAATAAAAATAAAAAGCTCCCAGTCGTAGTTAGTTTTAAAACCAAAGTTAGAGTAACAGGCAGTCGAGTTGCCTTTAAGAGCCAACTCGTATATATTTTAAAGGAATTAAACAGTGACCTTCCCCCAATTCAAGTCTTGACACTAGATTTTTCATGGATTTTCATGAAGTAACTCTTCTAGGAGAAGAACACTCCAAAATCAAGCCATTGTTCTCTAATCTTGGGTAGTACCATAGCCTGTGTATCATGGTCTTTCACTGTCTTGGGTTAGAGTTCTCTTGCTTGAGGGTACACTCGGGCACACTGTTCTATCTAATTTCTCTTCCTCTTGTTTTGTTAAAGTATCTATAGTTTATATAGGGAATATTTATTTTAATGTTGTTACTGTTCTTAAAATAGTTTATTTTTCCTTGTTTTCTTTCCTCACTGGGCTATTTTCAACGTTGGGGCTCTGGGCTTATAGCATCCTGCTTCTTTTCCAACTAGGGTTGTAGCTTAGCACTTAATAATAATAATAATAATAATAATAATAATAATAAAAGATGAACTGAGCTCATTACAAATCTCTAGATGCTGGAGGTGATTCGCACTCTTCCTTAACAGTTACTGAAATCAACAGTGGACCTTAAGCGACGGTAGATGCTCAAAATAAACCCAAGGAGGTTGGGGGTGATAACCCAGGCGTTTCTCTGCGAAACGAGTAAATCGACGAATCCTACGAGATCCATTTGCCTAATTCCATTCCGATGGAGCGGAAGACATTCGAATCCTCGCCGAGCCTCAAATGGAACGAGCCCAATACCAGTCGATTGTTATCAGATTCCAGAGTTTCCATTTTTAAACCGATATTACCTGCTATGCAGATTCCCTAAATATAATGGAAGGGGAAGGAATGCAAGGCTGGGAACCGCAAATGCCAGTGTTTGTTGTGTTCGTTTGTTTAGTTTTGTTTTTCAGGAATTTAAATTCACTGAAGATGGGTTATGTGGGTTAAATTAATATATATATATATATATATATATATATATATATATATATATATTTATATATATGTGTGTGTATGTATGTATGTATGTATGTATATATGTATGTATTTAAATATATATATATATATATATATATATATATATATATATATATATATATATATATATATATATATATACAGTATATGCATGTATGTGTCTGTGTTTATGGGTATTCTAAGTTGTGATAAGAATGATGATGTTGATAATGAAAATATCAGTAATATCGATAAAGTATTTATTATTTTTATTATTATTATTATTATCATTATTATTATTTTTTTCCAGTATCAATATCAAGTATAATCATCGTCTTTTACATTATTTTTATCCTTAATTTTATATTTAGGAATTTATTCAATTAAGCTTCCCGAATTATAAGGAGCAGATTAAAATACAAAGGCTGGAAATGAAAAATTATTGTACTTTATTTTCATCAGGAAGATTTTATAGCAGTTTTATTAACAAATCTTTATATATAGCTTACGATGTCATTTCCGGTGTAATATTTTGTATGAATGATACACTTAAATTCATTTCCATATCTTCAAAATGCTGTAGTAAAGCCAATTTCTTAAAAATGAAAGATCGAAATAGGAACTCTGAGGACGGGTAGATTCCTGGACAAGAGAGCAGTTCTGTTGTAACCGAGAGGCGAGGAGAATCCAACTAACTTTATTTCAGCAGGCAGCGGGCTCATATACAAGAGTTTCAATGGAAGAAGGTCACAGAAACTCAAACACATCAATTCATGAAAAGACAGGCTTAAACCGGCTCTGTTGAGTGAGGTTACAATGTACGAGTGTGTGTGTGTGTGTGTGTGTGTGTGTGAAACACGTGCGGTACATTCCCAAAG
>NC_090738.1:117807401-117809901 GCF_036898095.1 Palaemon carinicauda | reverse complement strand
AATTGTACATGATTTTATATATCTGAAAGCAACCCTTTTGGGGAAAAGCATTAAGTACAACTTCTCTGTACTTGACCTCTTGCCTCAAATGGCGTTATAAATTCATACCCTGGCATGATGATTAATTTCTAGCTGCTTATGAGAGAGAGAGAGAGAGAGAGAGAGAGAGAGAGAGAGAGAGAGAGAGAGAGAGAGAGAGAGAGTTACAAGGATTTTGGATGTCTCAAGACTTTTTAGTCCATCCGGGGAGACTCCATTAATTTTGCTCTTGGGTTGAGCGATTTGGTTTGGAAGTTTGAAGAATTTTTATGAAATTATATAAATGAGAGAGAGAGAGAGAGAGAGAGAGAGAGAGAGAGAGAGAGAGAGAGAGAGAGAGAGAGAGAGGAGAGAGAGAGTACCCACCAGTTACTGGAATACCAGAGCAAACTAAAGAGGTCACTTAGTGCAAAACTCAGAATATGAGAGAGAGAGAGAGAGAGAGAGAGAGAGAGGAGAGAGAGAGAGAGAGGGAGAGAGAGAGAGAGAGGAGAGAGAGAGAATACCTGAAATACCAGAGCAAACTATAGATAGGTCACTTAGTGAAAAACTCGGAGAGAGAGAGAGAGAGAGAGAGAGAGAGAGAGAGAGGAGAGAGAGAGAGAGAGAGAGAGAGAAAGTTTCAGATCTTCCGAATCCTTTGCCAGATCGGCTCGAAGCCAAGTGATTTCGTCCGAGTTTAAGACCAAATCTCGAAGCTCGACGTCAGATTAGAAAATGAATTATGCGATATAAGGAAGTTTCCTCTGAGCTCCTCTTTTTATGAGTAACAGAAAGTTGTCGAAACTTCTGGCTATTAAATTTAATTAAATGTGGAGAGTTTGTAACATATGGGTAGTTATGTAATAGTTTTGAAATTGGCAAAAACTAGGAACCTCGTTACTGAGAAGAGATTTTTTTTATAGTGATGACGTCACTATTAGAGAGGAGAAACCATTTAGGTCTCTCTCTCTCTCTCTCTCTCTCTGTCTCTCTGTCTCTCTCTCTCTCTCTCTCTCTCTCTCTCTCTCTCTCTCTCTCTCTCTCTCTCTCTCTTCTCTCTCTCTCTCTCTGTGTTATGTAACAGTGATGAGGGCTGTGATTCAATTATCCCTGATAGAATTCATATCATTACACACATTCTTACACCTTCCCCACTTATTTACTTTCATATTCATCTGCTTGATTTGATATTTAAAGGCAAATTATTATTATTATTATTATTATTATTATTATTATTATTATTATTACTACTTGATAAGCTACATCCCTAGTTAGAAAAGCAGGATGCTATAAGTCCGATGGGTCCAACAGGGAAAATAGCCCGGTGAGGAAAGGAGATGAGGAAACTACAAGCGATATAATTAACAATTAAGATAAATATTTTAAGAACAGTAAAATATTAAAATAGATATTTCTTATATAATATATAAAAGCTTTTAAAAAAAAAACAGAGGAGGAGAAATAAGATCGAATAGCATGCCCGAGTGTAGCCTCAAACAAGAAAACTCTACACCAAGACAATGAAAGATAAAACTCTTGATACTTATGTGTTGTCCGTGCACCAATTTAGAAAATAAACGCCAGTGCCAAAGCTTTATCATTCAATGTAAAGGTTTAAAAGTTACTAATGAGCGGCAGTGGAACGGGACAGGGCAATTTCTTAGAGACAGATTATGTGATTAGTGCCTAAGACCACTCTTTACCCAAGCTAGGACCAAGGAGGGCCAGGTAATGGCTGCAGCTGTTATAAAAGCATACTTGCAGAAACTGTTGATATAAAAAAATTGGCCAAAGTAGATTTTCCAAATAAAATTTATTACATGATGTCAAGATAATGCAAATACAAACAAGATAGTCCCTCAGTTGAGAGTATACCCTCGCCACGTCAAGCAGTCTTATTTAGCTCTTGACTTCACTGCGCACTTCTACTTCGATGTATTTCCTTCAAAATCTAATGAATTTGTCCTTGGGCCATAACCCACGTCCATCAAGTTTCGTTGAAATTGGTTCAGTAGTTTTTTGCGTAATGTTGTTCAAAACCTAAAAATGAACCAACAAAATATTTGCCATTTACTTAACATTGCGATTATTTTCAAAGTACTACTGCGTACTTGTACTTAGATTTACTTTATCCAAAATGTTACAGATTCATCCTTAGGTCATAACGAACATGACTACCGAGTTTGTTCAAAATCGGTACAATAGTTTTTGTGAAAAGTTGCCCACAGATAGATAGATACATAAAATAACAAACAGACATATATAATACAAAGACTTTGCAAAATCTTCGATTTTGGCGAAGGAAAGAAGGCAAAAACCAAATCAATGGTTCGTATATAGATCCATCCTGAATTTGATCCTTTCCCAAATCATCTCAAATGTGGCCTAATCCACTCTCTTGTGGCCCATAGCCCGTTCCTCATAATATTTTTAAACTTGAAAATTCACTGATAGAAAATATATATAATTGAATAAAATC
>NC_090738.1:117799032-117804401 GCF_036898095.1 Palaemon carinicauda | reverse complement strand
ACAGTATCAAACCACGTTTCCCCCACGAAAACCAGTCATTAATTGTTCGCTCTTTTTAATTTTAGTTCGAAGAGTAATCACAACTATGTAACATTTTTTCAATTATTTATCAATGTTGCTTCTAGGTGTGGGTGACAGCATGCCGATACAATTCCATTTATTTTTAATCATTTTTGCCTGATCTACAAATAACATTTTATCTCTTATGTAACATTTGACATTTGTTGTCTTTAAGGCGTCGGATTTCCCTTATTTTTGTTTTTGGCAACTTTGTTTCAGTATAAAACGTGTTTTTCGTATTATGAAATAATAAGATTTTGGGTTAATATAATAAGAAACGATTTTTTTTTTTGAAAAATTGAAGAACATATGTGGTTGGTAATAGTTTCACTATAGACCATGTTTCTCATATTATGGAAATAATAAGAGTTTAATTAATTTAATAAGAAAAAATTTGAAAAATCGAAGAATACATGTGATTGGTAACATAGTTTCTATAGAACTTGTTTTCCGTATATATGAAATAATAAGATTTGGGTTAATATAATAAAAAAAAATTTGAAAAAATTCGAATTATACATAATTTGTAACTTCTGAGTCAGTACAATAGGAAAAGGAAATTAGATTAAATATTGTATCTCATTAACTAAAAAGCATGAAGTATTTTTAACCTTTTATTGGAAAATATCTTATCAATAATACTCTAACAGAAAATAAAGATAAGAAATTGAAGAATAAATATAATATATCATTAACTAAAGAGCAGGAAGTTTTTTTTTTTTTTTTTTTTAGTGAACATTAAAAATATTTTTGAACATTAATGAAACAATAGCTCATGAATAATATACAATTCTTGAACAGCCAAATGAATTTTTGGATTGCATATAGAGTATATATTGTTAATCTCACATTGTAATAAAAGTATGAAGAGAAAATATAGTTTGTTGCCAAAATCAAGAATTAAGAGATCTCTGGTTTCCTTTCCCCTATATATTGAGTTTTTAGCATTTAGGGTATCTGTATGAAATGTGTATGTATATGTTTGTACATCGTGTATATACTGTGTATATATGATATGATTATATATAAGTATATATATGAATGTGTTTTATATATATACATACATATATATATATATATATATATATATATATATATATATATATATATATATATATGTATATATATATATGTTATATACCTATATGCATGTATGTATATACGCCATATACGGTGTGTATGTATGTATGTATGTATATATATATTATATATATATATATATATATATGTATATATATATATATATTCATATGTATACATTTATGCATGTATGTATATAAGGTATATACTGTGTATATATATACATATATATATATACATATACAGTATGTATGTGTTTGTATATATATACATACATATAATTACATACGGTCTTGTATTATTGGATAAGGTTAAGAATATTATGACTGTAGCAATCTGAACTAAACTGAAGTTATCACCTCCAACAACAACGAATCAAAGCCCAACGAGAACCAGGACGAGGTAAACAAAACACACAGAGAGGGGAAAGCCTAAAATGGATTCCTCTGTGGAGACTGTTTTTATTTATTCTCCTTTTTTCGTTTTCTCTTTTCTTTCTCTTAACTTTAAGGTACTCAGAGTAAGGGCACTTGAAGAGAGGAAAACTCTCCCCCTTCACGCTTTTCCCCTTGACTGGGGTTTTTCATCAGCTGGAAGGGGAGGGAAGGGGCTGTGTGGGGAAGATAGAAAAGGGGAGATGGTGTTATTGAAAAAAGAGATAGGAAGGGTGGTAAATCGAATTGATACAGTTTTGTATCAGAAGGTTTTATGTAATGGAAGTCTTCTCCTCTCATTCTTACTAGTTAAATTTTTTAATTTTCTTCTGCAGTTAATTGAGGTTTCAAAAATGTATCTCTTGCAGTGGAGTATAGTTGTTTAATGAACAGACCTATTTGTATTATCTAAGGTAAAGGGCAAATTTAATTACATTTGTATTTTGTTCAACTTCTTTCAAGTTTATTTGGGGCCCTTTAACTATGGTTTTAGTCTTAAACCATATATTTGTCTATTGGAAATTAATGAAAGTTTAGAAAACTATCCTGCTCCCACCTTTCAATTTCCAGCTGATGTAAAACTTCAACAATTAACAACCACAATTTTGCAATTAATTTCTATTTTTACTAGAGAAAAAAATAAATATAAATCCCTTTATTCAAAACTCTGGCCTCCATTATGAAAACTCATTAAAACAACTGATTTAAAAGCTTATCATCACCCTGTCACATAAATAACCAATGAGATAGGCCTCCTTCTTCTTCAGGCGCCCTCCCTTATAATCTTCATAGCTCATTATATCTTTTGGAATGTATATCTTTTAAGCAAAACTATTCTCATTCAAGCTATTTACTTCTTCTCTTTCCAAAAGCCGTGCACTGCGTTCTTTTTCCCCGAGACAGAGCCCCTTTTCTGAATCAAATCGTACCTAGACCAACTTGTACTTTTAGTTAATTCTTTTTAGTGAGGCAGATTGTCACAGACTCGGAGGGGTGCCCTTTTAGCTCGGAAAAGTTTCCTGATTGCTGATTGGTTGGACAAGATAATTCTAACCAATCAGATAACAGGAAAACTTTTCCGAGCTATAAGGGCTCCCCTGCGAGTCTGTGCAAATGCGCCTCAATAAAAGAAAATTAAATATAGTGAAGCAGCTGTACGTAGTGATTGTAGGCTAGACACGTGTTTAGGTTAGGAGTACTGTATTAGTTCAATGTCCTGCTAGGTGAGATGAAGTCAGCTGCTGATTTTTAGATGGTGTATCTTAGACCTGCACTTAGCCTACTGTTGGTACAGGTCGTTGTGGTACGTTCTGTTCAGATTATGAGATCTACATAGGCATTTTTTTTACAATCTGTTTATTATTTCATATTTCTAGTGTTACATTCTGTGAGGCATTCTTTCTATTACTCAGTTTACCAAAAGTCACAGTTAATATATTGATAATTTCGCTAAATATACAATTCAATAGCTATTGTCTGTCTATTCTTAATTTATAATCACACACAGAATGCAACAATGCATATTATGAAACTAGGATCAATTCTATCTCTTTTCTTCTGCCATGATTTTCTGGTATTTAGCAAATGAATGGTGACGTGAAAGCCTACAGCTTTCTTTAAATGAGTGACTAAATTTGAAATAAAAAAAACCAATGTAAGGCCGTCGTCATTTTGCTTAAAAGTCTGCTATCTTATGATGTTGAACTTTCTATTTGCATCCAGCTTTTTAGCAGTTAAAAGTATTTCTGATATTTCTAATTCACGCTATCTTGTAGACAAGATTTTAAAGAGTTGCCTGAAGTAAGTTTTTATTATATAAATGAAAAAAAAAGAGAAAGTCCAAACAAGACTGCCATGATTTCACCCTTGTCCCTCTTTTTCTTTCTTTCTCTCCTAACCACCGCTTGCCCTTTGCCCAATTCTTCCGTCCAACATCCTTCTACTTCTACTTCTTCTACTGTAAAGGCTGAGAGGCAGCAAGCAACGTCCAACATAGCAAAATCACCTCAAAACACGCCTCAGGCTCAGCCGACGGTTGCACAGAGCCAACCTCAGGGCCAACCTCAGGGCCAGGCTCCTGCGCCAACCAAGGCTCAGCCAAAGGCCACACCTCAGCAGGTACTAACGTTTCGATTGCCCTAGGCCTAGGTGCATGATTGAGGTTTAGAAATATGAGAAGATATTAGTTAGAAGATATTAGAGAAAAGGACGAGAACAGACTAGGGAAGCCCATAGAAGACTGTAAAAGGCGGCCGACCCTTGGTTAGACTATAGTCACCACAAAGATTCTGGGCGAAATAAGCCCCGCCTCCTTATGACGTCATAGCCAATCATGTCGTCTCTCACGTTAAGCAGCGGTCACAATGCGTCCCCTTACAAATTCTAAGTTATATTTACTAATAACTACTTTAACGGGAGGAGTTGTGACCGTTGTTAACGCAGGAAATAACAAAGATTAGTTAAGACGCCATCAGGGGGCGGGGCTTATTTCGTCAAGAATCTCTGCAATGATTCTAGTAAAGGGAACATAGTATTTGTGTGATTTTTTGCGTAGAGGAGTCCACAGATTGTTTCTTATGGTCTTTAGTAGTACCCAATACGGTGTTAGTACATTTCTTTACAACTGGAGTGCACGTTCTTTTATACCACATAACATGACACTGGTCTTTGGTCAAAATAAAATGTTTTTGAGCCCATTACTTGGCCGGTTCAAAAGGTAAGTCGTGTGTGAAACTTTTGATAGATAGAAGTAGATGGAGATTGAAAGCTGCCTTTAATTCTAGTCTATATTATGAGTTATTTTCTATTCATATAAGCCCCAAAATATTTTAGTAAACAGTGTAAATCTTTATTTGAATTGAATAATTAGAATTTTTCTACTGTCATCTTCAAGTAGGTATATTTTAAAGATATCAATAAAATTTCTCAGTATTTAACAAAATATATCTGATAAATTAACACAGAATATAATACCGTGTCTCGTTTAGAGTATATAAGATAGGAAACACTTATAACATTGCAAGTCTCTCAAATATTATTAAATAGTAACATTGCAGCTGTGAATTAATAAAAAAAAATAAGTCAAACCTCTTGAAAACGTGTAGTTAAAAAGAGTAACTCTTACATTGTTTGCTTTAAGTCTTTTGTATCTCATTAGATAGGAATGTGTAAATTTAGATTATAAATAACTTAATAAAACACAGGCCATTCCTAGATTAGAAACTAAATTGTAATTATTACTATTTGAGGCAAATGAGACGAGAACACAATTGGATATACAGTTAGTTCATTCATGTTGTATACACAAACACAAATACAACATACACTATATGTATATATATATATATATATATATATATATATATATATATATATATATATATATATATATATATATATATATAGATATATTATATTTATATGTATATGTATATATATGTATATTATATATATAGGTATGTATGTATATTATATATAAATATATATATATATATATATATATATATATATATATATATATATATATATATATATATATATATATGTATATATATGTATGTATATATATACACAACATACTTAGCAATGTTTCAAAAACAAAGAGTGCATCGTCACTATTTTTGAAACAGCTTTTCATCTCCTTTTACTTCATTTTTTAATTAATATTTTTCTGACCTGATCTTATCAGAGACTTTGATAATGAGCGTAGTATTCCTTAAATACCAAGGGAAGAAATTAGTTTTTTTTTTTTAAAGATTTTCTCTTTATATGTTGGATCGCTTTTGCATAGCGGAT
>NC_090738.1:117779032-117794032 GCF_036898095.1 Palaemon carinicauda | reverse complement strand
AGCCATAAAGATATCACAGCTATAAGTTTTAATGCTCCTTTAGATATACAATGTTTCCTTATCCTTTCCCAAAGGCTACATATCAGCAATGAAGATATCACCAATATAAGCTTTAGTGCTCCTTAGATATACAATGTTTCCTTATCCTTTCCCAAAGGCTACATATCAGCAATGAAGATATCACCAATATAAGCTCTAGTGCTCCTTAGATATACAATGTTTCCTTATCCTTTCCCAAAGGCTACATATCAGCAATGAAGATATCACCAATATAAGCTCTAGTGCTCCTTAGATATACAATGTTTCCTTATCCTCTCCCAAAGGTTACATAGCAATAAAGATATCACCAACATAAGTTCCAATGCTCCTTTAGATATACAATGTTTCCTTATCCTCTCCCAAAGATTACATATCAGCCATAAATATATCACCACTATACTTTCTAATACTCTTTTAGAAATGCACTTTTCCTTATCCCATTCCTTATCCTCTCCCATAGGCTACATATCAGCCATAAACATATCACCAGTATACCTTCTAATGCTCCTTTAGATAAGTGAGATATCCTTCAATATCTTTCAGTACCTAATTGCACCATTTTTATGACCTTTTCCTCCTCTCAATTGGATGAATTCCATCCTTAAAATACCGCGTTTAATATTATAAGCATTCCTTTAGCAGATCCAGAAGCCCTGTCATTTTACATTTAATGCCTTCGAAAGATTCTTGGCAATATGTGGATGTACAATAGATTATATAGATGACATTTTATTTACAGGATATAGATAGAATACCTTTTATGAGTTTTCTGTGTTGATTGCTAGAGCACCTCATAAACGTCTCTCTCTCTCTCTCTCTCTCTCTCTCTCTCTCTCTCTCTCTCTCTCTCTCTCTCTCTCTCTCTCTCTCTCTCTCTCTCTCTCTCTCTCTCTCAAGGCATAAATATGTGTTGTTTCATTACGTTCTTCATTAAATCACTACTAAACGACGGCTTCTATCTAACTAAATATTTACCTATTTAAATGGATTTTTTTACAGTTTTCTTGCTTGAAATAATAAGGTTAATAAGTTTTTCATTAAATCATAACAAAATGACACTTTCTACCTAACTAAGTAAATATTTGTGTCCAAATGGAATTTTTTTTACACAGTTTTCTTGATTGAAATTACAGAATAATCCAGTCTGATTCCACATCTCCGATAACTGTCACCATCAGAAGAAAAAAATCAATTAAATTAATTGGAAAGGAGATTCAACACCAAACTTATCACCTCCCTAGTGATCATTAAGTAATACGTCGAGTTGGTTAAGTAGCATTTTGAAACCCTGTTACATCAGGCTTCCGTCTGGCCATTGGGTCTTTTCGAAGTTAAATCCCTGTCAGGTCAGGTACTTAACTTGGATTATATTTCTAATATTGGCTATTAACCATTATTTTCCCTTGAAAATGCGGTCAAAAACGAGGCTGAAAAAGTAATGTTTTTATTATGTACCCGAAAGAAATTTCCGTAAATGTGGAATATTTGTTCAAATATTTATAAAATGCTGAAATTTTGCTAGCCCATATGCTATTTGATTTTAACTATTATTTTCCCTTGAAAATGCTGGCAAAAACCAGACTCTGAAATAAGTAATGTTTTTATTATGTATTATCGTACCCGAAAGAAATTTCCGTTAATATAGAATATTAGTTCAAATATTTATAAGATGCTGAAATTTTGCTTAAAAAAATCTTTATTGATAGCATATTACTACTGCAATGTTCTTCAATGATAATGAAACATATTAAGTATATAAAACTTTAAACTACTTTGACCCGAAGTGTAATTCTGTAGCCCAATATGATGGATCTCCTCGCGTTCATTAGTTATTATTATTATTATTATTATTATTATTATTATTATTATTATTATTATTATTATTATTATTATTTTTATTTTTATTATTATTATTATTATTTGCTAAGCTACAACCCTAGTAGGAAAAGCAGGATGCTATAAGCCCAGGGGCCCCAACAGGGAAAATAACCCAGTGAGGAAAGGAAACAAGGATAAATAAGATATTTTAAGAACAGTGACATTAAAATTAATATTTCCTATATAAACTATAAAAACTTTTAAACAGAATGAGAGGAAGAGAAATTAGAAAAAATAGCATGCCCGAGTGTACCCTCGAGCAAGAGAACTGTAACCCAAGACAGTGGAAGACCATGGTACAGAGGCTATGGCACTACTCAAGACTAGAGAACAATGGTTTGATTTTGGAGTTATTTTGGATTCATACTTTGTAAAATTTTGGAGCAATATATCTGCTATAATTTTAATACGGAATTGAAAACATAAATTTTGATTACAACGTATGAATATATTTATGCAACAAAACTAATTAATTTTGTTTATCAATTACCTGATAATGTCAAAGATTCTGGGAGGAGAAATTGACTTAAAACATTCAACGCCTAAATTTATGAAAAATGAAAATAGCCTCGGAATTATATTAATTATTAATGATACTGGAACTCTTCGTATCATAGATAGCCTCAAAAATATTGATATAATTAACGAGATATTGAAAAAAAAAAGAAAATATGTCACAGAGATCCCGGTTCGAAACATTATGGAAAATTACGGTACATTTAAAAATGGAAAATATCAGAGAAATTTCTGTTCGAAACATTATGGAAAATTACGGTACATTTAAAAAGGGAAAATATCAGAGAAATCTGTTCGAAAAATTATGGATAATTACGATACTTTCTAAAATTGAAAATGTGTCGCAGATAGAAACATTATGGATTATTACGATACATTTAAAAAAGCAAAATTTGTCACAGAAATCCCTGTTTTAAACATTTCGAAAAATTATAGAACATTAAAAAATGGGAAAATTTGTCACATTATGGAAAATTACGATACATTCAAAAAAGCAAAAGTTGTCACTGAAATCCCTGTTAGAAACATTTCGGAAAATTACGATGCATTCAATAAAGGGAAAATTTGTCACAGTTAATTTTTCTAAACAATGGAAAAATACGGTTACATTAAAAAATCGAAATTTGTCACAGATATCCAGAACATTTTTAAATGTTTACGTAAAAGTTAATATATTTTTAATAATATAACACATCTTATGTGTTTTCATCATCTATTCCATAATAATAAAGTAAAATGATTCCTCACAACCCCTTATATTCCTATCTGTCACGGGCAATTAATTGAATTGCCCGCTCAGTGCCTCATTAAGTCATTAGCATTACCGCGAAATGGCTGTAGATAATCACCTACTTTGTAATCCCTTACGCTGTAATCCCCTACTCTGTAATCCTCTGGCTTGTAGATTATCCGGGACTTTGCTACCGAGAGTCCACTTTTTTTCCGTTTTAGTAACTTGAAATTATATATATTTTTTGAATTAACTTATATTACTTTTCCACCCTCTAACTATTTAGAATGTTAGGTTTCTCCTCGGTAAGAACTGAAGATGTAGTCTATATGTTTTATATTCCTTATAGCCTTTGCTTAGCGGTGTACATAAGCTAATTTACGTTTACAACCTTTTCTTTTATCTGAATAAGCTCCCTTATATATATCTTCATTTTCTTCTATATCATCTTTCGTGTCTTGACTATATCCACTTTCGTTCATTCCTGTCATCTTCTTTCCTCTGACATTATCCGTTTTCCTTCTAGGTTGTACGTCTTTCCATTCACTTGTTATCTATCTTTCTCTTATTCCCTCTACGTAATCATTACTCTCTACTTATCGACTTATTCACTCTTCTTTATTCTTCTCTGATTTAGCATATTTCAGTTGCATGTGTGTGTGTGTATATGTTAAGCACATTATAATATGTTAAATATCCCCAGTCTTCTGCCCCCATTAAAATGTATATATTCAATTTTTCAGTTCACAATTGCTAATTGTATAACTTTCACTTTATGCCATTTAATTGCACTGCACTTTGTGGCTTCTTATGATCATAATTCTGTGTCACATTGCTTTGGAATTTTCTCAGTTGCTATTCGATTTGAACATACAGTCAACTCAGAGCTCTTCTTACTATAAAGATTATATATGTACATTTAACATCACTGCTTTCTATAAAAAAAAAAAAAAAAAAAAAAAAAAAAAAAAAAAAAAAAATTATTTAAAAAAGGCCCAAAGATATTTCAAACGCCCTAAATCGTGCCGTAATTAAACTTCTCCTTCGTCGGTGACTTCTGCAGGTGAGCAGCAACAGCAGCAGCGTCGTTGGTAGCGTAGGAGGCGGAGGTGGAGGCGGCGGTGGTGGTGGTGGTGGAGGTGGTGGTGGAGGAGTAAGAGGACCTGGGCCAGTGACCCAATATGCCGCCAGCGAGACTTCCGCCCCCGCTGCCCCAGCCCAGGGGAGTGGAGGGGGAGGTTTTAGCCTCAACTTCTCCAGGCCTGGTTCGAGGACGACTTCGGCCCCATCCTCGCCCACCAAGACTCGGGAGAGCTTCTTACAGGTAAGGAATGAATGCGGGAGGAGGAGGTGAAGCAGAGTACGAGAGGTGGTCGTTTTATGTAAAGAAGGATGTGGTCGTTTTATGTGAGAAATGATGTGGTCGTTTTTATGTGAAGAAGGATGTGGTCGTTTTTATGTTAAGAATGGTGTGGTCGTTTTATGTAAAGAATGATATGGTCGTTTTATGTAAAGAAGGATGCGGTCGTTTTACGTGAAGAATGATGTGGTCGTTTTATGTAAAGAATGATGTGTTTGTTTTATGTGAAGAATGATGTGGTCGTTTTAGGTAAAGAAGGATGTGGTCGTTTTATGTGAGAAATGATGTGGTCGTTTTTATGTGAAGAAGGATGTGGTCGTTTTTATGTTAAGAATGGTGTGGTCGTTTTATGTAAAGAATGATATGGTCGTTTTATGTAAAGAAGGATGTGGTCGTTATATGTGAAGAATGATGTGGTCGTTTATGTAAAGAAGGATGTGGTCGTTTTATGCAAAGAAGGATGTGGTCGTATTATGTGAAGAATGATGTGGTCGTCTCATGTGAAGAATGATGTGGTCGTTTTATGTAAAGATGGATGTGGTTGGTTTATGTGAAGAAAGAAGTAGTCGTTTTATGTAAAGATGGATGCGGTCGATTTTTGTGAAGAATGATGTGGTCGTTTTATGCAAAGAATGATTTGGTCGTTTTATATAAAGAAGGATGTGGTCGTTTTATGTGAAGAATGATGTGGTCCAATTCAGTGGGGGAGAAGTGTAACTAATAAATCTTTGGGGAAAACAATTAGAGACTTATAATGCTGTGTAAAGAAATAAGAGGTATAAAAACTTCTTAGAAAATGATGAAAGAGGATCGTTCCAAAATAAATAATGAATAGAAACAATAGTTCAATGTGGAGAATGACGAAATACGTTCATTCGGATAGCAAAAAGAAGTATGATAAACTCTTTTGATTGTTCTGATTTATTTTTTATCGAAAACTGACTACCAGATTGATTGAATGAAAGTTTTTCTGACGTTGCAAAATTCGAATCTTAAATTTGACGTGTCAAAAATGGATCTTTAATAATTAGATTTTTACACCTCGAGTCAGTAAAGTGCCGTTCGATAAATCATTCAGGCTGTAATATGTATCCAAATAAGCCTTATATTTTAATACCTTGATATCTGGATTCTCTTAACGACCTCGGGATCAGAGTCCCAAGGCGGAACCACTTGAAGACAATAGCTTCTGACCGACCGGGAATCGAACCCTGGTCCAGGACGATACCATTTAGCCACGAAGAAAGATTCTATACGATGGAAATTTCTCAAAATTGTCGTTAATTCATGTAAGATAAGGAACTTGTGTTATTGTATCGTAAAATATGAATTTCGCAAATAATAGGATGAAAGAATGATTGAGGTGAAATTGAATACAGGGTCAGGATTGGAAGAACGAAGGATAATGATGATAACCGTTGTTATCCTGTAATTTTCACTGATTTATAACTTGGCAAGGTGAAGATCGTCATACAAAAATGATTATTGAGAAACGCGCAAATAATAACAAAAACATCAACAAAAACAGTGGTAGTAACTGTTACACGTGCAAGCACAAAGAAAGGTAAATCAATACGAGTAGTAACAACCCCAGTTATTTATTATTATTATTATTATTATTATTATTATTATTATTATTATTATTATTGATTTAAAAGCTCCAGGTAGATGGCTGGCGAAATCTAACCCAAGCTCTTTGCATCTATAGGCGTAGGAGATGATGATGATTACGATAATTAGAATTATTTTTTATTATTGTTGTTATAACTGGAACCCTTATTATTATTATTATTATTATTATTATTATTATTATTATTATTATTATTATTATTATTATTATTATTATTATTATTATTAGCTAAGCCACAACTCCACTTAGAAAAGTAGGATGCTACAAGCCCAAGGACTCCAACAAGGAAAACAGTCCAGTGAGGAAAGGAAATAAATACTGAAAATCTTTTATGAAATTAGTATAATGCGAAACGCAATATCTGTCACTAAAAGATTGACTTTATCCTTCCTTTCAGTGTAATTTGTAACGAAACTTTTTATTACGGAGGTTTTTGAGAAAACTTTGACACTTTTTGTAAGATTTCGTATAAATTAAGTAAAGAAAAGCATAATGATGGTCGAGTAAACTAAAGTTCTTCTGCAAAGAAAAAACTTAGTGTTTTTATAATAGGCATCTAAGTTTTCAGAAAAATATGTGCGAGTATGTTATTATTATTATTATTATCGCTCCTTACGGACCGAGAAAAAATTCAATTTATTAGCAAAATTTTCACAGCATTGAATGCCATTATGTAATAAGAAAAATCCGAGAGAAGAAAATAAATATAGATAACCTATGAATAAATAAAAAGAATACACAAGAGAATATAAGCATAACCTTTCTTGGGTTAGAGTTCTCTTGCTTGAGGATACACTCTGGCATGCTGCTCTATCTTGTTTCTCTTCCTCTTGTTTTGTTGAAGCTTTTATAGTTTATAAAGATGTTTATTTTGATGTTACTCTTCTTGAAATATTTTATTTTTCCTTCAAGTTTCCTTTCCTCACTGGGCTATTTTCCCCTGTTGGAGCCTCTGGGCTTGTAGCGTCCTGCTTTTCCAAGTAGGGTTGTAGCCTAGCAAGTAATAATAATAATAATAATAATAATAATAAACTGTGAAATAAATCGCAAAACTCGTGTCACCTGTGCTTGGCACTTGAGAGTTTTGAGCCTCTTCTAAACTCGAGAGCAGCTGTGTCAGCAATGGGAAGCTTCATACAATGCTTCTAAAATAGTTACTAAAATATATTGAAAACTATTTCCTCGCTGCTTTGAAAACTATTCCCTAAAAGCCTTTCAAACCAGTTTGGTGACATGTTTCTGAAACTATTTCATAAATACTTTCAAAGCGTTTTGACGGTATATTCTATAACCTGGTCGTTCGAAAATGATAGCGCGAATTGTGGAACCATTTGCTGGTCCTGGAATGCAATCAATTTCAATGTTTTTGAAAAGTCATTGCATGCGGGTTTCTGGAAGCAAGGACTACCCCAGCATTCTATTGATGTATTTGCTTATTTGCTTTTCGCCACCAAGTGAATTGTTCTCTTAATGAATATTCTCTTTTTGAAAAGGCCGCGCGGGAAAGAATACGTATATATATATATATATATATATATATATATATATATATATATATATATATATATATATATATATATATATATATATATATATATATAATGTTGACAGTTTCATATTCGTATGAAACTTCAGCTCGAATAGAATAGATTATTATGATAGGGTTGTGGTGGCAGATGTGGTATCGTCCCTGACTGGTGAATGCCAGACTAGGGTTCGAGTCCCGCTCAAATGCATTAATTTCTTTGGTCGCTGCAACTTCTTCATCCTTGTAAGCTAAGGATGGGGGTTTGGGGGAGCCTATAGGTCTATCTGTTGAGTCAGCAGCAGCTGTTGCCTGACCCTCCTTGGTCCTAGCTTGGGTGGAGAGTGGGGTTGGGCGCTGATCACATGTATACTATGGTCAGTCTCTAAGGCATTGTCCTGCTTGATAGGGCAATGTCACTGTTTCTCGTCTCTGCCATTTATGAGCGGCCTTTAAATCTCAATGTTTAGTTTCTTATTAAACTTGTGGTTTTCATTGTAAGTTTTCTATTAAAGGAATGTCTTATATCTTAATGAAAATTATATTTTAGTGTATAAGAAAATCTTATAAACTCCCAAGATTAAACACATTTATGTCACGGCAGAAGTTGGGTAATTGTAGACAATCTAAATGCGCTACTGTACCTTAGTGATCAACATATGTTAAGAGTATATATATATATATATATATATATATATATATATATATATATATATATATATATATATATGTATATGTATATATACACACACATATATATATATATATATATATATATATATATATATATATATATATATATATATATATATATATATAGTTCCGGTCACGCTCAGTGGCATTACTTGACGTATAACAAATTGATCTCCAATCCCTTGGGTAGGGGTGAGAGTGGGGTTGCGCGTGTGTGCCTATCAAAATATTTTAGTCTCCATATATGACGGATTGCGTTCACTATTGACTATGGAATACTTTTCATGAACTGGAAATGTGACTTGTCTTACAGACAACACCGAAAGTCGATCGTTTGTGAAAAAGCATTATTTTATTAATGCGGGATTCCCGTTTAATGTGCATCTGATTTCACTGAATCAGAATGTTTATTAATTGTTTTTCTATTTTAAAGGATATGGATAATTCATTGGTTTGATGGATTAAGAGACATATGGTGTCAGGTACAATGCTAAAAAAAAAACATAATTTTGTTCTGAAATTCTCCGTAAAAATATACGGTTCAGTGCTCAGTTGTATTTCAGTAAATAGAGGCCGCCGTAAATTTTACCCTACTTTATTATCTTTTACGGGTTGATGACCGTAATATCAGCTTTAACGTCAATATAACCGTCTTTATAACGGTAAATCCTTGGCAAAATTCATTCCAGGATTTTTTTTTTCTTTTTTTTTTTTTTTTTTTTTTTTAGACGAAGAAGCATATGGTCAACTTGGTGAAAAATGTAACCTCATTAGTCTTCCTAAATTGGTCAAAAAAGGATTGTAAATCTGGTAACATCTGAAAAATTATGAAGAGACGAGAAAGGATTAGTGCTATTAATAACAAAGGATCCTAGATAATGAAAAGGTTTACATATTTACCTTCCATTTAATATGTTGACAGAACTTCGTTAAAATTCGTCTTTTTCATATTTGGAAATTCTCTTGAAAGATTTTTCGAATTATTTCTTTCGTTTAAATGTATTATTGAGGTGAATTAATCTCTCAGTAAATTTATATATATATATATATATATATATATATATATATATATATATATATATATATATATATATATATATATAATTATAATTGTTATTATTATTGCATGCTAAGCTACAGCCATATTTGGAAAAGCAGGATGCTATAAGCCCAGGGGCTCCAACGGGGAAATAGCCCAGTGAGGAAACGAAAAAAAGGAAAATAAAATATTTTAAGAAGAGTAGGAACATTTAAATATCTCCTATATAAACTATAAAATCTTCAACAAAACAAGAGGAAGAGAAATAAGATAGAATAGTGTGCTTGACTGTACCCTTAATATATATATATATATATATATATATATATATATATATATATATATATATATATGCATATATGTGTATATATATATATATATATAGAGAGAGAGAGAGAGAGAGAGAGAGAGAGAGAGAGAGAGAGAGAGAGAGAGAGAATGTTAAGCTAAAGAATATGAATGACATTGGATGTAAAATTTAATCCTTTAAAAAAATAAAGCTTCAAATCAACACGATTTCTCCCGAATGTTATAAGTGGAGGTGAAAAAAAATTGAGATGCTATGTTGACAGCATCAAAGAAAGCTTTAGTTATTCAGGCGATTGTATTATTCCCTATTGGAGCTTTTTCTCACTAATAACCTATGGGGTTTTGAGAGAGAGAGAGAGAGAGAGAGAGAGAGAGAGAGAGAGAGAGAGAGAGAGAGAGAGCGAGCACAGCTCGTATCAAAAATAGCGATTTAGTCACGGAAAGCTAATACGGTTAACTTATGTCCTCTGATCGTATTGATACACCATGGTGATATAGAAATTACTGTAGTAATATTTTTCATTACAAAAATCTATGATATATAAAAATAGAATAACCAATTACATGGCAAAAAAAAAAGAAATATACTGCAGTCCTATTATGTTGATATATAATTAAGGCCAGTCATTGTTTCCGTACACCCCACCGGTTCAGATATCTTGGAAGAAGTGGTAGTAGACAACGAAACGTAATTAATGCATTAAGTATTCCTCTAAGTAATTTAACTATATACCTAGTAAAGCCGTTACTGCAGATCATTGCTTTGTGTACTGCACAGTAAGTACTGTTAAAAATACGTAATTTTAATGGGAAATTCTCCGTAAAAATATACTGTTCTCTGCCTTATTTCAGTTAAATACAGGCGACCGTAATTTTACCTTACTTCATTATCTTTTACGGGTTGGTGACTGTAATGTCACTTGTTTACGTCAATATATCCATTTTAAAACGGTAAATGCCTGGCAACATTTATTCCAGGATTTTTACCGTTTTTTACGGCAAACTTTAAAGTGTTCACCTACATGTAATTCAGCTCCTCTTGAAAATAAATAGTATACTGCAATATTTTGATAAACATATCAAATAATTGCAATAGTAGACCTACATATTAAGTCCATTTTTAGAGTTGCACTTGAAAAATACAAATAAATATGGTTAAGATCTACCGAAATAAATCTTAGTTTGACAACAGTTCCAATGTTCCTAAGTTCCAAAGTTCCGAATTGTACGAATGTTATAGGCTAAACTTTATATATATATATATATATATATATATATATATATATATATATATATATATATATATATATATATATATATATATACTGTACATATATACATATATGAATATATATATTGATATACACATACATATCTATATACTTATATATATAAATATATACTGTATATATATATATATATATATATATATATATATATATATATATATATATATATATATATTATATATATATATATATATATATTTATATATATATATATATATATATATATATATATATATATATATATGTATGTCTGTATACATGTATATACATATATAAATATATGTAAATTTTATATATATATATATATATATATATATATATATATATATATATGTATGTCTGTATACATGTATATACATATATAAATATATGTAAATTTTATATATATATATATATATATATATATATATGTATATACATATATATGTATATACATACATATTTATATGTATATATACATTTATATATATATATGTATACAGATATATATATATATGTATATATATATATATATATATATATATATATACACATATATATACATATATATATATATATACACACATATATACATATATATACACACACAGTCACGTTACCTTTCCCGCCGGTCATCCTTTAATACAACAAATGCAGCCGTTTCTTGTCCAGCGCAGGACAAAGGCCTCAGATATGTCCTTATTCATGTCTGGGATTTGACCAGTTTTCATCACCACGCTGGCCAGTGTTGTTTGGTGATGGTAGGAGACTTTGATTTGAACGCTCTCAGCAAACCAACCTAGTATGTTTGACCCTAACTAGTACATCTCTGCTGATCATGTCGATATACTCAGAAAGGTCTTTTACAATATGGAAAGATATGACACCGCCGCTTAAGGAAAACTATTAACTACAACAACCAATTATCGCCAGTTAGCTGGAGTAAAGTCATAGAAATTCCCCACAGCTGGTACCTAAGTGGTGTGGCCCAGATGTTGTTCTGGCCTATCTCTATAAGAAAAAGTTTAACCCTTTTCGCTTATGAGAAGGTCCAAGGGAGTTTGCGGTACAGTTCAAAAGATTAAATTTGTTACGATTCCGAAGTTATAAAAAGTTTTATTTTATTGCTGAATGTCAATAAGCTTTTATAACTTGAAACCTTTCACCTCTGTTGACCATTATAATGATATTTTTTTTGTATTATTTTTGTTGTTATCATTATTATTGCAAATATAATTATCATAATTCGTTTTACTTGATGTGTCGTATTTATTTTCTATCTTTGCCTTCACCGAAATCGGAGATTTTGCGGAAGATATGTGCTCATCCCTAACATCGTTTATTTATTAGTTTGTGAACAATTTTGCACAAAAAACTACTGTACCGATTTTTACCGTAAACTTGGTAGTCATGTTTGGTATGGCCCAAAGATGAATCTGTAACAATTTGGATTAAGTACATCACATTACAAGTACGCAGCAGTACTTTGAAAATAATCGCAATGTTAAGTAAGTGACAAATATTTTGTCAAGTTTATCATTTGTTTATGGACATTACGCAAAAACTAAGGAAACAATTTCAACGTAACTTGTGGACATGTGGGGTTATACCCAAACACAAATCCATTAGATTTTGAAAAAAATATATCGAAGTACAATAACTCTTGTTTAACACATGGACATTTTCTTCTGTAGAAGTGTGATAAGCACATTTATGACCTGTTTTGTTTGATACGATATTATTTGCACATGTATTGTTTTTAAATGAAACGACGCCTATATTTCATTACCCTCTTTTTATGATTCAGAAAGGGTGTTATGAGCTTCTATTTCACAATTTCACTACAGTATTTGTTTCACTTTAATTAAATATGCATTTTAGAACTTTAGCGTCATGAACACTATTAGAATAATACAATTCAAGTCGTGAGAAAAATATATTCTTAATTTTAGTGTAAAATGCTAAAGCATCGTTGTCTTTGTTATATTCTACTTACGAGAACGCTAATATATAAAATTTCCTTCGGAAATTCCTTGCAAAATATTTTTTCACCGCTGTTCAGAAATATACAACCTCACTTTAAAAGGTGGTTTTATCATCTCATAACAAAAATACCCGCAAAATTATACTTTCGTTGCAGTCACCTACCTACTTTTGGGAATTGATACCCATCTCAGTTTAGTCTTGAGATAAGAAAATATGCAGAAAACATTTTGATTCAATTAGAATGCACACCCATGCCTGGCCTCTCCTCCCAAAAGGTTCGTGTTAAATGGAGCTGCATTGAAATTTGCGGAAGAATGTAACTTAGGATATATGCTATACCTTGCAATTTTTCCTGTGCCTGTATCTGCGTCGGAGAACCCGATGGCCTGTAACTAAGTCTAGTTCTGAATGTCCTCTTTAATGCTCCAGACCACATCGTGACTAAAGGTTTAAAGACCGCGCATGAAAGGCAGAGGCAAGGGACAGTGACATTGCCCTATCAAGCAGGACAATGCCCTAGAGACTGACCATATATATACATGATCAGTGCCGAAGCCTTCTCTCCACCCAAGTTAGGACCAAGGAGGGTCAAGCAATGGTTGCTGATGACTCAGCAGGTAGGCCTATAGACTCTCCCAAACTCTCCATCCTTAACTCACAAGGATGGTGAAGTTGCAGCGACCAAAGGAACTAACGAATATGATCGAGACTCTAATCTCAGTCTGGTGATTACCAGTCAGGGACGTTACCATATAGGCCACACCAGTCAGGGACGTTACCACATAGGCCACCACAGCCTTGAATATTTCATGATCACTTAGCATCCCGCTTTTCCAAATACGGTTGTAGCTTAGTAGGTAAAAATATTAATAATAATAATATTAATAATAATAATAAGAGTAATTTCAATGAATGCACTCCGAGGAATCCTATATTTATTGTTTCGGAGATAGTTTTTTTTTTTTTTTTTTTTTTTTTTTTTTTTTTTTTTTTTTTTTTTTTTTTTTTTTTTTAAAGATTGCCTTGCCTTATGCAAGACACGGGCTCTTGCGTTGGCAGCCCGTAAGCGAATATGATTGGAATTTACCTTAATTTACTTTGAAAGAGGGACGGATATAGATTTGTGATAAGAGTGCGGTCGTGAAGCAATGGATTTGCAATGATAAACAGCAAGAGCTAGGCAATCTACAACAACAACAACAACAACAAACAGTAGTGACTAGAATGGGACGTGCCAATGAACCATTGATTTGTTCCGTAATTGCCATGTCTAGGGTAAAAATATTGAGCCTTGCTGATTTCCACTGAGCAAGTGAGAGAGGAACAGGCTTGTCTGGTGTAACAAACCCGAGAAGTCAAGGAAACAGAAGAAAAAAAATAATTTTATATAATTTTTCTCATCAGGGTCGCTAGTTTGTGTCCCCGCTCTATGTCCCAACGCTGGTCCTGCTTTCCTTCTAATTTTGGGCAGCTACTGTAGCACCTTAGATAATGGGCTGGGTAATTAGTCCTATGTCACTTTTCGCCGATGTAATAATAATAATCATTATCATTTTATCGGTAATAATTATTTTTATTATCACAAATTCCTTTCCGTTAAAATGGACACTTAACTTTATTTTTATTCAACCTGGATGTAATAATGATGATTATTATCATTTTATCAGTATTATTGATAATTTTTATCACAAAATCCTTTCAGTTAAAATGAACACTTAACTTTTTTTTTCATTCAACCTGGATGTAATAATAATAATTATTATCATTTTATCAGTATTATTATTTTTATTATGACAAATTCCTTTCTGTTAAAATGAACACTTAACTTTTTTTTTCATTCAACCTGGATGTAATAATAATAATTATTATTATCATTTTATTAGTATTATTAATTATTTTTATTATCACAAACTCCTTTGTTCAAATGGACATTTAACTCCTTTTTTTTTTTTTTTTTTTTTTTATTCAACCTGGCCTAAGGTTTCGGTTTTAAAATCAAATCCGGAAATAAAAGATCCTATTCACGA
>NC_090738.1:117766532-117769032 GCF_036898095.1 Palaemon carinicauda | reverse complement strand
CAATGTACTTAAAGTGATACTGAAAGTATGAAAAATAAAACATTATGCATAAAGTAACAGTGAAGCTATATAGATAAAACATTGTACTTAAAATAATACTTAAAGTGTAAAATAAGACATTATACATAAAGTAACAGGGAAAGTATATAGACAAAACAATGTACTTAAAAGTAATACTGAAAGTATAAAAATAAGGCATGCATAAAGTAACAATGAAGATATAAAAATAAAACTATGCCTAAAATAAGTGAAACTATAAGAATAAAACAATGTATATAAAGTAAGCGAAAATATAAAAATAAAACAAAATTCAAAAAGTAACTAACAGTATAAACATCATTCAGGATTGATATGTAAAAGGGTTTTTTTTTCGCTGATCCCTTAGATTTGTTATTTTAGAATATTTATACTGTATATTTTAGGCTATATTTGTACACGAGGCTGGCCATATATCAGAATTTCAACCCGAATATTGTTTCTGCGATTTCTGCTTTATGAATTGTCATCATCTTCTTTTAATCTGTCCCTGGTAAAGTCTGTAATGGTTTGTGCAATATAGGATTACGGAATTGATCGTGTTCTGTTTATTACATTTATATATATATATATATATATATATATATATATATATATATATATATATATATATATATATATATATATACATATATATATCTATTTATTCATTTTTTGTGTGCGTGTATATATATATATATATATATATATATATATATATATATACATATACATATACATATATATATATATATAATATATATATATAATATACATATATATATATATATATATATATATATAATATATATATATATATATATATATATATATATATATAATATATATATATATATATACAGTAGGCATCGTAATGAAAGTGGGTCTTAGAGAAATAAGATCTCTTGGATGTTAGTCTCCTTTATTGGAATTTCAGTCAATATTAAGTAATAATTCCATCAAATATAAACGCTTAAATGATAAAATGTTAGAAACATTGAAATTAATATTGCGTTCTGATAAGGTTTCCTGCCGCGATGATAATGTCTTGTCTGTAACTATTGCCAGAGAAAAAATTATTTACAAATATAATAACGATTTACCTTTTCGTTCATATATTTATATTTATTTTCACTCATAATTCTGAAAATAATCTATATTCATTCAAGGAAGTTAGATGAAATTAAGTTAATTTTTGCAGGTCTCGGCTGCCAATAAATGCCATTTATCATCTTTTCCTTTCAGAGATTTAAAGTGATGCAATAATTTCTTGAGCGTATGTTGCATCCTTCAGGTTTCTGTTTTCCCCAAAACCCCTTCAACCCGGAAGTGAATCGTGGAAAAAGCATATACTCTATAAATATAACATTAAAGAGGAATATAGTTGCAGGTAGCATTGCCAAATTCAAGTGTCATAGAAATGAACGCATTTCACTACCTGAGAATTAGAAATGGCAAGAGTTCCTGAAGCCTAAAAATAGGCATATTTACAATAATTAATAACTAGATCATTTAGAAGTTAAATTGATCAGAGATCAAACTTATGAACGAAATATACACTGTTAAAAATTTGTAATAAAAAAAGGGTAAAAATCCTGGAATAAATGTTGCCAGGCATTTACCGTTGTAAAAACGGACAGATTGACTTTAAGGAGTGATATTACGGTCACCAACCTGTAAAAGATAATAAAAAATAGGGTAATATTACGGTCGCCTATATTTTACTGAAATAGGGCTAAGCACCCTATATTTTTACGGAGAATTTCCTATTAAAATTTTTTTTAAAGCGTATCTTTAAAACTCACTTGCGTCATTGCTTATTAGATTCAGATTTTTAAACCATGTCCACACTCATTTCTACGTTAAGAGGATAAGCTTGTGAAGAATTTATGCATAAACTAATTGTTATTTATAGCATACTTTTATACTTTTAGGTCAACATAATGAGCTTGCCATATAAGCTTTCACAGGATAAAGAGCACTTTTTTGTAAAATGAAAATTTTTTCTATTTAAGAGAGAACAGAAGGTCTCTCATTCTAACTTAATGCTTCTGCAACGTAAATAGTTTGTCTTTATTATATACTGTGCGTCTTGGATTATATAACATTGTCAAGTAGATTCTCTCATTTTAAAACCTAATAAAGAAAGTTCAAGATATTCTGCATCAAATCAAAACTATTGTTCTTAGACAACTTCAACCTCCACATGACCTGAGTAGAACATCAAGTCGGCTTTTAGGTTTGATTCTTGATTTAAGGTAGATAGTAAAAAAAACTGTACAGCCCGAATTTATAGAGCTTTGTTTTATGTTATATATATATATATATATATATATATATATATATATATATATATATATGTGTGTATATAATATATATATATATATATATATATATATATATATATATATATATATATATCTATATATATATATATATATATATATATATATATTTATGATATATATACACATAATATATATAT
>NC_090738.1:117761532-117764032 GCF_036898095.1 Palaemon carinicauda | reverse complement strand
ATAATAATAATAATAATAATAATAATAATAATAATCACTCGAGGATTAGCCTAATCCTTTGGCAACAATTCCAGGATTTTTTTTTTCTTTATGTACAGTAGTGTCACCAGCGCACCGCACGTGGTGCACTGCAGGCATTAATGATAATTTTGCACATTTAGACTTCTTTTTACTATTCATATAAGCCATATATTTATATACCTCCTAATATCAGGATCTGAATCAACTCAAAGATAATAGCTTCTGATCCCCCTGGGAATCGAACCCGTGCCCAAGAAACTGAGGTTCCATTACTTGGCAACTCAGCCACTGTCTCCTCTTTTTGTAGCTGCACCCACATCATTCCCTCCTTCTTTATCTCTATTTTTAGTCCTTTTCTTCCACCTTGCTGTTTGTGTCACACTTTTTACTTTTATTTCAAAGCGTAACTACACACACACACACACACACACACACACACACACACACACACACACACACACACACACACCGTTTCACCTCCATGCTGAATGGCAACCCCGGCCCCAAAACTGGATCAGTTTCAAAATTCTAATAATAAAGTAGATAAAATCCCGATCATTTCTTTCATATTTAGAGAAGTAATATAGATAAACAAATATAGATTATATACCGTTTCTTTTTGGTTTATATGCTGTGATATATTTTCATTACTGCATACTCTGGTTTTTTAATATAATTCCAGATAAAATGGCTGTTTTAATATATAAACAAATATAAATCTGACCTATTAATTGGTATCTATCCTAATAGCCAAAATTAACTTTGCTTTTTGAAGTAAGAAAAGTTTTCAGATATTTGTTAAAAGTTTACTGTAACGTGAAAAATGTAAAATGTTTTTATATTAACAAATTGTTGACAAATTTGCTAGATATTTTTTTAGTTGCGAACAGTTCACTGTATTCAAATTAAATCAAGTGTAGATTAATGTGCCATGAATTCATCACAGGTATCCACTTCATTGATATTTTCAGTGTTGATAAAAACTTTTTTCATCCCAATATTAAAGTTGACTCGATCAAATTATGCTTTGATTTTACTGGTACATTTTATTTTTCCTTTGGAAATTTCTTTTAATTTTTCTTTTAACCTTTTATACTATGAACATTTTAATTTAAATTGAAACCAAAAATGAAATTATCATTATACACACCTGCACACACACACACAAATATACATGCATACACATATATACATTCATACATATATATATATATATATATATATATATATATATATATATATATATATATATATATATATATATATATACACAAACTGTATATATACTGTATACCAGCATCTACGCCAATTGATGCAAAGTACCTCGGTTAGAATATATATGTACTGTATATATATATATATATCTATATATATATATATATATATATATATACACATATACATTATACATTCAGTATATATATATATATATATATATATATATATATATATGTGTGTGTGTGTGTGTGTGTGTATACTGTATGTCATCTTCTCATACGCCTACTGACTCAAAGTTCCTCGGTTAGATTTCGTCAGGTGTGTCTATCTTGACTTTTTAAATCAACTTTATTCATCATCATTTACTTCACGGTTCATAGTCCTCAGCCATATAAGCATGGGCTTTCCATCTATGTATATGTATATGTATATATATAATATATATATATATATTTATATATATATATATATATATATATATATATATATTTATATATATATATATATATATATAATTTACATATGTATATATATTTATGTATATATATATGTATATATACATATATATATATATATATATATATATATATATACATACACATTTACATATATATACAAATATATGTGTTAGTATTTATTATTAAAAAGAGAAAATTATGAAAAATGCGTTAAACTATATAATTTGGCTGAACTTTATTGGCTCAATATTAAACGATTGGAGAAGTAGCGAGTATGCCCATATTTTTAGACCGTTTGCAACCTAGCGTAGTAGCTGACATGAATATAATTTATGTAGATCCTGAAACAATCCAGCAGTCACAACTGCATAGTCATTCTTATCAATTATACAAGAAAAGGAGGTCATATTTAACTTCAGTGTCAAGTTAGACAACTCTATGTTCATAAGATTAGTTGCAAATCCGATTAGCATTAAAATGTAGCACTTCATTGGGGTTAAGGAAAACATAGTCTTTTCCTTTTCGATGACATGTCGGTATTTTTTATTTTTTTTTTACAATGATTTAATTCTGCAAATGTGCCGAATTATGTCATAGTTGATAATTTTGGCGTATGTTCAGCATACTGTAGAACTCCATATATGTACACTGTTAAAATTATCGTAATTTCGATCGAGAATTCTCTGTAAAAATATACTGTTTCAGTCGTACTTCAGAAAAATTCACCCGACCGTAATTTGTACCCTACTTTATTATTATCTTTTACGGGTTGGTGAAAGTAATATCTCTCCTTTAATATGTCC
>NC_090738.1:117751532-117756532 GCF_036898095.1 Palaemon carinicauda | reverse complement strand
TTATGGGCATCTTTGGAAGATGAATTTCTTCGTGACGTCAGAACAGATGCTTCTAAAACATAAGAAACAGTCTCTCACTTGATTACTATAGTCCCCGCAGAGATTCCAGGCGAAACAAGCTCCACCCCGTGATGACGTCATAGCCAATAATGTTGTCTCCCGGGTGTATATGACTGCTACTAACGTGGAAGACAACGTGATTGGCTATAACGTCAGCAGGGGGTGGGGCTTATTTCGCCCGGAATCTTTGCGACAACTATATATACAGTGCATAACTGTATACAACCCTGCAACCCAGTAAATGTTGGAATACAATTCACATTATGCATTCACGCACTACTCCCTTTGTGTACCTTGTAGTATAGTCTTAATGTGTACAGGCACCAAATTCAAAAAAGGAAGAAATGTTATCCCCATTGGCTTCCTTGCAAATCCCCCCCCCCCTTTTTTTTTGCATGATCTGTGAAGGTGCGACTTCCGTTAGATTTTATTTATTCTTCCCCAAATTTGTTTCTACGGTTATTTAAAACACATTTGGTCTAATTCTCGTTTACCTCTTATCTTTCCTCACTTCCTTCTCACGCCCGCAGAATCTCAACAGCGTAAGTATTCTTGTATTGAGACAAATACATTTACTTTTCTCCTGGTATACAATACTCTTGATAAATACCTTATAAGGACTTCACTTGTATTTTCCCGGCTCTATTTTTGAGTTATATTTCAGTCTAATTTTTAAGTGAATGTTTACATCATGATTTTTATGGACTGCAATTTTTCATTTTATGATTCAAGATCTTTTTTGGATTACTTTGAATCAAATATTTTTCTATATACTTAAGTTAAATTTTGATTAATATAATTTAACCTTACTCTCCTGATAGTTATTTTAACTCATATTTATTGCATTGGCAATATTCTTTGGCTTATTGTTGAGGTCTTTCATACCATTGAATCAAAATATTTCTTTATTTGGGGTTTGTTGATGTTTGTTTTTAATTTAAATCAGCTTCCTGTTGATTTGGGTTGATTTGTGCAGTGTCAATTTTTTGCCACCGTTTGTTAATTAGATATTTTTATGGAGCTAGAATCCATAGTAAATGTCAATTGACATAATACTTAATTACTGCTATAATTGCCAATTAAATTACGAATAAGGAGACGGAAAAGCAACTATAAAATGTGCAGACGGATGGAGTGATGGACATGCAAACTAAAGTAAAAAGAGTTTATTGGTTATAGTTAACTGTCATTAAAGCAAATTTTTTTATTGGATCCATCAGATGCTTCCTTCCAGAATTGGTGAAGATCGCCAAGTTAGTTCAATGACATCGAGAAGTCTAATAATGACGTCAATGAAAACGAAAGCAATAACTTCGTGTTCACAGTTTGCCTTATAAGGCTTTCAGCTCTCATCATTGAAATATCGTGAGAAGATGTTTAACTGAGATTGTTGTTTCATTTAACTATTTATTTCACAAAGTAAAAAAAGAAATTCTTTGTCAATTACTTTCGATGTCAGGATTTCAGAGAACCCAAAATCAATCAATCAATAACATAAACCGTTGTATAAAATAACCTAAGCAAAAAGGGTGATTGTTGAATTGCAATTTGGCTACTCAGTCAATCTTGTTAGCAATCGAATATGTTAAATGCAAGCTATTTAACATTTGAAGAAAATGTTTATGCAAAGCTAATGGTAAAAAACATTAGTAATTTTTAACATCACCAAATATCTAACTCCCATAAGCATATTGTATTTTGAATTTTAATGGTATGAAGCCTCCATCTGTATATTCGCTACTATTAAGTGATTATTTCGTATCTAGAATGGATAATCGTCCTATAGACCCCTTTCAATGTCCCCATATTGCAATGAAAGATGCGAAAAAGGCGCCTTTGATGTTAACCTAGTTGTACAGTACTTTGCACGTCTTGCTGTAGCTTAATGAATGAATAATACCCTACAGTTTCAAGTCATAATGACCCTGTGTTAATCTTACCCCCTTACCCTCTTTCCCCTCCCTCCCTCCCTCCCTGTGTTAAATTCCTCTTACCACTATTATGAATTGTGAATAATAAATCTTGCATTTAAGTCACTATGTAGTAAATAGGCCCATATATGGAAATAATTTATAACATAAATGGTCCATGGCTATATTTCCCAACCTTTTTAAAAACACACTTTCTGTCCAATTATAATACACACTTACGAAAATACTAACAATAAATTTAATTTGCACATGACTGTTTTCAGTCTCATATTAATCACCCCATTAAAAAAAAAAAAAAAAAAAAAAAATTCTTCATATGTTAAAATACCCACGCACGAAAATACCCATCTAATCTAGAATGATTAATACCCCTTATCCTAAATGACAAATCCACCACTTAACACCCTCAATGATGAAAATTCTCGATACCCAAATGCTCACATATGTATTATATGAATATTCACATGTTTTCATGACCTTCTTTCAGCGTGTGTCATCTTTAACGGGCGCTGTGAGAGGCGAGGTCACGGGTCAGTCCAGGCCAGCGTACAACAAGGACAGATGCTTTACCCTGTTTGTTATAGATGACCAAAACACAGACTGGTGAGTAATAAGCTAAAGATTTGGTGTTGTTTATTAATTAATTGTAAGAGTCATTTGGTGATCTTCCGTTTGCATAGTACAGGACTCAAGACCCTTTAATTATTATTATTATTATTATTATTATTATTATTATTATTATTATTATTATTATTATCAATATCGTTATCATTATCGTTATCGTTATTGTTATTATTATTATTATTTATTGTTATTACTATTATTATTATTATTTTCATTATCATTACTTGCTAAGCTACAACCCTTGTTGGAAAAGGAGGTTTCTATAAGCCCAAGGGCTCAAACAGGGAAAATAGCCCTGTGAGGAAAGGAAATAAGGAAATAAGTTAACTACAAGAGGAGAAATGAACAATATAAAATATTTTAGGAACAGTAACACATAAAGAAAAAATAATTTGCGACATATTTTCAGACGATATTTGGTAACCATTTTTCAGTGAAAATAAATTTGTGCTTGAAAAGTAGAGAGTTAAGAACGGCTAATCAGTCAATTGATAAAATAAGTATCTAGTAGTTCTGTGTCATTCACAATTTGGAAAATGCAGAGTTAACAAATTTGACCAATTGCTTATTCTATTCAGTTACAGTTAATGAAAGCTTAGTACCTACCATTTTCATTGGTAAACTATTCACACAGTTGATCAATTGCAACTCGTCAGAAGAATGAGTTATTTAGTATCACAAAGGCTTTTAATGTTGATAGAAACTAGAGAGACAAGTAATTTTATTATTATGAAAAGCTGTTATTATACATAAGATGCACACAAATACTTATGTAATATCCATTTAGTGTCTCACATGTACTATATATATATATATATATATATATAATGTATATAAACAACAATTGTAGCCGTTACTAGACCACTGCAGGAGAAAGGACTCAGAAATGTTCTTATTTATTCATGGGGTTTAGCCGTATATACTGTGTATATATTTATATATATATATATATATATGTGTGTGTGTGTGTGTATATATTTGTATATATGTATATAAAATATATATATATATATATATGTATATAAAATATATACATATATATATATATATATATATATGTGTGTGTGTGTGTGTATATATATTTGTATATATGTATATAAAATATATATATATATATATATGTATATAAAATATATACATATATATATATATGTGTGTGTATATTTATATATATATATATTTATATATATATATTTATATATATATATATATATATATATTTATATATACATATATATATATTTATATTTATATATAATACATATATATATATATATATATATATATATAAAGGTATGTGTGTGTATGAATAGAGAAACCAAAGTAGAGACAGAGAGACCATCGAAATCTTTTCTTGGCCAACTTCTGAAAATTGTAAGTTCATTCTTCTTTCTAATTTTCCCGCCGTCTGGTCTTGGCTTCAAGACCTAATCTGATTAATGATAAGAATCTTGACACTCGAGGAGAGATGGATAAGGACGACGTTCTTTTTTTTTTTTTTTTTTTTTTTTTTTTTTTTTTTTTTTTTTAATGCATTAAGAAAGGACACAGCCTCGTAATTTTCTAGTCATTTTTCATTGAGGAATAGAGTGAGAGGGGAGGGTTATGAAGAGAGAAAACTTTTGAGGTATGGGAAGAGAATATGAATAGAAACAAGAGGAGGAGAATGGAAGGGTAGCGGAAGGAAGGAAGAGGAGATAAGAGTGGTGGTGAATTTTAAAGGAAGTAATGGAAGAAAATTACAATGAAAGGTATAGGGGAAAAAAAGAAAAATTGACTATTGTTGAGGAAGAAAGGAAAAAAATAGTAGTAAGGAGACTTGAGCAAGGCATCGAGCAAATAATTATGTAATAACGATAATCAAAATGTTTAATGCGAAATGGAAGGATTAATGCCAAGAATATAACTAAATGTACAAACAGATATCATGTAGTGTTCAAGTCTTCTAATGTTTTAGTGGAAAAAAAGTTTTATTTTTGTTTAATATTTGGTTAATATTAACAAGAAAAACACTGTGCAAAAAGATTCATGGAATGAAGTATCAGACGAAAATATTCTATTTTTAATTACTAATAAGAAATGTATTTTTTTTATATCATATGTTCATAACATCATGTAATTAGAGAGCAGTGATTAAACAATAAATAGATATATAAATAATCCTGAAGCAGCGACTAGTCCTTTATAGATTTTATTTATTTTGAGATTGAACTTATCCGAATAAGATTTTTAAAAATATTTTACTAGTAGTGCTTTCCTTTAAGATATCCCATACGTATTAATTCCTGCTATATACTGACCATAAATAAAAACAAATATGCAACAGTGAATATATGAAGTCCAGCATTATTTTCTGAGATAACCAAAATAAAAAAAATAAAAAAA
>NC_090738.1:117742861-117751032 GCF_036898095.1 Palaemon carinicauda | reverse complement strand
TTATTAATGAGGATGGAAATTAATTGATGGTATAAAATGAACTATTGTCAATTTCTTTTAATGAGGCGCATTTGCACCGACTCGCAGCGGTGCCCTTTTAGCTCGGTAAAGTTTCCTGATTGCTGATTGGTTAGAATTATCTTGTTCAACCAATCAGTGATCAGGAAACTTTTCTGAGCTATAAGGGCACCGCTGCGAGTCGGTGCAAATCTGCTTCGATAAAAAAAGTTGACTTTAGTCGCCAGCAATTTTTGGTATCGAAATTAACTTTATATTTTTTTATGATAATGTTACTCTTCACAAAAAGCTTGTCTTAGGAACCTTCTGTTTTCATTCCGATAAAAAATATGTAGAAAAAAACGCATGAACTGATGAGCTAAATCTTCCATTGTTCTTTGGTCGTTTTGTTGTAACGCACCAATTTATTATAATGTTCGTTTCTGTATCTCGTAATATCCTTTATGAAATAAAGAACGAATGATCACATTGAATAAATATCATTCCCGTATCATACCATCGAATAACTGAGAATAATACAAACAAGAACATGCTATGTAATGTTGGTTGAAAATAACACAATCAAGAACGTGCTAGGTAATGTTGGTTAGAAATAACACAAGCAAGAAAATTGTAATCTTGGTTAAAAATAACACAAGCAAGAACGTGCTCTACAAAGTTGTTTGAAAATAACATAAGCAAGAACATGCTATATAAAGTTGTTTTATAATAACACAAGCACGAACATGCTATACAAAATTGATAGAAAATAACACAAGCATAAACATGATATACAAACTTGTTGGAAAATGACACAAGCGTGAACACCTGTATTGATCAGTTCGCCGGTTTATGTACAGTGTGCAGAAAATAATGTGGGAACCAACACCCCCAAATCCATGTAATGCTCAGCCCCTATTTTAATGGAAATGTGTGCCACCAGTAATGCCACATCCGGCCGTCAGTTGGTCAAATATAGAGTGCGAGGGAATTTCTGAGCAGAATATATGAGCTTATTGCCCAGCAATCGATTGCATTAAGCTCTGTTGCCGTTTCTACCTTCGTGATGGCGTAGTTTTTGCCTTTTCTATCGGTTAGTTTCTACCTTTTTGATGGCATTGTTTTAGCCTTTTTATTGGTTAGTTTCTACCTTTTTGATGGGGCTATTTTTTCCCTTTTTTATTGGTTAGTTTCTACCTTCTTGGTGCGCTATTTTTGCCTTTTTTATTGGTTAGTTTCTACCTTCTTGATGGCACTGTTGTTACCTTTTTTATTGGTTAGTTTCTACCTTTTTGAGGGGGCTATTTTTCCCTTTTTATTAGTTAGTTTATACGTTCTTGATGTAACTGTTTTTGCCTTATTATTGGTTAGTTTCTTCTTTCTTGATGGCGCTATTTTTGCCTTTTTTATTGGTTAGTTTATACCTTCTTGATGGAACTGTTTTTGCTTTATTGGTTAGTTTCTTCCTTCTTGGTGGCACTATTTTTGCCTTTTTTATTGGTTAGTTTGTATCCTCTTGATGGAACTGTTTTTGCCTTTTTTATTGGTTAGTTTGTAACTTCTTGGTGGAACTGTTCTTGCCTTTTTTATTGGTTAGTTTCTACCTTCTTGGTGGCACTATTTTTGCCTTTTTTTATTGGTTAATTTTTACCTTCTTTATGGAACTGTTTTTGCCTTTTTTATTGGTTAGTTTCTACCTTCTTGGTGGCGCTATTTTTGCCTTTTTTTATTGGTTAGTTTGTACCTTCATAATGGAACTGTTTTTGCCTTTTTTATGGGTTAGTTTCTACCTTCTTGGTGGCGCTATTTTTGGCTTTTTTTATTGGTTAGTTTGTACCTTCATAATGGAACTGTTTTTGCCTTTTTTATGGGTTAGTTTCTACCTTCTTGGTGGCGCTATTTTTGCCTTTTTTTTATTGGTTAGTTTGTACCTTCATAATGGAACTGTTTTTGCCTCTTTTATGGGACACATTCAACCTTCTTTATGGGGCAATTAGTGTATAGGCCTAATCATAGGAAGCACAATTTGTACCTTATTGATGGCAAGGTTTTGGGCCTTTTTTATTATGGATTCAGTATGAAATCTACGGTGTACTGGGCGCCATTTTTTTAGGATGTCCTAATACAAATGATTATTATTATTCAACTTTTACTCCGATATTCAGCAGTCAAAAGCTGTAATAAAATTAATTTTCTCTCTCTCTCTCTCTCTCTCTCTCTCTCTCCTCTCTCTCTCTCTCTCTCTCTCTCTCTCTCTCTCTCTCTCTCTCTCTCTCTCGTTGCAAATGTGTAATATGTAAATATATGCAAATATAGATGTAGGCCCTATACACGTTGTGTCAATAGATGAAATCTCATCTATATTACTACTTGGTCTGTTGCAGATACTTACGTACATATAGATATAAACGCACAAATGTGTATGTATGTGTGTATATATACATATATATATATATATATATATATATATATATATATATATGTATATATATATATGTGTGTGTATGTATGTATGTATGTATATATATATATATATATATATATATATATATATATATATATATATATATATATATATATATATATATATTCAAATAAGCCATATATATTTTTGATACATTAATGTCTGGATTCTCTTAACGACCTCGGGATCAGAGCCCCAGGCGAAATCACACAAAGACAAGAGCTTGGCTCCGGCCGGTAATCGAACCCTGGTCGGCAAGCTTGTACAGACAGTGACTGTCTGTACAAGCTTGTCGACCAGGGTTCGATTCCCGGCCGGAGCCAAGCTCTTGTCTTTGTGTGATTTCGCCTGGGGCTCTGATCCCGAGGTCGTTAAGAGAATCCAGACATTAATTTATCAAAAATATATATGGCTTATTTGAATATGAAAAACACGTAAAAATGTGCAAAATTTATCGGTATATATATATATATATATATATATATATATATATATATATATATATATATATATATATATATATATATATATGTATGTATCCTTACATTTTATGTACATATTTCGGCATATATATACGATTCGATATTTTACTTGTATGAACATTAAATCATATAAACGGATCATCTTCCACTGTCCAATCCACATCAAAGATCAGTAAACTTCTTGTCAGAATGACAGAATTCTGACATCCCGTCAGGTCAGGGGGAAGTTCTGGCCGTCAAAACCAGGCTTCCCTGTCAAATAATTCGCCGAAGTTACCCAAAGAAAAGATGTATGAGGGTGGGCTTCCAACGCAAGTAAATTAGTACTCAGACGGCAAAGCTAAATTGAGACTGATGTGTAAGCTGCTATTGCGTAAGCTTTTGCACAATAATTGAAGTTTTCAATTTTAAAAATGTTTAAAGTAAGCGTATTTCATTTAATATGCGGTCGGTATTAATTCCTATGCACTTATTAACATTAAATTGAAGCGAGGAAAACCTAATTAGAGTATTTTGAAAATTGGGCTCTTTACATACCTCTACGCAAAATCTAACCGAGGCCCTTTGCGTCAATAGGCGTAGGAGGAGATGATGATGATGAAAATTGGGCTTATAATGTAACTTTTTAAATATACATCAGTCATATGATAATGCAAATATTTACGAAATCTATTTAAGTTTCGATAAGATGCGAGCTGTATAGTTTGAAAAAATGGATCACTTTACTTGCCTTTACTGTAAATATCAAAATTCTTTGGGAGAGTCTGGTAAGAGTAGCAGTTGTTCACCGTGATGATCACAACTTAAAGAAATTTTTTTTTATTAAGTTTTGTTTTGAACGTAAGCGGTGTGTAAACTACGCTGAATCTGATGTCTTGAAAATGATAGATAACTGCATTACTCTTTTTTTTTATCGATGAATATAAGTTATATTTTCAACTTGAGCTCTTTTTTATTTTCAAAAATTCGTCTGTTTGTTCGTGTTTACACTTCTGAAACTTTGTTCACAAAATCAGTAATAGCATCAGCAATAGAATTAACTGATGAGATTTGTTCGAACTACTAGCAAATAATTTGCCTCAAAACACAATTTTACAATGATAGGCCGATGAGATGGAAACCCTATCATCATCATCATCATCATTATTATCTCCTCCCACGCCTATTGACGCAAAGGGCCTTGGTTAGATTTCGTTAGTCTTCTCTCAGCGGGAGGGGGTGGGTGGCCAGAAGGGCAACCCTATAGACTTGAAAAAATCCCGAAAATAAGAGGAATTAACCATAGGATAGTAGGAAGAAAGTTCCACAGTGCAGTATAAGAATGACTGAAATCAACAGTATTACTGTAACAATTCAGAAATTTTAGAAATACCTACAGCACATAGTAGAGTGCATACATCCGCCTAGGTCAAATCTACAACCACGATTGATTGATTTAAAGTTTTCAGGCATCCTACAACCACGAACCAAAATCGATTAGGTGCTGAAATCCATAAAAAAAAAAAAAATCCGGTTTAAGAAAAAAAAAACTTACATCATTCATCCTTGGCTAATTAGTATACGGTACCCGCTTCATATTTTGTAGATCAGAGGTCCCCAACCTTTATGTTCTTCTGTACCCCTTGGGCATTTTTATAGATTCCTGTGTACCCTTAAAATTGAGGATGAAAAACAATAACAGTGAATTAGATAGTGTGATAAAATTCTATTATTCAGTCTCAGTGCAGATTGCCTCTTATATTGCATACAGTGTTAAAAAGTAATTTTAATCGATAATCCGTAAAATATACGGTTCTTAGTCGTATTTCAGTAAAATACAGGCGACCTTAATTTTGGCCCTACTTGGTTATTATCTTTTACGGGTTAGTCATCGTAATATCATTCCTTAACGTGAATATATCCGTTTCCGTTTTAAAACGGTAAATGCCTGGCAACATTTATTGCAGGATTTTCACGTTTTTTTTTTTTTTTTTTTTTTTTTTTTTTTTTTTTTTTTTTTTTTTTTTTTTTGGCAGATGTTGACAGTGTAGTACTGGGTATTCTCTCATATCCGAATTACCCCCTGAAAGTAAAAATATACCACTGGGGGTACATGTACCCCAGGCTTGAAATTCCTGTTCTAGATTTTTGACTAACAGAAATAATGTAGTATCCATCGTGATCTTTGGTTAAGGTTTGACCCCCTGGAGAAGGGTGAACTATTGATTGAATTGACTCACATTAATCCAGAAGCGACTATCCGTTCTTGAGAACATACATACATACATACATACACACATACAAACAAACAAACTCGCAAATAGGGGTGAATGCAACTTTTTCGCCGTAAATAATAATGTATAGGGCTACCAAAGAGGCAAAGAAACGTGGGATTTCTCGCTAAATATTGTGTAAAGGTATTTCTCTCTCTCTCTCTCTCTCTCTCTCTCTCTCTCTCTCTCTCTCTCTCGTGTGGAATTTTACCACTTAAGATCCAAAATATTATCGGGAAGTATTTGTGAATTTTCTCTATTCAACAAAGGACTCTCTCTCTCTCTCTCTCTCTCCTCTCTCTCTCTCTCTCTCTCTCTCTCTCTCTCTCTCTCTCTCTCTCTCTCATGTGGAATTTTATCACTTAAGATCTGAGATACTATCGAAAAGTATTTGTGAATTTTCCCTATTCAACAAAGGGCTCTCTCTCTCTCTCTCTCTCTCTCTCTCTCCTCTCTCTCTCTCTCTCTCTCTCTCTCTCTCTCTCTCTCTCTCTCTCTCGTGTGGAATTTTACCACTTAAGATCCAAAATATTATCGGGAAGTATTTGTGAATTTTCTCTATTCAACAAAGGACTCTCTCTCTCTCTCTCTCTCTCTCTCTCTCTCTCTCTCTCTCTCTCTCTCTCTCTCTCTCTCTCTCTCTCTCTCTCTCATGTGGAATTTTATCACTTAAGATCCGAGATACTATCGGAAAAGTATTTGTGAATTTTCTCTTCAACAAAGGACTCTCTCTCTCTCTCTCTCTCTCTCTCTCTCTCTCTCTCTCTCTCTCTCTCTCTCTCTCTCTCTCTCTCTCTCTCATTTCCATATAAACAGATTTCTTGTCAGCGCGAGTAGAGAAAAATGATGAAGAGAATTTGATTATATTTTCCCCTCCTTTCCTAAGACTGGTTCCGAATTTTTTCATGTAATTGTATTTTTTTTTCCTTAAAGCCATGGTTTCATTTCTATAGCTTTTGAAATCTACTATATTTGGTACCGCACGTGTTTCATACACTCTTATACAATTTAATGCTATGGTTTTTTTTAGTCTCTCGCTCTCTCCCATAATAGTAGAACAACCTGTTTAAGCTGGCCATCGCATGTTTTAGTATGTTTGAATTTTTTTGACGTTCTTGCCCGTAACTGCTTGTATATAAACTCGTTATCTTTTGAATAAGCTCTACTTGCATTCACCTTGCGCCTCTGTTAGCACATAACAGCCACCTCGCACATATTAAATTACATCATTGACAAGACATTAACAGAAAAATACAGTGCTGAGAGGAAAATACTATTTACCATACGTACATATGGCTTTCGCTTCATGAGAATAGCAATATTTACTTTGCATAGAATTCCAGAGGATTTATATTTAACTTTGATATCCATTGCATCAGTTCGTTGTTCAACGGATAGATTGATTTTGCTGAATTCCTAGCCTGAAACTTCGGTTGAAAATATGCTGAATTAAAATTCTATACCATGACTTGTACAATTTTTAAAGATAGTTATATACATATATCTGTGTGTGCTAAAACGCAGTTAAAACTTAACATAGGAGGTAATTGATCCGAAAGAAACCGAGTTCAAGTGAAGTTGATGAGGTTTATAGGCTATCAGATACATACGACTCACGCGTGCATTCGTTCACACACACAGATCCATATACACAGAAACAGACGTACACACACACTCACTTACAAGCGCTCCTGCGTGCAACATGCAAACAACAATAAATACGTCTAAAACAATAGTATTATTCAAATACACCAACAAAATACTCACATTTTAGTCCCCATAATGCCAAAATATAAAGGAGAAGTTAACTTAATTAAGATCACACTTTATCACTCAGAAACGACAGAAAAATTGTTGTTTTGCTTACTCCAGTAACGAGATTAAAGGAGAATATATATATATATATATATATATATATATATATATATATATATATATATATATATATATATATATATATATATATATATATATATATATATCGAGATTTAAACGAAATTGTTCCTCTTTACTTAGAATTCCTAGAAGTGAAACAAATTACCGAAGTATTGATGAGATCTCCTTCATCATTACAGATGGCCAAATCATACCAAAGTTCACTTCCATATCACAGAATAGGTTAAACCACGACACGCCGGACTCACGGGTTGCCTGCGAAAATCGATCGCCAATCAATGCTTTCTGGGAAGTTGAACAAAAGCCATCAATAACAATAACGATGAAATATCGCTACTGTCAATCAAAGCGAAAGGTTGTACCTCCCTTTTTATTGCAAGGGATCGTCAAGTTGACAAATTTAAGCTGACTGAGGAATGCAATAGTTGTTCTTTAATTTTCTTGTCAGTGTCACTCGGTATAAAGAGCCGTGTTGTCAGGTATGGGATTTATCCCTAGATTTGGGGATTTGGGGTGTCTAATGGGGATATTCCGTACATATTTCTATGATGAAAAAACAAAGATGAGTAAACATTTCTATTGTTGCAATTAGTTTGTTTGCGCTTATAGGAAGTATAGTGAGTAATTTCTATAGTAATAAAGCCTACAGGATCAGAAGTAAATATAATTGTGGAAATGGGAATTTTTGTATTGTTTTGGGGATTTTTTATCATGAGTTTGGGGATTTTTAGGCTAACCCATCTACCAACACTGATAAATAGGTCTGTTGACTTAATTTCACAAAAAAAAAAAAAAAAAAAAAAACGCAAAACTCATTTCAATTAATAATTTTCATTAGCTTATTGATTTTTTGAGAAACAATTGAATAAATCGCTTGAAAACTAAAATTTTCAAAATTGTGAAAAAAAATTCTTCATTAGGTTATAGCTTTCTTTTAGAAATCGAAGGATAAATCAAAATAAAAATTAAAGAAATGAGAATAGAAATCTTGAAAAGAAATACGGATATAAATTGAATGTTATCTCCTATTAAAAAAAGAACTGAGAGATTTGTGACTAAACAAACTTTTTTTTCAAGACA
>NC_090738.1:117730361-117735361 GCF_036898095.1 Palaemon carinicauda | reverse complement strand
TGGGTGTAGAGGGGGCTTAGGTGCTAATTACATGTATATGGTCAGTCTCTAGGGCATTGTCCCGTTGCTAGGGTAATATCACTGTCCCTTGCCTCTGATATTCATGAGTGGCCTTTAAACTGAGTCGACCGTATAACTTTTAGCCAATAACGAAAAAAAAAACCGTTAGAAATAAGAGACAGACAAGAAAGAATGCCATTTTTTACGACTATCTTGGGACGGGCCTAGAGAAGGTTGTGACTCAAAAACAGGATGAAAGCAACTGAGTGACTTTATTATGGAACACTCTCCTTTATATACAAAAGCTCAAAGCAACAAGAAATTTCATGTTCAAAACAGACACCGTTACTGATGAAAAAAACAGACATGTTTATTCAGGTTCTTTTTAGTGCGAGGGGAGAGCAAAGATACAAGCATAATATATACACAAAATGAACTATGTACGATCGTGTGACACACGGTTGGTGCAATCTTTTGCTTTTCTGTGTTGAGGATAAACTCGGTTTGTGTGACTTCTTTAATGGCCTATGAGACAATGAAGAAAACCAAATGTATAAAGAAACAGAAAGAAAAGAAAAGGAAAGATATGAAGGACTCTTCAAGGTGAAGAATACAGTAGTTTTACTTTGGAGGGAAATTGTTCGGCTCATTGGTATTCGAAATGAAAAGCCTTGTAATCTTGCAAAGCTAAGGATTTATTCCTATCTCGCTTCCGTAACAGACTGGAAGCCTCTCTCTCTCTCTCTCTCTCTCTCTCTCTCTCTCTCTCTCTCTCTCTCTCTCTCTCTCTCTCATTGTGAGGTATTTACAAGGTGACCTCTCTCTCGTTTACTCCAGAAATCTGTAATTATTATTATTATTATTATTATTATTACTTGCCAAGCTACAACCCTGGTTGGAAAAGCAGGATGCTATAAGCCCAAGGGCTCCAACAGGGAAAATAGCCCAGTGAGAAAACGAAATAAGGAAAAACTAAATATTTTAAGAACAGTAACAATATTAAAATAAATATCTCCTTTTTAAACTATAAATACTTTAACAAAACAAGAGGAATAGAAATAAGATAGAATAGGGCGCCCGATTGTACCGTCAAGCAAGACCATGGTACAGAGGCTATGGCACTACCCAAGACTAGAGGACAATGGTTTGATTTTGGAGTGTCCTTCTCTTAGAAGAGCTGCTTACCATAGCTAAAGTCTCTCTTCTATCCTTACCTATAGGAAAGTAGCCACTGAATAATGATAGTGCAGTAATCTCAGTGTTGTTTGAGGACAGAGGAGAATATGTAAAGAATAGGCCAGATTATTCTGTGTATTTGTAGAATAAAAGAAAATGAACCGTAACCAGAGAGAAGAATCCAAATGTAGTACTGTCTGGCCAGTCAAAGAACTCCATAACTCTCTATTGGTAGTATCTCAGCGGGTGGCCTATGCCGTGTAAGTTTGCTTGGATATTCATTTAACCAGTGGATAGTCTCTCTCTCTCTCTCTCTCTCTCTCTCTCTCTCTCTCTCTCTCTCTCTCTCTCTCTCTCGGTCACGCAGAGAGAACTGCAATATCGAAAACAAATGGCATTGTTAGCTTTGGACTCTGTCAACATGCAGACATCACAAAGGCCATAACCATCCGATGCATTTTCGCCTAATAGCCATCTACTACTGACGTGGAATTTGCACCGTTTTTTAGTAAAAAACTAAAATAAGAATTATTGAAATGAATGAACCGTTACCTCCGCCAACGAAGTTGGAAGGAGGTTATGTTTTCGCTCTTTTTTGTGTGTGTTTGTGTGCGTTTGTTTATGAACAGCTTCGCGGCCACAATCGTAGAGTAATGAAACTTACAGGGATTATTTTTGTGTTTGTTTATGAACAGCTTCTCGGCCACAATCGTAGAGTAATGAAACTTACAGGGATTATTTTTGTGTGTTTGTTTATGAACAGCTTCGCGGCCACAATCGTAGAGTAATGAAACTTACAGGGATTATTTTTGTGTGTTTGTTTATGAACAGCTTCTCGGCCACAATCGTAGAGTAATGAAACTTACAGGGATTATTTTTGTCTGTTTGTTTATGAACAGCTTCGCGGCCACAATCGTAGAGTAATGAAACTTACAGGGATTATTTTTGTGTGTTTGTTTATGAACAGCTTCTCGGCCACAATCGTAGAGTAATGAAACTTACAGGGATTATTTTTGTCTGTTTGTTTATGAACAGCTTCGCGGCCACAATCGTAGAGTAATGAAACTTACAGGGATTATTTTTGTGTGTTTGTTTATGAACAGCTTCTCGGCCACAATCGTAGAGTAATGAAACTTGCAGGGATTATTTTTGTGTGTTTGTTTATGAACAGCTTCTCGGCCACAATCGTAGAGTAATGAAACTTGCAGGGATTATTTTTGTGTGTTTGTTTATGAACAGCTTCGCGGCCACAATCGTAGAGTAATGAAACTTACAGGGATTATTTTTGTGTGTTTGTTTATGAACAGCTTCTCGGCCACAATCGTAGAGTAATGAAACTTACAGGGATTATTTTTGTCTGTTTGTTTATGAACAGCTTCGCGGCCACAATCGTAGAGTAATGAAACTTACAGGGATTATTTTTGTCTGTTTGTTTATGAACAGCTTCGCGGCCACAATCGTAGAGTAATGAAACTTACAGGGATTATTTTTGTCTGTTTGTTTATGAACAGCTTCTCGGCCACAATCGTAGAGTAATGAAACTTACAGGGATTATTTTTGTCTGTTTGTTTATGAACAGCTTCGCGGCCACAATCGTAGAGTAATGAAACTTACAGGGATTATTTTTGTGTGTTTGTTTATGAACAGCTTCTCGGCCACAATCGTAGAGTAATGAAACTTACAAGGATTATTTTTGTGTGTTTGTTTATGAACAGCTTCGCGGCCACAATCGTAGAGTAATGAAACTTACAGGGATTATTTTTGTGTGTTTGTTTATGAACAGCTTCGCGGCCACAATCGTAGAGTAATGAAACTTACAGGGATTATTTTTGTGTGTTTGTTTATGAACAGCTTCGCGGCCACAATCGTAGAGTAATGAAACTTACAGGGATTATTTTTGTCTGTTTGTTTATGAACAGCTTCGCGGCCACAATCGTAGAGTAATGAAACTTACAGGGATTATTTTTGTGTGTTTGTTTATGAACAGCTTCGCGGCCACAATCGTAGAGTAATGAAACTTACAGGGATTATTTTAGTGTGTTTGTTTATGAACAGCTTCGCGGCCACAATCGTAGAGTAATGAAACTTGCAGGGATTATTTTTGTGTGTTTGTTTATGAACAGCTTCTCGGCCACAATCGTAGAGTAATGAAACTTACAGGGATTATTTTTGTGTGTTTGTTTATGAACAGCTTCGCGGCCACAATCGTAGAGTAATGAAACTTACAGGGATTATTTTTGTGTGTTTGTTTATGAACAGCTTCTCGGCCACAATCGTAGAGTAATGAAACTTACAGGGATTATTTTTGTGTGTTTGTTTATGAACAGCTTCGCGGCCACAATCGTAGAGTAATGAAACTTGCAGGGATTATTTTTGTGTGTTTGTTTATGAACAGCTTCTCGGCCACAATCGTAGAGTAATGAAACTTACAGGGATTATTTTTGTGTGTTTGTTTATGAACAGCTTCGCGGCCACAATCGTAGAGTAATGAAACTTACAGGGATTATTTTTGTCTGTTTGTTTATGAACAGCTTCGCGGCCACAATCGTAGAGTAATGAAACTTACAGGGATTATTTTTGTGTGTTTGTTTATGAACAGCTTCGCGGCCACAATCGTAGAGTAATGAAACTTACAGGGATTATTTTAGTGTGTTTGTTTATGAACAGCTTCGCGGCCACAATCGTAGAGTAATGAAACTTACAGGGATTATTTTTGTGTGTTTGTTTATGAACAGCTTCGCGGCCACAATCGTAGAGTAATGAAACTTGCAGGGATTATTTTTGTGTGTTTGTTTATGAACAGCTTCTCGGCCACAATCGTAGAGTAATGAAACTTACAGGGATTATTTTTGTGTGTTTGTTTATGAACAGCTTCGCGGCCACAATCGTAGAGTAATGAAACTTACAGGGATTATTTTTGTGTGTTTGTTTATGAACAGCTTCTCGGCCACAATCGTAGAGTAATGAAACTTACAGGGATTATTTTTGTCTGTTTGTTTATGAACAGCTTCGCGGCCACAATCGTAGAGTAATGAAACTTACAGGGATTATTTTTGTCTGTTTGTTTATGAACAGCTTCTCGGCCACAATCGTAGAGTAATGAAACTTACAGGGATTATTTTTGTCTGTTTGTTTATGAACAGCTTCGCGGCCACAATCGTAGAGTAATGAAACTTACAGGGATTATTTTTGTGTGTTTGTTTATGAACAGCTTCTCGGCCACAATCGTAGAGTAATGAAACTTACAGGGATTATTTTTGTGTGTTTGTTTATGAACAGCTTCGCGGCCACAATCGTAGAGTAATGAAACTTACAGGGATTATTTTTGTGTGTTTGTTTATGAACAGCTTCGCGGCCACAATCGTAGAGTAATGAAACTTACAGGGATTATTTTTGTGTGTTTGTTTATGAACAGCTTCGCGGCCACAATCGTAGAGTAATGAAACTTACAGGGATTATTTTTGTCTGTTTGTTTATGAACAGCTTCGCGGCCACAATCGTAGAGTAATGAAACTTACAGGGATTATTTTTGTGTGTTTGTTTATGAACAGCTTCGCGGCCACAATCGTAGAGTAATGAAACTTACAGGGATTATTTTAGTGTGTTTGTTTATGAACAGCTTCGCGGCCACAATCGTAGAGTAATGAAACTTACAGGGATTATTTTTGTGTGTTTGTTTATGAACAGCTTCGCGGCCACAATCGTAGAGTAATGAAACTTACAGGGATTATTTTTGTGTGTTTGTTTATGAACAACTTCTCGGCCACAATCGTAGAGTAATGAAACTTACAGGGATTATTTTTGTCTGTTTGTTTATGAACAGC
>NC_090738.1:117705361-117725361 GCF_036898095.1 Palaemon carinicauda | reverse complement strand
CTTGCGGGGGGGGGGGGATCTAGACGCCTCTAGTAAGGACGCGTTACTCTTTGTGATGCAATAAATTTGGAACCCATCACTTTTGCGACGCCATATAATGCTGCATATGTAATCGACCAGTTGTGCTTGTTGTATTTTTCATTTTAAGATCAAAGTTATTCATTCGAACATTTTTTCTTATTGATCTAAGTTGTACCAACCGTGTGTCACACGATCGTACACAGTAACGACATATCATTTTGTGTATATATTATGCTTGTATCTTCGCTCTCCCCTCGAACTAATAAGAACCTGAAATAACATGTCTGTTTTTCTCGCCGTTAACTGTTAACCGGTGCGGTGTCGGTTTGAACATGAAATTGCCTGTTATGTTTTGTATGCCCTTTTTTCTTGGAGTGCTTGTATATAAAAGCGAGTGTTCTGTAATAAAGTTACTCAGTTGCTTTCATCCTGCCTTTGAGTCACAACCTTCTCTCGGCTCGTCACAAAGTTATACTTTATTAGGAAAAAAAATTATTCCATAAAATACGGTGATCACATTCTTTATTTATTGATTAATGCTTTTGTTTGGCATGGGAAACTTTCTTGATGTCAAATCATAAATGAAGATTTTTAATGACAAATGTTATAAAAATAAAAAATCGTGATGTGACATTTGGTATCTGCTACTAAAACCAAATTAATTCTTTACAATTTCTGGATATGTGATGAAAACTGTCATTTTTATTATTATTATTATTATTATTATTATTATTATTATTATTACCTTCGCCAACTTCGATGCGAAAGTCGTTTTGATAGGTGTCTGTGTTTGTGATTCGTATAACTCAAAAACTATTTGACCGAAACTCATGAAATTTGGTGTGATGATTAACCATGATCGATGGACAATTAGATTAGATTTTGGAGTGATTGGGTCAAAGGTCAAGGTAATGAAGAGGTAAAACATTTTGCTATATCGTGGTCAATTTTTATCCGATTTTCATGAAATTGGTTTCCATGGTAACAAATGTGGTGTTGGAGAAGGTATGCGCTGTATCGAGTGCCCGTTTTAGTTATTATTATTATTGTTGTTGTTGTTGTTGTTGTTGTTTCTGTTATTCCTCCATATTCTGATTACTTAGAATATTGCTTTTATAAGTTTTTATAGTCTATATATGAAAGATCAGTTTAAATGTTATTACTGTTCTTAAAATATTTTATATTGTTCATTACTTCTCTTGTTTATTAATTATTTCCTTTCCTCGCTGAGCTATTTTCCTGTTGGAGCCCTTGGGCTTATAGCATCCTGCTTTCCAACTGGGGTTGTAGCTTAACAAGTAATAATAATAATAATAATAATAATAATAATAATAATAATAATAATAATAATAATAATAATAATAATAATAATAATAATCAACCAGAGGCAAAATAATGAAAAACTTTGTCATCTATCTTCCACCAAATGTTATTCTGAGCTGACGTTCGCCAACGTTTTAATTTTTTCGAATATTTTTGTATCGGCTTTCCACACCATACATCATAGATCATACTTTACAGAGAGAGGTTTGTTATAGGGAAAAGTTCATTAAAGGTAAAACAATCTTTTTTAAAGACAATTGATCATAGTAGACAGATTCATTATGGTGAAAGAATTATATTTGTATTTTTTTTTTCTGATAAAAAAAAGTTATTAAAAAACTGTTTTTATGTTCTTGTCATTTATTGCTCGATATTACAATCATTATCCATAATGTGGATTTTTTTATATACATAGGTGATATTCTTGGTTTTAAACTAATAGAAAGCGAAAGATTCTTTATAAGCAAAAAACTTAGTAGAGACAATGTACTCAAAATCAATATATTCACCTAGAGGTGTGATAGCTTATTAGAAAAGTCCCTACCTGGCAATCTGCCGGACTGGGGTTCCCGTCCCGCTAAAGCTCAATAGTTTGTTGTAGTGTCTGCAACCTCACCATCCTTGTGAGGTAAGGATGATGAGTTTGGGAGAACCTATAGGTTTACATGGTGAGTCGTCAATAGCCATTGTCTGGTCCTCCCTGATCCTAGCTTGGGTGGAGAGGGGCTTGGCACTGATCATATGTATATATGGTTAGTTTCTAGGGCATTGTCACTGTCCCTCGTCTGCCATTCATGACAACCTTTAAACCTTAAAAGATTGATTAATGGCGAGAAATTGTTCACGTAATTTTTAAAGCATCCTTTTACAATTCTCATAAAATACAAAACTGAAAATATTGGTCACGCAAATATTTTTATGCAATATAAGTTCAGTTTTGCGAATTACTTAATTTTCTCAAGCCTCGTAGACTAATATTAGTGCTCGCACCAACTTCTTCTGGTATACTGCAAGTATTTTTTTAATTGCAAAACTTGAGTTTGGAAGAATGGGTGAAGAATTTTTTTGCATATAATTCTACAGAGTTCAAGCTATCCGTTTTTTACTCACTATTATTATTATTATTATTATTATTATTATTATTATTATTATTATTATTATTAAGCTACAACCCTAGTTGGAAAAGCAGAATGCTATAAGCTCAGGGGCTCCAACAGGGAAAATATCCCAGTGAGGAAAGGAAACAAGGAAAAAATAAATATTTTAAGAATATTAAAATAAATATCTCCTATAAAAACTTTAACAAAACATGAGAAAGAGAAATTAGATAGAATAGTGTGCCCAAGTGTACCCTCAAGCAAGAGACCTCTAACCCAAGATAGCAAAGAATTAGTTATAAGGTAAAAAAAAATGTATACACGCCTACGTAAAATTGCATAAATTCTGATATAGAAACCTTTCTCCCCCCAAAAAACATAACTACAAACCTCATATTCCTTCAAATAAACAGCGCTTCACCACATTACACAAATTTTTCGAAAACGTGCAGAAATATCCACCCATCGTAAACTGTCTCTCTGAGCACCTAATGCCTCATCGCTTAATGGACTTTAATATATATGAAGTTTCGCGGAACCTTCCCTTATGACAGGTCGCTAATTGCTGCCGTGAGGGAGTCTCGACCCTGTGCAGTTCATCAGGGTCGAATTTCACGGAGATGAAGGTTAAATGGAAGATCAACAATGCTACGGGGTCGTTTGAATTGCATTTAACAGACATGGTAGAGCATGAGTGCTCTGCTAATGCCATCATTTGGAGCCCGAGAGATTGGAGTAAATGAAATAGGTGTTATATGACAGAGGATGAGAGTTCATCGGATAGAGAAGGTGTTAAGTGTTAGTCTGAGAATTAATTGGATAGAGAGATGGGATTTAATAGAGTCTGATCCCAGTAGATAGAGAAGGTGTTGTGTTAGTTTGAGATTGGATAGAGAGATGGTGTTTGATAGAGGTTGAGAGTTCATTGGATAGAGAAAGTGTTAGGTATTTGAGACTGAATAGTAAGATTATATGTGACACAGGCTGAGAGTTCATTGGATAGAAGTGTCAAGTGTTAATTTGAGAATTAAGGGAATAGAGAGATGACATTTTATAGAGGCTGAGTTCGGGGGATAGAGGTGTTATGTGTTAGTTTGAGAGTGGATAGAAATATGGTATGTGACACAGGCTGAGATTTCATTGGATAGAAGTGTCAAGTGTTAGTTTGAGAATTAAGTGAATAGAGAGATGACATTTAATAGAGGCTGAGTTCATTGGATAGAGGTGTTATGTGTTAGTTTGAAAGTCGATAGAAATATGGCATGTGACACAGGCTGACAGTTCATTGGATAGAAGTGTCAAGTGTTATTTTGAAAATTAAGTGAATAATGAGTTGACATTTAATAGAAGCTAAGTTCAGTGGATAGAGGTGTTGTGTGTTAGTTTAAAAGTAAACAGAAAGATGGTGTGTAACACAGGCTGAATGTTCTTTGGATAGAGAATGTGTCAATTGTTAGTTTAAGAAATTAATTGGATAGAGAGATGGTATAAGATAGAGGCTTGTATTAGTCAAGTGGATTAATGTAGTAGGAGAGTAGGAAGTAGTGAAATTTGAGCGAGATGGAGTTATGCCTAAAAGCCCAATAGTTAATAAAAGCGAGTAAGCATAAGGTGACAGAGATTGAGTGTTATATGAAACAGAAATTACAAGGCATTAGAAGCTGTCAGTTGAGTGAAACGGGAAAGTGCAAGACTCTCGAGGCAGGGAATCAAGTTCAGAAGGAATTACCATCTTATTGAGATTGAGATTTACATGAAGTGTAATGTTAGGCCAAAGAGACTGAATGTTAAAAATATCGAGGTGTTGAATGATTAATATTTAAAACTGAGACTTGAATAGCAGAAACTATAAAGGTGCAATGTGATAGCGGACGATAGTCTCCTGCAACTAGAAAATTTATTGTATTGGAAGATGAGAGTTAATTAAAAAAATGTGCTTTATGAAAATTTATTTCCGTTTATGCAAACACTTACAGTATAATGGTATTATTATTATTATTATTATTATTATTATTATTTTTATTATTACTTGCTAAGCTACAACCCTAGTTGGAAAAGCAGGATGTTATAAGCCCAGAGGCCCCAACAGGGAAAATAGCCCAGTGAGAAAGGAAACAAGGAAAAATAAAATATTCTAAGAACAGTAATAACATTAGAATAAATATTTTCCGTATAAACTATAAAAACTTTAACAAAACAATAAGAAGAGAAATTAGATAGAATAGTGTGCCCAAGTGCACCCTCAAGCAAGAGAACTCTAACGCAAGACAGTGGGAGACCATATAGAGGCTATGGCACTACCTAAGACTAGAGAAAAATGGTCTGATTTTGGAGTGTCCTTCTCCTAGAAAAGTTTACCATAACTAAAGAGTCTATTCTACCCTTAGAAGTCCAATATAAATCGACCATAGCTAATACAATACCTCATTATTCCCCCCACAAAAAAATGTGAATTACTGATGTTTGGAATCTCAGGCAGCAGAGAACTTGAAACTCCTGTAATTAATTTACAAGCTTTGAAATCTAGGTCACGTTTCTTGGAATGTTATCACAATATCACTATTCAAAGTAAGTTATTGTTGAACACGATAATAACTTTACTTTGAGTTATTCAACTTGCTTGGTTTTTCGTAAATAGAACCTCTCTCTTGATTGGTATAATGCTTTCGGGATCTTTATTGTAATGTGATCTTTCCTCAATCATCATTTGACCTTTGAACCACAGGATTAATAGTATCATCGGGTAATGAAACTCCCTCTTTCGCAGAAATTATCGCCAGTCAAAATGAAACATTAGTTTTTGATATTGAACGTCTCATTAAAGAGCCATCAGAATTAGAAAAATCTTTATTAATTTGGTTAATGATACGAATATTTCGAGAAATCCCTAATTCCATGATACGAATATTTCGAGAAATGCCTGATTTCATGATACGGATATTTCGAGAAATGCCTGATTTCATGATACGGATATTTCGAGAAATGCCTGATTTCATGATACGGATATTTCGAGAAATGCCTGATTTCATGATACGGATATTTCGAGAAATGCCTGATTTCATGATACGGATATTTCGAGAAATGCCTGATTTCATGATACGGATATTTCGAGAAATGCCTGCTTCCATGAAACGAATATTTCGAGAAATGCATATTTCGCGAAACGAATATTTCGAGATATGCCTAATTTCATGAAAAGACTATTTCGAGAAATGCTTACTTCTATGAATGCTTAATTAAAAACGGCTACATTTGAGACTGACAGGTACAGATAGGCAAAAAAACCCTCAGAAACATTATTTTCTTGGAAATTTATATTAAATTAATCCCAGTAATTGAAACATGTAAACCAACATTGAAAAAAAAATTATTCCGGGCGGGCAAAATTATTAATTAATCCAGCAGCAAGGCGAACCTTCCCCCCTCCCCCCCCCAAAAAAAAAAAAAGACTGGGCCCACCATGAACAGGAAAACTTCATGAAATTAAAAGCAAGAACTGTTATTTGATAAATAGATTTATAAAATGTTTTTAAGAGAAAAATCTGAGATGGAAATGTCTTTAATGAATCAGTTTGTTAATGGGTAATAAAATCAAAAGTTTTTCATTCAAAAGTTTTTAACAGTAGTATATTTGTAGACGAACCCAAACGTTTATAGTTCTAAAAACTTTTAAAAGGAAGGTGTTTGGAAGTAAGCTAACTGCAAACTAGACAAACTTTTTACATAGCTAATTATGTAAAAGAAAAAATAAATAGCATGCAAAAATAGAATATTCTTGAGCAAAATCTCCAAACGTCTTGCGAAAGAACCTGGTTTCCTTAATGGAAAATGAAATTATAATAAAGTCAGTCGCTTATACAAAGATGCGACGTCTTTTACAAGCAAATATCACGACGAAATCAAAGGTTTTAGAACAAGCAGTTCTCACAAACACAAATTGAAACAAACGTCCTGCACAAACTTAAAACTTTCAGTGGAAGCCTACATTTTAAGATAAACATTTTAGGTTTTGCGAATATTATTCCATGCTCAAAACAAACGTAATAACCTGAGGTCTCGTGTAACAAGCCCTCTTCATTTACTTCCTTTTAAAGTGAAGCTCGCTTCACTGCTAGTTAATTAAAACAAATTAGTTAAGTTTATATAATTTGCCTTTCCTTTATGTGTGTCGTTGAGGCCGAAAGTGTAACATATGCTTTTCTGCTTTGCCAGCAGATTTAAAGGATAATTACAACTATGTACATTTCAATTATTCATTATTTTCCCTCATTCCTTTATTAAACCCAATTATGGCAGTTATGGACTTATGTAAAGTAGACCATAAAAAGTATTTTTTTCAGTATTTTCTCTCATTCTTTTAGTGAACCCAATTGTGACCATCTATTAGTAAAATAGATCATAAAAGTATTTTTAAAAAGATTCTAATTATTATTATTATTACTTGCTAAACTGCAACCCTAGTTGGAAACGCAGGATGCTATAAGCTCAGGAGATCCAACAGGGAAAACAGCCCAGTGAGGAAAGGAAATAAAATTAATATTCTAAGAACAGTAACAACATTGAAATGAATATCTCCTATATAAACTATAAAAACTTTAACAAAACAAGAGGAACAGAAATAAGATAGAATAGTGTGCCCGAGTGTACCCTCTAGCAAGAGAACTCTAACCCAAGATAGTGGAAGAGGTTATGGCACTACCCAAGACTAGAGAACAATGGTTTGATCTTGGAGTGTCCTTCTCCTAGAGGAGCTGCTTACCATAGCTAAAGAGTCTCTTTTACCCTTATCAAGAGTAAAGTAGCCACTGGACAATTACAGTGCAGTACTTAACCCCATGAGAGAAGAACATATTTTTGGTAATCTCAGTATTGTCAGTTGTATGAGAACAGAAAAGAATATGTAAAGAATAGGCCAGACTATTCGGTGTATGGGTAGGCAAAGGGAAAAGGAAACGTAACCAGAGAGAAGGATCCAATGTTGTACTGTCTGGCCAGTCAAAGGACCCCATTACACTCTAGCGGTAGTATCTCAACGGGTGGCTGGTGCCCTGGCCAACCTACTACCTATATTAAAGCCAATTATGGCAAATGTGGACTTGAGTAAAATAGATCATGAAAGTATTTTTAAATATTTTTTTTTCTAATTCCTTTATTAAACCCAACTATGGCAAATGTGGACGTAGGTAAAATAGACCATAAAAGTATCTTTCATTATTATTTCTAATTTCTTTATTAAAATCAATTATGGCAATTATGGACTTAACTAAAATAGACCATAATAGTTCCATTTACAGATTGTATAATGTGTTAAAGCAAGACCATTCTCATTATTTTCCTATATCACGTAATCAAAGTTTCCAGAATTTGCTCCCCCTGATTTTCCAGTAATCTATGATATCGATCAGTCGTTTCTGTCCAGGTTAATTGCTCTAATAGCGACCCCGACACAGGTGCCACCCTCAGTATCGGTATCTTCGTGTAATGGAATCATTAATGAGGAAATATGATTAAAGGTAGAACGCGATCTCAAAGCTCTTGCCCTAATTCCTGTATCTGTTGCACATTTGCTAATAATCAGCATGACAGCTGTGGCCTTTGTTGGTTTGTAAGTTTAATGCTTCCAATTAAGGAATTAATGGTTTTTGAAAACTTGTGAGCAAATGTGACTGTGTATATTCTGAGAGAGAGAGAGAGAGAGAGAGAGAGAGAGAGAGAGAGAGAGAGAGAGAGAGAGAGAGAGAGAGAGAGAGAATAGTAGTAACTAATTATTATTATTACAATTATTATTATTATTATTAATTGCTAAGTTGGAAAAACAGAATGCTATAAGCCCAGGGGCTCCAACAGGGAAAATGGCCGAGTGAGGAAAGGAAACAAGGAAAAATAAAATATCTTAAGAAGAGTAACAAAAATAAATATCTCCTATATGAACTATAAAAAACTTTAACAAAACAAGAGGAAGAGAAATAGGATAGAATAGTGTGCCCGAGTGTACCCTCAAGCAAGATAACTCTAACCCAAGACTGGAAGACCATGGTACAGAGGATATGGCACTACCGAAGACTAGAGAACAATGGTTTGATTTTGGAGTGACTTTTTCTTTACAGGTGTATATCAAATTATGGGAATCACTCATTGATAAATTGGTTTCCTTATTCCATTCTCCTTCCTGAATCAAACATTATAAGGCACTGTAAATGATAGATTCCACGCAGCCTTTTCCTTTGTTCTGTGCTTCTTGGCTTAGTTAAAAAATCTTCACTGGAAACTTAGTGGCATTCAAATTCATTCAAGAGTATTCAGTGAAAGCATCGAATTTTATTCACGAGATGAATGTGGAATTTATTTGTTGTCATTGCCAATCCTCAGAAAGTAGTTTGATGTGAGCCAGTGTGCAATTATATATTGGGAAGGAGGCACTCTTTAAGACGTGACCTACGTCTCTAGAATAGAGTCAGATGACCCCAGAATACTTAGAAGAGAAGTCAAATGAATTCCTAGCACACCTTTCTCTGAGGAAATTCACCCTGTCACACCCTTACTGCGTGACGAGTATCCAAACAGCTAGTGTTGGGTGGAATGGCAATAGTGGACAGGGATACACACTGAAACTCGCCGGGCAGTAAAGGTATAACAGGATTGCACTTTCCCTGACAGAGGTGTGCCAGAAATTCATGGTCCAACTGTAAGTACAACTTATGCCGTATATGCTGTGCGTACACGATAAGCGTTCATGATACAGTATATGGATGTATAGCCCTATAAATAGTTTCTCTCTCTCTCTCTCTCTCTCTCTCTCTCTCTCTCTCTCTCTCTCTCATTCTGGTTTTTGATTCCTGACTCAAGCAGTGACTTTACGTTATTAGCGGCCGTTCAAATGTAGTTGATCGCAGTAAGTGTGCATACCAAAGAAATTAATCTATGGGTTTATATACATCATATACCAAAAAAAACGGCTGGCCTCTCTCAGATGAATCACACAATACCATGTCTGTCTTCATCTTCTGCTTTAGTAGCGTATGAGCATTACATATTCCTGTAGTTATACGCATACGCATACACACACACACGCGCGCACACACACACACACACACACATATATATATATATATATATATATATATATATATATATATATATATATATATATATGTGTGTGTGTGTGTGTGTGTGTGTGTGTGCGTGTGTGTATGTATGCGTATGCGTATAACTACAGGAATATGTAATGCTCATACGCTACTAAAGCAGAAGATGAAGACAGACATGGTATTGTGTGATTCGTCTTAGAGAGGCCAGCCCTTCACTCAGGAGGCCAGTTTTTGTACTATAATTGCTCCATGGCTACTTTCCTCTTGGTAAAGGTAGAAGAGACTCTTCAGCTATGGTAAGCAGCTCTTCTAGGAGGACAATCCAAAATCAAACCAATGTTCTCTAATCCTGGGTAGTGCCATAGCCTCTTTACCATGGTCTTCCTCTGTCTTGGGGTGTAGTTCTCTTGCTTGAGGGTACACCCGGCCACACATTTCTACCTTATTTCTCTTTCTCTTGCTTTTTAAAGTTTTATAGTCTCTATATGAAAGATCTGTTTTAATGTTGTTACTGTTCTTAACATATTTTATATTGTTCATTGCTTCTCTTGTAGTTTATTAATTATTTTTTTTCCTCACTAAGCTATTTTCCTGTTGGAGCCCTTGGGCTTATAGCATCCCGCTTTTAAAGCTAAGAGTTTAGCTTGGCAAGTAATAATAAAGATAATAATAATTATAGTAAAAATAATAATAATAATAATAATAATAATAATAATAATAATAATAATAATAATAATCAACCAGAGGCAAAATAATGAAAAACTTTGTCATCTATTTTCCACCTAATGTTTTTCAGAGCTGACGTTCGCCCACATTTTAATTTTTTCGAATATTTTTTTATCTGCTTTCCACACCGTATATCATAGATCATACTTTACAGAGAGAGTTTTGTTATAGGGAAAAGTTCATTATAGGTAAACCAATAATTTTTAAAGACAATTGATCATAGTAGACAGATTCATTATGGCGAAAGAATTATATTTTTATTTATTTTTTTTTTTTGCTTTCTGTTAAAAAAAGAAAAAAAAACTTATTAAAAATGGGTTTTATGGTTTTGTCATTTATTGCGTGATAATTCAATCAATATCCATAATGTGGATTTTTTTATATACATAGGTTATATTATTGGTTTTAAACTGATGACAAGCGAAAGATTCTTTTATAAGCAAAAAATTTAGTAGAGACATGTACTCAAAATCATTATATTCACCTAGAGTTGTGATAGCTTATTGGAAAATTTCCCGCTTGGTGTTTTTTTTTTTTTTTTAAACTTATTAAAAAGCGGTTCTTAAGTTTTTGTCATTTATTGCTCGATAATACAATCAATATCCATAATGTGGATTTTTTTTTATATACATAGGTGATATTATTGGTTTTAAACTAATGACAAGTGAAAGATTCTTTTTAAGTAAAAATTTTAGTAGAGGCGATGTACTCAAAATCAATATGTTCACCTAGAGTTGTCATAGCTTATTAGAAAAGTCCCCGCCTGGTGATCAGCCGGACTGGGGTTCCAGTCCCGCTCAAGCTCGATAGTTTTTTTTGCAGTGTGTGCAACCTCACCATCCTTGTGAGGTAAGGATGATGGGTTTGGGAGAACCTATAGGTTTACATGGTGAGTCGTCAATAGCCATTGTCTGGTCCTCCCTGATCCTAGCTTGGATGGAGAGGGGCTTGACACTGATCATATGTATATATGGTTAGTTTCTAGGGCATTGTCACTGTCCCTTGTTTGCCATTCATGACGACCTTTAAATATTAAATGATTGATTAATGGCGAGAAATTGTTCAAGTAATTTTAAAAGCATCCTCTTACAATTCTCATGAAATACAAAACTGAAAATATTGGTCACGCAAATATTTTTATGCAATATAAATTCAGTTTTGCGAATTACTTAATGTTCTCGAGCCTCGTGGACTTATATTGGTGCTCGCACCATCTTCCTCTGGTAGGTAGTAGGTTGGCCAGGGCACCAGCCGCCCGTTAAGATACTACCGCTAGAGTTATGGGGTCCTTTGACTGGCCAGACAGTACTACATTGGATCCTTCTCTCTGGTTACGGTTCTTTCCCTTTGCCTACACAGACACCAAATAGTCGGGTTTATTCTTTACAGATTCACCTCTGTCCTCATACACCTGACAACACCGAGATTACCAAACAATTGTTCTTCTCCCAAGGGGCTAACTAGTGCACTGTAATTGTTCAGTGGCTACTTTCCTCTTGGTAAGGGTAGAAGAGGCTCTTTAGTCATGGTAAGCAGCTCTTCTAGGAGAAGGTCCCTCCAAAATCAAACCATTGTTCTCTAGTCTTAGGTAGTGCCATAGCCTCTGTACCATGGTCTTCCACTGTCTTGGGTTAGAGTTCTCTTGCTTGAGGGTACGCTTGGGCACATTGTTCTATCTAGTTTCTCTTCCTCTGGTTTTGTTAAAGTTTTTATAGTTTATATAGGAAATATTTATTTCAGTCTGTTCTTAAAATATTTTATTTTTCCTTGTTTCCTTTCCTCACTGGGCTATTTTCCTTGTTGAAGCCCCTGGCCTTATAGCATCCTGCTTTTCCAACTAGGGTTGTAGCTTAACATTTAATAATAATAATTCTGCAAGTATTTTTTTTAATTGCAAAACGAGTTTGGAATAATGTGTGAAGAATTTTTTTGCTTATAATCCTACAGAGTTCAAGCTTTCCGTTTTTTACTCGCTTTTAGCAAAGAATTCGTTGTTAGGTAATAAAAAATATACACGTCTAAGTAAGATTACATAAATTGTGATACAGAAACCTTTCCCCCCCAAAAAAATCATAAATACAAACCTTATATTCCTTTAAATGAACAGCGCTTCATCACATTACACAAGTCTTTCGAAAACCTGCAGAAATATCCACCCATCGTAAACTGTCCCTCTGAGCACATAATGCCTCATCGCTTAATGGACTCTAATATATATGAAGTTTCGCTGAACCTTCCCTTATGACAGGTCGCTAATTGCAGCCGTGAGGGAGTCTCGACCCTGTGCAGTTCATCTGGGTCGAATTTCACGGAGATGAAGGTTAAATGGAAGATCAACAATGCTACGGGGTCGTTTGAATTGCATTTAACAGACATGGTAGAGCATGAGTGCTCTGCTAATGCCATCATTTGGAGCCCGAGAGATTGGAGTAAATGAAATAGGTGTTATATGACAGAGGATGAGACTTCATCGGATAGAGAAGGTGTTAAGTGTTAGTCTGAGAATTAATTGGATAGAGAGATGGCATTTAATAGAGGCTGAGCTCAGTGGATAGAGAAGGTGTTAAGTGTTAGTCTGAGAATTAATTGGATAGAGAGATGGGATTTAATAGAGGCTGAGTTCAGGGGATAGAGAAGGTGTTAGGTGTGTCAGAGTGGATATTAAGATGATATGTGACACAGGCTGAGAGTTCATTGGATAGAAGTGTAAAGGGTTAGTTTGAAAATTAAGTGGATAGAGAGATGACATTTAATAGAAGCTAAGTTCAGTGGATAGAGGTGTTGTGTGTTAGTTTAAGAGTGAATAGAAAGATGGTGCGTGACACAGGCTGAGAGTTCATTGGATAGAGAATGTGTTAAGTGTTAGTTTAAGAATTAATTGGATAGTGAGATGGTATGTGATAGAGGCCTTTATTAGAAATCAAGTGGATTAATGGACTATGAAAGTAAAAAGTAGTGAGATTTCAGTGAGATGGTTTTATGCCAAAAAGGCCGTGAGTTAATAAAAGCGAGTAAGCATAAGGTGACAGAGGTAGAGAGTTATATGAAACTGAGAAATTACAAGGCATTAGAAGCTGTCAATTGAGGCAGGGAATTAAGTTCAGAAGGAATTACCATCTTATTGAGATTGAGATTTACATGAAGTGTAATGTTAGGCCAAAGAGACTGAATGTTAAAAATAGTGAGGTGTTGAATGATTAATGTTTAAAACTGAGACTTGAATAGCAGACACTATAAAGGTGCAATGTGATAGCGAACGATAGTCTCGTGCAACTGGAAAATTTATTGTATTGGAAGATAAGAGTTAATTAAAAAAAGTGTGTTTTATGAAAGTTTTATTTTCGTTTATACAAACACTTACAGTATAATGATATTATTATTATTATTATTATTATTATTATTATTATTATTATTACTTGCTAAGCTACGACCCTAGTTGGAAAAGCAGGACGCTATAAGCACAGGGGCCCCAACAGGGAAAATAGCTCAGTGAGAAAGGAAACGATGAAAAATAAAATATTCTAAGAACAGTAACAACATTAAAATAAATATTTCCCATATAAACTATAAAAACTTTAACAAAACAATAAGAAGGGAAATTAGATAGAATAGTGTGTCCGAGTGCACCCTCAAGGAAGAGAACTCCAACGCAAGACAGTGGAAGACCATGGTATAGAGGCTATGGCACTACCTAAGACTAGAGAACAATGGTATATTTTTGGAGTGTCCTTCACCTAGAAGAGCTGCTTACCATAGCTAAAGAGTCTCTTCTACCCTTAGCAAGAGGAAAGTGGCCACTGAACAGTTACAGTTCAGTAGTTAACCCCTTGGGCGAAGAAGAATTGTTTGATAATCACAGTGTTGTCTGGTGTATGAGGACAGAGGAGAATCTGTAAAGAATAGGCCAGACTATTCGGTGTATGTGTAGGCAAAAGGAAAGTGAACCGTAACCAGAAAGAAGGATCCAATGCAGTACTGTCTGGTTATGGCACTACCCAAGAAAAGAGAATAATGGTTTGATTTTGGAGTGTCCTTCACCTAGAAAAGCTGCCTACCATAGTTAAGGAGTCTCTTCTATCCTTAGAAGTCCAATATAAATCGACCATAGCTAATACAATACCTCATTAATCCCCCCCCCCCCAAAAAAAAAAAATGTGAATTACTGATGTTTGGGGTCTCAGGCAGCAGATAACTTGAAACTCTTGTAATTAATTTACAAGCCACGAAATCTAGGTCACGTTTCTTGGAATGGCATCACAATATCACTATTCAAAGTGAGTTATTGTTGAACACGATAATAACTTTACATTGAGTTATTCAACTTACTTGAGTTTTGTCGTAAATAGAACCTCTCTCTTGATTGGTATAATGCTTTTGGGATCTTTATTGTAATGTGATCTTTCCTCAATCATCATTTGACCTTTGAACCGCAGGATTAATAGTATCATTGGGTAATTAAACTCTCTCGCAGAAATTATCGCCAGTCAAAATGAAACATTACTTATTGATATTGAACGTCTCATTAAGGAGCTATCTGAATTAGAAAAATCTTTATTGATTTGGTAAATGATACGAATATTTCGAGGAAGGCCTGATTTCATTAAATGAATATTTCGAGAAATGCCTAAGTTCATGAAACGAATATTTCCAGAGATGCCTGATTTCATGATACGAATATTTCGAGAAATGCCTGATTTCATGATACGGATATTTCGAGAAATGCCTGATTTCATGATACGGATATTTCGAGAAATGCCTGATTTCATGATACGGATATTTCTAGAAATGCCTAATTTCATGAAACGAATATTTCGAAAAAATGCCTGATTTCATGATACGGATATTTCGAGAAATGCCTGATTTCATGATACGGATATTTCGAGAAATGCCTGATTTCATGATACGAATATTTCGAGAAATGCCTGATTTCATGATACGAATATTTCTAGAAATGCCTAATTTCATGAAACGAATATTTCGAGAAATGCCTGATTTCATGATACGAATATTTCGAGAAATGCCTGATTTCATGATACGAATATTTCTAGAAATGCCTAATTTCATGAAGCGAATATTTCGAGAAATGCCTGATTTCATGATACGAATATTTCGAGAAATGCCTAATATAATGAAACGAATATTTCGAGAAATGCCTGATTTCACGAAACGAATATTTCAAGAAATGCCTAATTTCATGAAACGAATATTCCGAGAAATGCCTAAGTTTATGAAACGAACATTTCCAGAAATGCATATTTCATGAAACGAATATTTCGAGAAATGCCTAATTTCATGAATGCTTAATTAAAAACAGCTACATTTGAGACTGACAGGCACAGATAGGTAGAAAAGCCCTCAGAAACATTATTTTCTTGGAAATTTATATCAAATTATTCCCAGTAATTGAAACATGTAAACCAACATTGAAAAAAAATAAATTAGTCCGGCCGGGCAAAATTATTAATTTATCCAGCAGCAAGGCGGAAACCCCCCCCCCCCCAATTAAAAAAAAAAAAAAAGGCCTACCATGAACAAGAAAACTTCATGAAATTAAAAGCAAGAACTGATATTTGATAAATAGATCTATAAAATGTTTTTAAGGGAAAAATATGAGATGGAAATGTCTTTAATGAATCAGTTTGTTAATGGGTAATAAAATAAAAAGTTTTTCATTCAAAAGTTTTTAACAGTAAGCATATTTGTAGACGAACCCAAATGTTTATAATTCTGAAAACTTTGAAAAGGAAGGTGTTTGGAAGTAAGTTAACTGTAAACTAGACATACTTTTTACAAACCTAATTATGTATAAAAAAAAAAAAAAAAAAAAAGAAAAAAAAAAAAAAAAAAAAAAAAAAAAAAAAAAAAAAAAAAAGGTATGCAAAAAAATATTCTTGCGCAAAATCTCCAAACGTCTTGAGAAAGAACCTGGTTTCCCTAATGAAAACTGAAATTATACAAAGATGCGACGTCTTTTACAAGCAAATATCACGACGAAATCAAAGGTTTCAGAACAAACAGTTCTCACAAACGCAATTAAATCGAAACAAACGTGCTGCAGGAAATAAAAACTTTCAGTGGAATCCTACATTTTAAGATAAACATTTTAGGTTTTGCGAATAATATTCCATGCTCAAAACAAACGTAATAACCTGAGGTCTCGTGTAACTAGCCCTCTTCATTTACTTCCTTTTAAAGCGAAGCTCGCTTCACTGCTAGTTAATTAAAACAAATTAGTTAAGTTTATATAATTTGCCTTTCCTTTATGTGTTTCGTTGAGGCCGAAAGTGTAACATATGCTTTCCGGCTTTGCCAGCAGATTTAAAGGATAATTACAACAATGTATATTTCAATTCTTCAGTATTTTCTCTCATTCCTTTATTAAAATCAATTATGGCAGTTATGGACTCAGGTAGAGTAGACCATAAAAGTATTTATCAGTATTTTCTCTCTTTCTTTTAGTGAACCCAATTCTGGCAATTATGGACTTGGGTAAAAAAGACCATAAAAGTATTTTTGAATATTTTTCGTCATTTCTTTATTAAAGCCAATTATGGCAGATATGGACGTAGGTAAAATAGATCATAAAAGTATTTTTTAAATATTTTCTCTAATTCCTTTATTGAAGCCAATTATGGCAAATATGGACGGAGATAAAATAATCATAAAAGTATTTTTAAGTATTTTTCTAAATCTTTTATCAAACCCAATTATGGCAAATATGGACGTAGGTAAAATAGACCATAAAAGTGTTTTTAAATATTTTTTCTAAATCGTTTATTAAACCCAATTAGGGCAAATATTGACGTAGGTATAATAGACCATAAAAGTATTTTTAAATATTTTTTCTAAATCCTTTATTAAACCCGATTATGGCAATTATGGACTTAACTAAAATAGACCATAATAGTTCCATTTACAGATTGTATAATGTGTTAAAGAAAGCAAGACCATTCTCATTATTTTCCTATATCACGTAATCAAATTTTCCAGAATTTGCTCCCCCTGATTTTCCAGTAATCTATGATATCGATCAGTCGTTTCTGTCCAGGTTAATTGCTCTAATAGCGACCCCGACACAGGTGCGACCCTCGCTATCGGTATCTTCGTGTAATAGAATCATTAATGAGGAAATATGTTTAAAGGTAGAACACGATATCAAAGCTCTTGCCCTAATTCCTGCATCTGTTGCACATTTGCTAATAATCAGCATGACAGCTGTGGCCTTTGTTGGTTTGTAAGTTTGATGCATCCAATTAAGGAATTAATGGTTTTTGAAAACTTGTGAACAAATGTGACTGTGTATATTCTGAGAGAGAGAGAGAGAGAGAGAGAGAGAGAGAGAGAGAGAGAGAGAGAGAGAGAGAGAGAGAGAGAGAGAGAGAATAGTAGTAACTAATTATTATTATTATTATTATTATTATTATTATTACTTGCTAAGCTACAACCCTAGTTGGAAAAACAGAATGCTATAAGCCCAGGGGTTCCAACAGGGAAAATAGCCGAGTGAGGAAAGGAATCAAGGAAAAATAAAATATCTTAAGATTAGTAACATAAAAATAATTATCTCCTATATGAACTATAAAAAACTTTAACAAAACAAGAGGAAGAGAAATGGGATAGAATAGTGTGCCCGAGTGTACCCTCAAGCAAGAGAACTCTAACCCAAGACAGTGGAAGACCATGGTACAGAGGATATAGCACTACCCAAGACTAGAGAACAATGGTTTGATTTAGGAGTGACTTTCTTTACAGGTGTATATCAAATTATGGGAATCACTCATTGATTACTTGGTTTCTTTATTCCATTCTCCTTCCTGAATCAAACATTATAAGGCACTGTAAATAATAATTCCACGCAGTCTTCTCCTTTGTTCTGTGCTTCTTGGCTTAGTTAAAAATTCTTCACTGGAAACTTAGTGCCATTCAAATTCAACCAAGAGTATTCAATGAAAACATCGAATTTTATTCACGAGATGAAAGTAGAATTTATTTGTTGTCATTGCCAGTCCTCAGAAGGTTGTTTTGATGAGAGCCAGTATGCAATTATATATTGGGAAGGAGACACTCTTAAGACATGACTTACGTCTCTAGAATAGAGTCAGATGACCCCAGAATACTTAGAAGATAGGTCAGATGAATTCCTAGCACACCTTTCTGTAAGGAAATGCACCCTGTCAAACCTTTACTGCGTGACGGGTAACCAAACAGCTAGTGTTGGGTGACATGGCAGAGGTAATGGGCGGGCTACACACTGAAACTCGCCGGGCAGTAAGGGTATAACAGGATGCACTTTCCCAGACCGAGGTGTGCCAGGAATTCATGGTCCAACTGTAAATACAACTTATGCCTTATTAGCTGTGCACACACCATAAGCGTTCATGATATGGGGAGGTATAGCCATAGAAATAGTTCTCTCTCTCTCTCTCTCTCTCTCTCTCTCTCTCTCTCTCTCTCTCTCTCTCTCTCTCTCTCTCTCTCTCTCTCTTTCTGGTTTTTCATTCCTGCCTCAACCAGTGACTACAGTTGATCGCAGATGTGTGCAAAGAAAATAAATTAATCTATGGGTTTATATACATCATATACCAAAAAAAGGGCTGGCCTCTCTTAAGATGAATCACACAGTATCATGTTTGTTTTTATCTTCTGCTTTAGTAGCGTATGAGCATTACATGTTTCAGTAGTTACACACACACACACACAAACACACACACACACACACACACACACACACACACTATATATATATATATATATATATATATATATATATATAATCATCATCTCCTGCGGCTATTGACGCAAAGGGCCTCGGTTAGATTTCGCCAGTCGTCACTATCTTGAGCTTTTAATTTAATACTTCTCCATTCATCATCTCCTACTTCGGGGTTCATAGTCCTCAGCCATGTAGGCCTGGGTCTTCCAACTCTTCTAGTGCCTTGTGGAGCCTAGCTGAACCTTTGGTGAACTAATCTCTCTTGGGAAGTGCGAAGATCATGCCCAAACCATCTCCATCTACCCCTCATCCTGATCTCATCCACGTATGGCACTCTAGTAATCTCTTATAATTTTATCGTTCTGAGAGCTTTGTTCTCAAATCTACTAAATCAATTGGGGATTGTATCATTGTCATACCATGACACACACACACACACACACGCGCGCGCACACACACACACACACACACATATATATATATATATATATATATATATATATATATATATATACTGTATATATATGTATATATATGTATATATATATATGTATATATATGTATATATATATATATATATATATGTATGTATATATATATATATATACATACATATATATATATATATATATATATATATATATATGTATATACTGTACATATATATACATATATATATACATACATATATATAATCTTATATACATATATATTAGGTAAACTGGTTGATGAGAGTTCCGTAACTTCCCCCCTTAGCAACTTGAGTTTATGAGAAACTATTTTTGTTATTTGTTGAAGACCCTTGACGTCAAAGAAACCCGATTTTTCCTTTTATATTTTTTTAGTTCCCGAAAATCTTGCTGAATCTTGTATGTTTACTTTGGTATTCCGCGGCAAACCTGAGATTAATGCAATGTTTTGATATTTTTATATGCTTACTAATCATTTTTATCAAATTTATTCCGTTGCTAGATAATATATGTATATATATATATACATATATGTATATATATATATATATATATATATATA
>NC_090738.1:117675361-117700361 GCF_036898095.1 Palaemon carinicauda | reverse complement strand
TAGGGCATTGTCCTGCTTGATAGAACAATGTCACTGGCTTTGCCTCTGCCATTCATGAGCGGCTTTTAAACCGTTAAGCTCTGAGAATGACAGATTTATGCAAAGCTACTAAGATCTTCAGCTACAACTACGACCACTGTTGTGTTTTTTAAAGTGCATTTATCTCCTCCATCAACTTTAATCCTACTGCTAACAGGAATTATTATTCCATCTACGAAAAAGGTCTAACCACCAGGGAATAAAACCTCGCATGTCTTTACTGCACCAAAGGAATTTATGTAAAACATCTTGGCTTGGAATGTGAACTTACCTTCAAATAATTTTCTTAGTCCCTACGCATTTCCGCTGAATTTTATGAAAATCCATTATTCAAATTTTGACATAATGGTCATAAGAGAATTTCTTTGACAGGTTCTCCAATAACCGGTTTATAAATATGAATCTTGTGGAAAGTAACAACCCAAGTGTTTTGATAATAATAAGAACTTTTATTATTATTTGAGGGTGGCCGATGTGGTAACGTCCCTGACTGGTAGACGCCAGATTTGGGTTCGAGTCCCGCTCAAACTTGATAGTTCATTTTGTTGCTGCAAGCTGACCATCCTTTTGATCTAAGGATGGGGGCTTTAGGGGGAGCCTATAGGTCTATCTGTTGTGTCATCAGCAGTCATTGCCTGACCCTCCTTGGTCCAAGCTTGGGTGGAGAGGGGCCTTGAGCGCTGATCATATGTATTTATAGTTAGTCTCTAGTGCATTATCCTGCTCGATAGGGCAATGTCACTATCCTTTGCTTCTGCCATTTATGAGCGACCTTTAAACCTTTAAATGTATATTACGCCATTATTGCCTGCAGTCACGATGTACTAGGAAGCATGAGGTGTTTTTTTTTTTCCTTCTTTTTTTTCTTCTTTTTTTTCTTTTTTTTTCTTTTTTTTTTGTCCCCAAACCTGTGAAAAAAATGATAGGAGCAGAACCGTTGCAAAACTGGTTTGAAATAAATCTAACCAAGATACCACATGAAAAATTAAATTTGCTGCAAATGTATTCCTTCAGAAATTGAGATATTCAATTTGGAAAGGAAACATATTCTGCTGAATATTAGCGTGACGCATTTACTCAGTTAGCATCGTCTCCAAAACTTCCCTCATTATCGGAATTTTTGAACGGCAAACACGCGGCAAAGAGATCCTCTCAATGAGATCAACTGAATCAACTGAAAGATAATAGGGGCAAGAGGAAGGAATCCATAGGGTTAGAGGGGAGGAAGGTCATCCCAAAAAAGGGTGTTGGTTAGGAAACGGTTGGTTGGAGGGTCTCCTAAGGATATCCTTGGAGAGGGATGAGGCTCTCCCTCCGGAGGGTTAGGTGGGTGGTAGGGATGTGGGATTAAAGGATGAAGACCGAGAGTAGGGAAGATAAAGGGCTCTATTAATTAATGATCAATACAGTTCTTCTATCCATACTCAATTAAAGAAGACTTACGACTCGGTAATCCTTCTGGGATAGAATAGAAGCGAGAGATTAACGAGAGAATAGGAGTATTATTCAAGATGGCGTAAAGCGATGGTACTAATGTTGGAACTCTGAGAGAAAATGGGACTAGTTTCACATTGCAAACGGTAGTCATTATTGTCTTGATTTTCGAGTCAGGAAACGTGAACAGAATACTGCTTGAGTCTTGAAATTGAAATTCATTTTCTAATATATAAAATACAGTAATGCATTTCAAGAAAAGTTATAAAACCCTCTACGAAGTTTGGTGTTGATTTTCATGCATTAGAAGGAGTTTGCTATGGCTTTTCTTAGGTTTTAGATTTAGTATAGTAGATATTTTTAAGCTTCCAGTGCCATGTTTACACTACGGCCTTTATCGTAAAGATAGTTCAATAATATTTTCTGGTTGCGTAAGGAATTTTGAAGACGATATTATTTAATATCGTATCATTGATTTCAAAACGCCTTGTATCTTATTTTGTACCTTTTTTCTTTTTGTTTAAAAAAGATATTTCATAATATTAACTGCAAATTTCTCTGTTCCCTTTCTCGAATTCTAGAGGAAAGTTGGGCACATTATGCCAAAAACAGTCTGTCACAACAACAAAAACAACAACTACAGTATAATAGTAGACGTTGACCTTCAAGGAACTGTCCGTCGATACTTAGCCGTAAATTGACTCTTAATCGTCAATTCTGGGCCTTGCTAATATATTGATAATATATTGTTAACGAAAAACAGTGTGTATAAGTCTTTGTTATAATTAGCTGGGTAACAGCTGACGAGCTCCTCTGATGATCGTTGAGGCAGGTAATTGGCAATTAGAGGATGACAAAGACTATTTTTCCCCCTTTTCGGTAGATATAGATTTTACACACGAAAAAACTTGGCCAGATAAGAAAAGGATTTTTTTTTTTTTTTTTTTTTTTTTTTTTTTTTTTTTTTTTTTTTTTTTTGTCGAGAAGGTTTTATAGTATACGTAAAATGTACATTAGAAGTAGATAAAGACCTGTCAACGTTAACAAAAGCGAAATTCTGACAGTGGTTATTTCTTCCAGTCTGATAACTGGATATCTTTAGATTTTCTAAGAGACAGCTTTCATTCAGTATTGTTTTCGTCATTGTATACCTATTCAAGTATATTTCAGTTATCTTGCTCTACTTAAGAAATATGGGAAGGCTTATTCGTCAATATGGAAACTACAAAATAATTCTGAGTTTTTGTCATGGTCTTACACACATACGCGCGCGCGCGCACACACACACACACATATATATACTGTGTATATATATATATATATATATATATATATATATATATATATATATATATATATTATATACATACAGTATATGTATGTATGTATATATATGTATATATATATATATATATATATATATATATACACACATATAATGTGTGTGTGCGTGCGCGTGCGTGTATAGACATAATTTGCCACTGTTTGGTCTGCGGGATATTACTTTTAATCTGTTCCTTTTAATTAAAAGGATAACCATTATTATTATATTTTTTTTATTTTTTTACTGTGTATTTATATATCCTATTATGACTAAACATGGCTTACCGAGTATATAAATGAATAGACCCGGAATGTGTATTCCCTTTCCTCTTTTCACATTTTTTACCTCCGCCAACGAAGTTTGGGGGAGGTTATGTATTCGCCTCCTTTTGTCCGTATGTTTGTTGTGAACTACTTTCTGGCCACAATTTTGCTCATAGAGTAGTGAAACCTTCTGGGATTAATTGTTACGTTGATATGCGAAAGTGATTCAATTTTGAAAGGCCCATTTCAAAGGTCAAGGTCAAGCAAGAGGTCGAGAAATAAGCTGCTGAGGTGGAGGTCTGCGCTCTACTGAGTGCCCCCCTTTTTTTTTTTTTTTTTTTTTTTCTTTTTTTTTTCTTTTTTTTAAATGTGACGAGAATGTATGTAAAGACAGAAAAATATTAATTTCATACAAAAAAACTTTTCCAAGTTTGTGAAAAAATTACAGAATAATATATTGCACATGCAACACACCCAAAGTAATGACTTATTTGATTTTTTCATACTTTCAACTTTAGAGGATGATTCAAGTTTTAAAGTGAAAATTACGATGCATTTTACCAACAAGAAGAAGCTTAACCCAGATATTCTTTAAATGTATATGCCTCTAATAGTGAGGATTTTGTAATTTCTTGGGAAGGTATATATTTCCTTTTCTTTTAATCCAGACTGAGCACGCGCAGACATTATGTACCCTATATAATACAGAGCAAGAGTCATTATATATATATATATATATATATATATATATACACACACACACACATATATATATATATATATATATATATATATATATATATATATATATCTCGCTCAGAGCTCCCCGTCCCTCTGGTAGGGGAAGAGAGAGTATTCATACCCTGGTGTGTGCATATCTATCTAAATGTTGACCCATCATTTTTGACGGGTTGGGTATACTAGTATGTATATATATATATATATATATATATATATATATATATGTATATATATATATATGTATATATATATATATTTGTATGTATGTATAGCTGTGTTTTGCTTATATTCACATATGATATAAAAATATATAAGAAATTTTAATTGATAGAGTTACTTTTAATATTGGCGTTACTTTGCGTAAGATGCTGATCTTTTTGTTGCTTTTGAAATATGTCCATCTTTTCAATGTGTTCATGTTTTGCTATGTATGTTCAAGTGCATTTTTATCTCTATAGTCTTAGTTAAGAATATTTCATGGGCCACAAGGAATTTATAACATTCATATTAGTGCATGAAATTGTAATCGTTTTATTCTTAAAACACCGTTTGATAGTTGATATAAAAACAAATGAAAATGTTATCATTCAAAGATAAAAATTGTTATGCTAAATCCATATAAGGTTATTCCTTACTGTTGTTTTAATAACCTCGACTTCCACCTAGTATTGATGGTAACTCCGTCAGAGAGAGAGAGAGAGAGAGTGTGTGTGTGTATTTCTGAGCTGGTTCGTGCCCACACACTCTATAATGCTATTGCCCCTAGAGCAATATTGCTCAAGTGGTTCCGAGAAATATTTGAATGAGGTAATGAAAGGGTGGCTGAAAAATGAAGTTCAATTACCGTAGGGTTTAACCTATGCCACTCCGCGACCACTTTACTTTAATTTTACTTCCTTTGACGAAGAGAAAGAGCGAATGGTGCGTTTTCTGCATACGTCCATTTACTTTATAACTTTGTAAGAGAAAGAGAGGTTGCAAAAGAATGTGAGAGAGAGAGAGATTGAGAGAGATGTCTGATACGTGTGTTGATGTATGTCTGTGATAAAGGAGAGAGGGACTCTAATTTGATTTAGTTGTCCTCTAGTGTAGATAAATTGAACGGCCCTCAATCGCCTTGCTTTCATTCACGTAGAAGGGGGCCGTTTGACTGCTTGTGGGGGTCTCTGTCCCAGTACAAATGGGACCTCCACAAACAAACGGTGAAAAATAGTTTGTTCATGTGAGTGATTGCAACACCAGGGTATGACAGTGTCCCTTGACTGATAATTAATCTTTGTCTGAAGCAATGTATCTCGAGTGTGTTTTTGTATACTTGTATGGTATGAAAGAAATGATATATAGGTGTTGACATAGATTTGATGCTATACGTTAATGTGTATCGCAGAGAGAGAGAGAGAGAGAGAGAGAGAGAGAGAGAGAGAGAGAGAGAGAGAGAGAGAGAGAGAGCAATTATAATTTCGGTAATTAATGATTGAATGTTTTAAAGAGAATGCTGGTTACTTTGTAAGCGTCCGTCTCCCATATATGATGAAGAGCACGTGTCTGCCTATATGTATATATATATTATATATATATATATATATATATATATATATATATATATATATATATATATATTAGATAGATAGATAGATAGATATATATATATATATATATATATATATATATATATATATATATATATATATATATATATATATATATACATTTACATTTTTTTTAACCATCTCTCATTTTACCCTCTTTTTTTTTCCATCGCAGGTCCTTCAAGCCCGACTTCGTGTTAATCCGTCAGAACCTGAAGGATGCCGGAGAAGACCACAAAAACTTACTGCTGGCGCTGAAGTTCGGCGGCGTTCCCTCTATCAATAACATAAACGCAATATACAACTTCCAGGTGAGAACGTGTCTTCAAGTTTGTGTTTTTTTTTTTTTTTTTTTATTCATGCGTAGGCAAAGTTTCTTGCATATATTTCGAATTCGAATATGATTTGCATGGTTATATATATATATATATATATATATATATATATATATATATATATATATATATATATATATGTATATATATATATATATATATATATATATATATATAATCATTTGAAGTAGTTTTTGAGAGAAAAATTAGTGGTAATGAACCCAACTGCCTATTTGAGGATATACGTATGCAATATATATATATATATATATATATATATATATATATATATATATATATATATATATGTATATATATATATATATATATATATATATATATATACTGTATATATATATATGTATACTGTATATATATATATATATATGTATATATACACATATATATACATATATATATATATATATATGTGTGTATATATATACAGTATATATATATAATATATATATATATATATATATATATATATATATATATATATATATATGTGTGTGTGTGTGTGTGTGTGTGTGTGTGTGTATGTGTGTGTGTTACAACTATCTATTATTTACATGTCTGGTCTCGTAAATAAACCTAAATAGACGGTAAATAAAATCCATAAGTAATTCTGATATAAATTAATTCATCTGTCAAATTATGTAATCATATATTTTTTTCAAGGTGAACTTCTAAAGCAAAAACTATTAAAATTTAATACATAATTATGTGATCTAAAAGTGAAGTATTGCAATTTGGAACAGAGCAGTTTTCACAAAATAAGAACATTTATTTCCCCGTGTAAAATGGTACTGAATACCCCATGCTTCATTTCGAAATGTTACTCGTATTTTAGTTGCCAATTGTTAGAACAGTAAGCGAGTCTCTTTAAGTGAAGAGAACGATGACTTCAACGAAAATGCTTGTACAAAGTGCGATTTTTTTTTTTTTTTTTTTGCATGAAAAACGTGTTGAGTATTGTGCAAAGTGCGATTTTTTTTTTGCATGGAAAACGTGTTGAGTACTGTGCAAAGCGCGATTTTTTTTTTTTTTTTTTTTTTTTGCATCAAAAACGTATTTAGTATTGCTGCCAAAATCTCTTATCAATGTCCCTCGGGCTAGCCCATCCATATCACCATTTATCATCCATCTCGCTTCTACCAGTCAAGACTGTGTAGAAAATTCAGTTCTTTCATGATGATCTACCCAGTGTTTTTACCTAGCTAAGGCCTCCGCGAGATAGAAATTGAAAAGAATTAGATCAAAATAATTGGACTTAACCCCGATATTGTGGAAGATCTGATACCAGAGATTGTGTGTTCATTGAATCATCGAGAGCTGTTTTTGGTTTTTAACATTTGTGTCCCAATTTGGCAAACACTAGAATATGATATTAAAATTTTTTTATCAAGTTGACCACTCTGGCATAAGGAAATGTTATCTTTGAAAAGTAAAACTCCTTTTCTCTGTCTAAGTATTCTGAGGATTTAGTATTTGGTTACGCCATGCACACATTTTGTAAAGAAAAAAACCTGAGCTTTAAGAAAAGGAAGTATTTTAAGCTTTTCCTTTGAGAATTCTTCGCAAAACCCTACAGCGAGTTATAAAATTCGAATGAAAAAGGCGAACTCTTCAAAAGCTATTTGTGACAAAAGAACTTCAAGTGCATAACTTGTCTGAACATAAAACCTACACATAAATTCTTTGAAAAAGGGTAATTTGAAGACTTTCAAAATATTTTTAATGAACATATTTCGAAGTTTACATATATTACATAAAAGATAAACGGCATAAAGCTAAAATAGATTTTCCATATGTAAATTTGCTGTATTTTAGCGGCCATCTTTTTCCAAAATATCTGTACGTTTATACTTGAGAGTTACGTTAAGAATAACATTAAAGTTGACTGCTCCCCTGGTGGTAGTAAGCGGTATTACTGGGAAGCTTTTAACAGAGGAAGTGCAAATGGGTTGTGATTCTAAAGCACTGTATTTAAAGCCAGAAAAAGCGTCTAGTTGAGAGTTGTGATTCCCTTGGGAGAGGAAAACAACTGAATCCACATATCGTATGTCGGGTTATTATAGTTACTGTTCCCGAGTGGTGGTAAGCCGTACAACCTGGATGTTGCTGCCTAAGGGATTTATATGTTTAGAGTGTGGTTGTAACACGCTTCAAGATAGAGGGGTTCCTAGTATAGGGTTGTGAACCCCGTGGGGAAGGAAAATGCGCTCAAAGTAGCAAATGCCATTGGAAATCGTATCTCTCATTCCAATGCCGTATCGATAAAATAAAGTATCGTACTAGGCACTCATCCAATTACACCACTGGAGGCATGGGGTTGGAGCCCCAATACCTACTGTATGTTGATTATACGAAAAGAAAAATATCCACGGATAGAAAAAGATATATACCAAGTCTTCAGACCATAAATGTGTGAAAAAAAGGGCAAGAACAGTGCGTGAAGGGATGGAAGGGAGAAAGTTGGTGTCAGGAATAATTGAAAAACTCAGAGCTAAGGAAGGTAATGTTTTTGTTGACTGAAACTTTGTCCGGCTGTGTTTTTCTTAAGTGATATAAATAAAAGGGTAAGTGACAGAATTATACAGCTATTTTGTTAAGTATAGAGTTCCAGGCGTATCTAATAATGGAAAGAATCTTGTGGATATGTGTATGGAAAAGTTTGTATGATATCATTACATTGTTTCTTACGAATAATAATGAGCCTACTTGGGAAAGAGAAAAGAATGAAGGATATACAGTGTCCCAAAATAATGTATACACTCTTTGGATTGTTACAACTTATTCAATTTATTGATATTAACGTGGAAAACAGATTCACGGAAGAGAAACAATGCACAGTGAAAAAGTAAGGATACATGGGGCAATTTGAGAATGTTAAAAAAAAATCTTTTCCACGTTAATATCAATAAATCGAACCAGTTGTAACAATCCAAAGACTGTATAAATCATTTTGGGACACCCTGTAGTTTGCAAGATTAAAAGGAAAGATATAGAAGAGCATAATGACAAATGTAATGGAGAATAACGTGGCTAGAGATTTATTTAATTATTAATTGGTTGAAGAAAATGTTGAGAAGAATTAAAGATGAGAAAACAAATAAGAGCATGAACGGAGGAAATGGATGGAAAGACAGGGAGCCTGAAGGAATAAGTTCATAAGGATATTGGAAAGTGTTTGTTGACAGATAAAGATAAGATGGTTGAATCAGATGATGGAGGAATGAGAAAAATAAAGTTTTATTGAAGTTTGAAATTAAATTTTAAGATACAGATGCAAGAGATCATCTACAGGTGTACTTTCCATGTGTCCACTAAATGTATGGAAAGTGCATAAGGTTCCTGGAACATCAATGATTATACTTACTTTCCAGGATGCTGATGTATCTTTCCATATTGTTATTGAAAATGAAAGGATTAAAGTTCGTCCTTTCAAGCAAAAGCCCCTGCAATGCTTCAATTGTTTTAAATTTGGACATCCATCGAAGAATAGGTACAGGTAGTCAGGAAGAAACTGAGTGGGAAAATAAATGAAACTATTGAAAACAAAGATTAAGGGATGAATAAGAATTGCTTAGAAAATAGGAAATTGTTTTCAGGGAAAGGAAATGCAGAAAGAGATTAAACAGCCAATGGATCTCAAAATAAAAGGTAAAAGTTCAGACATTTTCAAAAAAAGTAAATGCAGCCCTTGGCTAATGGAGTTGATATTTAAAAAAAATATATGAAAGTTATTTGAGAGGCTGTGAAGAATGATGTAGAACTGAAGAAAGTTAGCATAAGCATGAGAATGCCTTTGGAAGCGTCTGTTGAAGAAGTAGAGAGATTAATTAAGAGATTGAGAAGGGGAAAAGACACCAAAAGGTTATGAAGTTACCTGTGTATTGCTACAGTTATTATTATTATTATTATTATTATTATTATTATTATTATTATTATTATTATTATTATTATTATTACTTGCTAAGCTACAACCCTAGTTGGAAAAGCAGGATGCTATAAGCCCAAAGGCTCCAACATAAAAGGAAAGTTTTAAGCTGTTAAATTGAACTATTTGCGCAGTATATGTGGTATTATATCTGGGAAGATTAAGAAATGAGGAGATTCTTAGAATTAGTAACAAAACGTATTCTGGTGGTTTGGTCATATCAAAAGAATGATGTAAAGTGAGTGTTAATGATATTTGTAAGTTAGTAGGAGCGTAGGAAGACCTATAAAACATTGAGTATATGGAATGCATGAGGTCTTAGTAGAAAAAAAATATTCCGGAAATGTAAGAGTGCATTCAGAATAAGTGATTGATGTTGTTTGTAATCTATAGTAGTGACTTGAGTCGTGAAAGATAACTGTATAAAGAAATCACCCACAATTCAGCTGTTACAGCATTAATATGGCAATGGGTTATTGTGGGGGCCTGTTGATAACGTCCTTGTCTGGTGATTGCCAGATGGGGGTTCGAGTCCCGCTCAAACTCGTTAGTTCCTTTGGTCGTTGCAACCTCACCATCCTTGTGAACTAATGAAGGAGCGAGGTTGGGGGAACCTATATATCAATCTGCCGTGTCATCAGCAGCCATCGTCTGGCCCTCCTTGGTCCTAGCTTTGGAGGAGACGGGCCTTGGGCGCTGATCATATGTATACAGTATATGGTCAGTCTGTAGGGCATTATCCTGCTTGATAGGGCAATGTCACTGTCCTTTGCCTCTGCTACTCATGAGTGGCCTTTAAACTTAAGTTGATCGTTTTGTATTTTCTCGGCATTCTATCCTTTTTTGGAGACGTGCTTGTTTGTAACAATTCTATGATTATATTTGTATATATCCTTATATCGTTCATTTATTATCTTATTTCCTTTCCTCACTGGGCTATTTTCCCTGTTGGAGCCCTTGGGCTTATAGCATCTTGTTTTTCCCGTTTTCAACTTTTTTATGTCTTACGGCTTCAGATACAGGCCATCCTTCCGCACTTGCATTCACATTTTGATAAATTACTTCGAGAAACATTTTTTCTCTTGAGCTAATTAGCTGGAAATGCTTCCAGCCTGGTGTTCATCTTTTAGAATGCTACTCGGCACTCTCCTCTTCCCTCTTCCCTCTTCCTCTTTAAAAATAATGCAAGATTTCAAGACCGACCAAGCAGCCTCCCTTGTTACTCCCGGCATTATTATGAGTGATAGTTAGACGCCTTCCCATTATAAGGATGAATTGCCTCTCTCTCTCTCTCTCTCTCTCTCTCTCTCTCTCTCTCTCTCTCTCTCTCTCTCTCTCTCTCTCTCTCTCTCTCTCTCTCTCTCTCAAGAACATTCTGAAGGTATAGATTTATGAATTAGCTTCATTGATTCAAAGGACGACCGTGGCGAGGCTCTTTTTAAGACAATTCCCAGCCGCTGATGCGTTGATGACGATCGTTTGTTCATGAAAATATTTATTAGAAAGACGTTGTTTGAAATAAGGTTATTCCTCATTCTTTATAAAATTTTTACCATAAAACTAAAACTATTTTATAATTCATTCTACAGAATGCATATGTATTTACATTCATTTCACAGTTGATTAAGAAAATGTGTGTTGCCATTTTTATGGTGAAAACGAATCATATGCGTCGAACTTAAATATTTTAAGACCCCTCGAAAACTAGTATCGTTTTTTTACCTCCGCCAACGAATTTAGGAGGAGGTTGTGTTTTAACTCCTGTGTCTGTGTGAGTTTGTTTGTGAACATCTTCCTGGCCACAATTTTAATCGTAGAGTAATGAAACCTGCAGGGATTAACTTGTGTAAAAAGCTGGAAATGACTAAATTTCGGAAGTTCAAGATCATGGTCATTATTATTATTATTAGTCAAGCTACAACCCTAGTTAGAAAAGCAAGATGTTATAAGCCCAAGGGCTCCAATAGGGAAAATAGCCCAGTGAGGAAAGGAAATAAATAAATGATGAGAACAATTAACAATAAATTATTCTAAAACCAGTAACAACGTCAAAATAGATATGTCATATATAAGCTATTAAAACGTCAAAAACAGATATGTCATATATAAACTACTGTATAAAAAGACTCATGTCAACCTGGTCAACATAAAAACATTTGCTCCAACCTTGAACGTAATCACCCAAAAGTTTGAACATCGTTGTCACAAACTTCAAACTCGGTTCGTATTTGAGTGTATGAAAATTCACGGCAATTAATACATGTTAAGGTCAAGGTCAAAGTCGAACAAAAAGGTCGAGAGATAAGCTGCAGCGGCAGAGGTTTGCTCTCTACTGAGTGCCCCCCTCTTTTCTCTTTATTCATTTTTCATGAAAGGAAATTCCAAATTGCAATATAGTTAGGTCAAGAGTCTCCATGTTACATCTGAAGCTCTGAATAACACTTGTTGCTATTCCGTATCCCTTTGTTCAAAGAGCGACCCAAAGAGATGGAAGTTAAGATAGCCTGAACGACTGATGACATTTTGAAGGGATGTCAAAGTGTTGGCGTGGAAGAAAGATGATTCTGGCTTAGGACGTCGACTCCTTAATCCTATTGAGAATCAGGAACAGGGGGTTGATGTGAAGGGGTTTGGTTGACTTAGAGGGAATTTGTGGAGGAGAAATACGCTTAAATACAGGTCTTTTAAGTTGTTATTTTTTTACTTTGAATAATGTTTAGTCTTTTAAGTGTTTATATGTGTGAGAATGGAAGGATGTAAACAATATCAGTGATATTTGGGTCTTTTAAGTAGACATTTTTTTAACTTTGAATAATGTTAGGTCTTTTAGGAACAGGGTGGCGATGTGAAGGGGTTTGGGTGGCTTAGAGGGAATTTGTGGAGGAGAAATATGCTTAAATTCAGGTCTTTTAAGTAGTTATTTTTATACTTTGAATAATCTTATGTCTTTTAAGTGTTTATATGTGTGAGAATGGATTGATGTCAACAATATCAGAGGGATTCAGGTCTTTTGAATAGATATTTTTTTACTTTGAATAATGTTATGTCTTTTAAGTGTTTATATGTATGATAATAGAATTGTGTAAATAATTTCAGAATGACTTGGGTCTTTCAAGTAGCTTCTTTTTTACTTGAAATAATGTGTTTATATTTGTGAGAATAGAATGGTGTTAACATTATCAGAGCTGGTTCTACCTTTGGAATTGGTTAATTCTGTTTTGTAATAGGATGGGTAAGTTGTATATTTTCCGAATTCAGTTTGCCAATAATATTTCCCCCTAAAAGTTTTGTCAAGCTATTCAAAAATTCTTTCATATCAAACTTATTTGCGGATCTATCTATCTATCTTTTTTTTTTTTTTTTTTTTTTTGTAATGGCGATTATAATTTGTCTAATAGCTTTGTTAAATATTTCCCCAAAAAGCGATTGTTGAAAGATATTTTGTTGTACATGAATATAACTCAAAGTAGTACAGAAATATTTTTTTTTTTTTTTTTTTTTTTTTTTTGGATATTCCCAATGGAGATTCGTTTTGTCTAAGAAACATCGTAAGTTTTATTTAAAGCATTTTTTTCTTACACATGCATTTAGATGATATCGTTTTGAAGGTTATTTTCTTATAATAATCGGTTCTAGATGAATGTGATGTTAATTTAAGTCTTGACGAAAATGTTAACTCTAAAATCAATAGATTTCACGATTAAAATGTCCAAACACTTCTACTGAGAACCAGAGGGCAAGAGGTCACTAGCTCCATTTATATAGTAGTACCTGGGCCAAAAGGACCTCCATTTGGAGCAACCTTTATTAAATACATTGTCATTCTTGTTACTTAATAAAACACTAATTCGTTTAATTTCTTTAATTCTTTGTCCCTTCGGTGTAGTCTGTCGTATGGGCTGATCAATGTATATATAATACTTGAACTGGATACTATGGTTCATGGTTCAAAAGAGGTTTGTATTTTGACGTTTTTTTCGGTTATCTCGTCGACACAACAACAAAAAATGCAGCCGTTTGCAGTCCACAGCAGGACAAAGGCCTCAGATATGTCCTGAGTCATGTCTGGGGTTGGGGAATTTCGTCACCAGGCTGGCCTGTGCTGATTGGTGACGGTGGAAGATTTTAGTCTGATTGGTCGCAGCAAACCCACCTTGTATTTTTGGTCCTGACTAGTACACCTTTGCTGATCATGGCGATATAAAAACCCTTTCACCACGTTAAAGTCTCCCCACTCAGAAAGTGGTACATTTGAGTAGAAGTTGAAGTTTATGTAACAAGGGACTTTGTGTCTTGTGAAGACAAGTATGTTGGGGGGGGGGTGTTTGTTTGATTTGTCATTGAAAAGAAGTCTGGATTATCTAGGTTTTACATTGGTTGATCAGATCTGGTTATGTTTTCCATACTTGGTTGCTTGTTGTGGTTTCTGAGTATTATGATTTTAAGAGAGGAAGTCTAAAGATTACTTTGTTCTGTGACTTTCCAAGCGCCGTTTTACTAATTTAAATGAAGGCTGTATTTGGTTTTGATTTTGATCATAATGAGAGAGAGAGAGAGAGAGAGAGAGAGAGAGAGAGAGAGAGAGAGAGAGAGAGAGATTGATTGATTACTGTTAGCATTAACTGTCCTTATGCCAGCGCAGACAACTGCTCTTTGAGAATCCAGAATTGAGAGAGAGAGAGAGAGAGAGAGAGAGAGAGAGAGAGAGGAGAGAGAGAGAGAGAGAGAGAGAGAGAGAGAGATTGATTACTGTTAGCATTGGCTGTCCTTATGCCAACGCAGACAACTGCTCTTTGAGAATCCAGTATTGAGAGAGAGAGAGAGAGAGAGAGAGAGAGAGAGAGAGAGAGAGAGAGAGAGAGAGAGAGAGATTGATTACTGTTAGCATTGGCTGTCCTTATGCCAACGCAGACAACTGCTCTTTGAGAATCCAGAATTGAGAGAGAGAGAGAGAGAGAGAGAGAGAGAGAGAGAGAGAGAGAGAGAGAGAGAGAGAGAGAGAGAGGAGAGAGAGAGAGATTGATTACTGTTAGCATTGGCTGTCCTTATACCAACGCAGACAACTGCTCTTTGAGAATCCAGTATTGAGAGAGAGAGAGAGAGAAAGAGAGAGAGAGAGAGAGAGAGAGAGAGAGAGAGAGAGAGAGAGGATTGATTACTATTATAATTTCCTGTCCTTATGCCAGCAGAGACAACTGCTCTTTGAGAATCCACCATTGAGAGAGAGAGAGAGAGAAGAGAGAGAGAGAGAGAGAGAGAGAGAGAGAGAGAGAGAGAGCGAGAGAGAGAGAGAGAGATTGATTACTATTAGAATTTCCTGTCCTTATTCCAGTAGAGACAACTGCTCTTTGAGAATCCAGCATTGAGAGAGAGAGAGAGAGAGAGAGAGAGAGAGAGAGAGAGAGAGAGAGAGAGAGAGAGAGAGAGATTGGGGGTGGGAAATGATTCGCTCCATTTGCTTGCTGAAATGATGATCAATAATTTATTATGCGATCATTTGCTTGATTTATTTCTTTGCCGCCTGAATACTTTGGGAGATTCTTTATCCTCATTGCCTCGGGAATCCACAAAATCTTCGGCCTGTTACACGGTTCATTACCTCCTTTTATCTTGAATTCACCCATTTTTGCTTTCTTCTTTTCTCCGTGTTCGTTATTTTCATCTTTATTTTACTATATTTCTTATCTTTTCATCCTGGGATTTTTAGTTAAATAATTTATTACCTCCATAAATTACTTTTTTTCTTATTTCTCTCTTCCCATTTCTTTTCGGCGTCAATGACCTTAGATGTCAGGATGCCAGATAACTCATAATCAATCAATCAATCACTCAGTCTTAAGAACTTGAGTGAATCTTTCTATTCTGTTAACATTTTTGTACTCAAGCGACTTAAGGCTTAAATTAAAAAGCTCATCTCATTCACTTTACTGAATACATTTTATTTTATCCCCGTTATTAAAACTTTAATGTTGACTTTTACTTGTCCCTGTTAGGAGTCCGAAGCGTAGCTCATCCATGTTTGACAAGGACAAGGTACAGAACTTGGCCTATAAACATGTTATGATCAGCCCCCAATCTAAGACCAGGGAGGACCAGACACTAGTTGCTGACAACTCAGCAAGTATAACAGTGGCACTCCCAGAAACTTCCATCCTTAGTTGATAGGGACTGTATCCATAAAATCTGTCAAGTCGTGAGCAGGGCTTGAGCTAGAAACCTCTATAGTCGCCTTCATCGATAGGATTGAATCAATGGTTAATCTGCGTATTGGCGCTCTACAACCGTTTCCTCTCAGACTACCTTGTGACATCTATCAGTTCACCTCTTCTCAAGTTCGTACTGTGAAAATTTGCTGCAAAACTTTGGAAACTACTCTCTCCCTCCGTTTATTCCGACTCATTAATAATGGTAATCCCTATATATTAAAGAGCAAATGTCTAGATATATATATGTGATTTATATATATATATATATATATATATATATATATATATATATATATATATATATATATATATATATATATATATAATATCTATCTAATTATTAAGACGTCTTTTTTGACAGCTCAGGTATACTTGTAATGATGATGATAATAATAATAATAAAAATAATAATAATAATAATAATTGTTGAGAGTTGGAAACGGGCTACGACTCCACGCTGTCATTCACCCAATCTCAGATGGTGGTTGTTGACGTTGGTTATTTGATCGTCAGTGATGGATGATCTTCATTAGTGAACAAATCAGCGTATGAAAGGTACGCTCGCGCACGCGCGTGTATGTTGTTATCCAACAAATTAAATGACTAACGTAATACCTTGGTAAGGGAACGAGAAGGAGAGGGAGACCAAAGCGAAGGTGGGTGGACTGTATCAAGGATGACCTTCGATCAAAGCGATTAACCGGTGATGAAGTGTGGGACAGAGGTAGATGGAGAAAGCTGACCAGAAACAGCGACCCCACATCAAAGTGGGAAAAGATGTAGACAAAGAAGAAGAAGAACGTAATATCTAGGTAGTAGTAGGACAAAATAATTTTAAGTATCCTTTCTCACTTCCTCGAGTTCATTTAAGGTGCTTGATATTTGCAAGTACCACAAATTTCACGGTGATGTAAGTTCGGTTATTTGTACATATGTATATAACCCTCGCTAGCAACTATATGTATCTTAATTGAAAATTCTTTTACGCATTTTATAAGCTGCTCCTCACACGATCACTTCGAAAAACGTTTTTATTTTCATCGGCCTTTCGTTTAGATTTTTTTTTTACTTGGACGAGTTCCCTAAGAAAAAAAAATTATGAAAAAAAAATAATACATCGTTCTTTTGGAAACCAATAGCATAAGATACTGTATCAGAGAGGTACGTGAATCCATCAATTTGGTAATCAACCACGTCATAGGTTATTATTATTATTATTATTATTATTATTATTATTATTATTATTATTATTGTTGTTGTTTTGTTAATCACAGTCTTCAGAGACATGGTTTACAGTATGGTGTTCCGGGTTGCATCCAGCTGCTTTTAGAAATCCATGACTTTCCTCACTATACAGTTGTTTCAAGTAGCAAGCTCTTTTGCATACGTCCTTGGGCTATATCGGCTCCTACCTTCCCAGGATTCCCTTTCAATGACCTAAGTATGGTCCCTAGTGCTCTTATGATTATTGGCCCCACTTCTACTAGCATATTCCATAGCCTTTTCAATTAATTTCGTAAATCTTTGTAATTTCATAGTTTCTCTTTCCTCTTTATCTTCCATACGTGAGTCCCAAGGTACTGCGACTACTATTTTATTTTTATCTTTTTATTAAAAAGTTAGATTACATCTTTTTTACAATTACAATATTTACAGTATGATTACATTCAATAGCATTTTTCTATAAACATAACCCATCTAATTTAACAATTCACAAAATTACACATGTTGATTTTGATTTTTAGTTACTCAAAAACAATAATTTGAATATTTTTTTGTGAGCGACTTCTATTAGTGACGATTGTTGAGGCAGGAATTGTTCCCTGACACCCACAAGACTGGGACATTCAATAAGGAAATGCATTACAGTCAGAGAATACAAGCAATTATCACAAAATGTCTGACACTTGTCAGTCATCAGGAACTTGTGAATCAAACGTGTGTGTGGCCAATTCTAAGGCAACAGAGGACAGCCTCCCATCTTATTGGCATATTTTCATAATACCATGGAGGTATAGCATTTATTTCCTTCATCTTATTCTGATCAACATAATTCCAGTAGCGTTGCCAAACATCACCAAGAGACTTTTTGATATCAGGCAAAAAGTCATTACTAGGAAGAAGATTTTGTACCAACCGTGTGTCACACGATCGTACATAGTAACGACATTTCTTTTTTTGCATATATTATGCTTTGTATCTTCGCTCTCCCCTTGCACTGATAGGGACCTGAATAAACATGTCTGTTTTTCTCACCGTTAACCGTTAACAGCAACGGTTGTCGGTTGAACATGAAATTGCCTGTTATTTTCTTATGTCCTTTTTGCCTGGAGTTTATGTATATATAAACTGATGTTCTGTAATAAAGTTACTCAGTTACTTTCATCCTGCCTTTGAGTCACAACCTTCTCTCGGCCCGGCACAATATCTTCCAGGAAGAGAGTGGTGGTTTATGGCGTGGGGTTCAGGGCTATTATTATTGCAGTTGTTATTTTTATTTGCAATATAACCATTCATATCGACCAAAACAACAAGTGAGGTCAGAGTTGTACTGATATATCAATATAAGTAAAGCAACTATAAAAATAGGACACGCATAGTAAGGAGTGTCTTATGCATTTTAGATGCCTCGTGAATACGTATGTTCGATTTCTTCTAGTGACTAAAATATGAATGTATTCCTAAAATATGTTTTGGGGAATAAATATTCATCGACATCAATGCTGGAGAGTACATGTTCCAGAACTCTTATCAGCCTTTATCGTTTATTTATCGCCGTGACTTTCTTGACATTTACGTATAATATAGGAATATTGAGTTTTAGTTTTATAAATAAATTAACCTATTTTTCGGTAGGAGGTCGAGTTTAGCTAGGAATATGACGGAATTATTTCAATACTTGACGTCCTTCTATTCTACAGTTGCATTTAGAGTTGTGATGAATATTTGTTCAAGCAATTTTATTGGATTTATCATTATTATTTTAAAAATAAGAACGTTTTAGTTAGTCTTTAATTCTTTATTTTACCTGTGAATTTGGAGTTGTATCTTTGTGTACCCAAAACAAACCTGTTTTGAATTTTTTATAAAGGAAAGCGTGTATTTGGCGAATTTTTCAAATTCAATATCCGAAATTTTTTATGTGTAAAGGGTTATCGTTCATGAATAGTTATTTGAGCTGTTTAATTATGAAATATAGAATTTAGTCTCTTTCCCAATTTAACCTTTCTACCAAACATTTTATTAATATATTTATGAATACAAGGGTATATTGAGAGTATTTGTAATAAAAGGAGTTACAATGATGGATTAGACACAATTATTTTTGTGTATAAAGATAGAAAAAAAAAATATTGTAAATCATTTCAATTCGGTAACTGCCGAATATTGAGGCTTTGTGCTGACTCTATTTTCAGCATTAAAGCCTCTCTCTCTCTCTCTCTCTCTCTCTCTCTCTCTCTCTCTCTCTCTCTCTCTCTCTCTCTCTCTCTCTCTCACACACACAACAAATAAGCTGCTCTCATTACTTGGCGTGACGTGAGTCAATAGCTTGACCAACCCTCCCACAGACACTATGCCACCTCTCTCTCTCTCTCTCTCTCTCTCTCTCTCTCTCTCTCTCTCTCTCTCTCTCTCTCTCTCTCTCTCTCTATATATATATATATATATATATATATATATATATATATATATATATATACACCAAAGGCACATCCCCCAATTTTGGGTGGTTAGCCGACATCAACAATGAAACAAAACAAAAAGGGGACCTCTACTCTCTACGTTCCTTCAGCCTAACCAGGGACTCAACCGAGTTCAGCTGGTACTGCTAGGGTGCCACAGCCCAACCTCCCACATTATCCACCACAGATGAAGCTTCATAATGCTGAATCCCCTACTGCTGCTACCTCCTCGGTCATCTAAGGCACCGGAGGAAGCAGCAGGGCCTACCGGAACTGCGTCACAATCGCTCGCCATTTATTCCTATTTCTAGCACGCTCTCTTGCCTCTCTCACATCTTTCCTCCTATCACCCAGAGCTTTCTTCACACCATCCATCCACCCAAACCTTGGCCTTCCTCTTGTACTTTTCCCATCAACTCTTGCATTCATCACCTTCTTTAGCAGACAACCCTTTTCCATTCTCTCAACATGGCCAAACCACCTCAACACATTCATATCCACTCTAGCTGCTAACTCATTTCTTACACCCGTTCTCTCCCTCACCACTCGTTCCTAACCCTATCTACTCGAGATACACCAGCCATACTCATTAGACACTTCATCTCAAACACATTCAATTTCTGTCTCTCCATCACTTTCATTCCCCACAACTCCGATCCATACATCACATGCCCAACCCTCTATTTTTTACTACTCCCTTAACTGCCCCCAACACTTTGCAACCTTCATTGACTCTCTGACGTACATCTGCTTCCACTCCACCATTTGCTACAACAACAGACCCCAAGTACTTAAACTGATCCACCTCCTCAAGTAACTCTCCATTCAACATGACATTCAACCTTGCACCACCTTCCCTTCTCGTACATCTCATAACCTTACTCTTACCCACATTAACTCTCAACTTCCTTCTCTCACACATCCTTCCAAATTCTGTCACTAGTCGGTCAAGCTTCTCTTCTGTGTCTGCTACCAGTACAGTATCATCCGCAAACAACAACTGATTTACCTCCCATTCATGGTCATTCTCGCCTACCAGTTTTAATCCTCGTCCAAGCACTCGAGCATTCACCTCTCTCACCACTTCATCAACATACAAGTTAAACAACCACGGCGACATTACACATCCCTGTCTCAGCCCCACTCTCACCGGAAACCAATCACTCACTTCATTTCCTATTCTAACACATGCTTTACTACCTTTGTAGAAACTTTTCACTGCTTGCAACAACCTTCCACCAACTCCATATAACCTCATCACATTCCACATTGCTTCCCTATCAACTCTATCATATGCTTTCTCCAGATCCATAAACGCAACATACACCTCCTTGCCTTTTGCTAAATATTTCTCGCATATCTGCCTAACTGTAAAAATCTGATTCATACAACCCCTACCTCTTCTAAAACCACCCTGTACTTTCAAGATTGCATTCTCTGTTTTATTCTTAATCCTATTAATCATTACTCTACCATACACTTTTCCAACTACACTCAACAAACTAATACCTCTTGAATTACAACACTCATGCACATCTCCCTTACCCTTATATAGTGGTACAATATATGCACAAACCCAATCTACTAGTACCATTGACAACACAAAACACACATTAAACAATCTCACCAACCATTCAAGTACAGTCACACCCCCTTTCTTCAAAATCTCAGCTTTCACACCATCCATACCAGATGCTTTTCCTACTCTCGTTTCATCTAGTGCTCTCCTCACTTCCTCTATTGTAATCTCTCTCTCATTCTCATCTCCCATCACTGGCACCTCAACACCTGGAACAGCAATTATATCTGCCTCCCTATTATCCTCAACATTCAGCAAACTTTCAAAATATTCCGCCCACCTTCTCCTTTCCTCCTCTCCTTTTAACAACCTTCCATTTCCATATATAATATATATATTATACTGTATATGTATATGTATGTACGTATGTGTGTATAAATCACAGCAGCTGACACGCTATGAGCATAAAATATGCATTGTAGCCACCAAAGGAAAAGTTAAAAATTTCTGATTAGATTGATAGGTAGTAGGTTGGCCAGGGCACCAGCCACCCGTTGAGATACTTCCACTGGAGGGTTATTTGGTCCTTTGACTGACCAGACAGTACTACATTGGATCCCGCTCTCTGATTACAGCTCATTTAGTCTTTGCCTACACATACACTGAATTGTATGGCTTATTCTTTCCACATTCTCCTCTGTTCTCGTACACCTGACAACACTGAGATTACCAAACTATTATTCTTCTCTAAAAGGGATAACTACTGCACTGTAATTGTTCAGTGGCTACTTTCCTCTTGTAAGGGTAGAAGAGACTCTTTAGCTATGACAAGCAGCTCTTCTAGGAGAAGGACGCTCCAAAATTAAACCATTGTTCTCTAGTCTTGGGTAATGCCATAGCCTCTGTACCATGGTCTTCCACTGTCTGGGATTAGAGTTTTTCTTGCTAATCTATCTTATTTCTTTTCTTGTTTTTCTTTTTTTTTTAAGTTTTAATAGTTTATATATGAAAGTTCTATTTGATTGTTGTTACTGTTCTGAAAATGCTTTATTTTAATTGTGAATTAATTCTCTTCTAGTTTATTAATTTTCTTGTTTCCTCTCCTTTCTGGGTTATTTTCCCTGAAGGAGCCTTTGGGCTCATAGGTTCTTGCTTTCCAACTAGAGTTGTAGCTTAGATGATAATGATAAATGTATATGAATATATATATATATATATATATATATATATATATATATATATATATATATATATATATATGTATATATATATATAGATAGATAGATAGATATAGATATAGATATACAGAGTATATATATATATAAATACAGTATATATATATATATATATATATATATATATATGTCTGTCTGTATATATATATATATATATATGTGTGTGTGTGTGTATATATATATATATATATATTTATATATATATATATATATATATATATATATTTATATATATTATGAGTGTGTGTCCAAGAATTGGAGAAAACAAAAGTTAAAAGTTACAAACAAACAAAAACTAAGGCTTTCTTATTCAAGACAAGGACTTTAGGGTCGAGTCATCTATAACCACTGCCCCCACTTGTGACGAGTATGACCCTCGTAAGAACACTAATGAATAACTCGAACTTGGCTCTTAAGGAGAATTCGAGTGACCTTGAAGAGTTGTGGTGAATACAGCCAGGTCAAAATAGGCCTTCGTCAAATCTTTCGTCATAAGTAGATTTTACGGTTGGATTATTTTGTAAAATGATGAGGATTTAAGGAATCTGTGGTATTTTGTAAAATGATGAGGATTTAAGGAATCTGTGGTATATTGTAAAATGATGAGGATTTAAGGAATCTTTGGTATTTTGTAAAAGGATGAGGATTTAAGGAATCTGTGGTATTTTGTAAAAGGATGAGGATTTAAGGAATCTGTGGTATTTTGTAAAATGATGAGGGTTTAAGAAATCTGTTGTATTTTGTAAAAGGTTGAGGATTTAAGGGATCTGTAGTATTTTGTAAAATGATGAGGGTTTAAGGAATCTGTGGTATTTTGTAAAATGATGAGGGTTTAAGAAATCTGTGGTATTTTGTAAAATGATGAGGGTTTAAGGAATCTGTGGTATTTTGTAAAATGATGAGGGTTTAAGGAATCTGTGGTATTTTGTAAAATGATGAGGGTTTAAGAAATCTGTGGTATTTATCGGTAAATATTGATTTATTTGAACGGTTAACAGAATCAGTTTTAGAACTGATATTTGAATGACCTGGGAAAAGACTAGCTTTTTTTTTATATTGGTGATCTCTGTAAAATATTTCACAGAATGACTAACAAATCAGATATTAAACTAAATGTCTTGTATTGTCGGTTAAGTAAATAATATGGACTGATCAACAAATGGCAACAAATGGAAAATAAACTTTATAATATCGTTAAATTCCAAAAAATGGGATACTGATAAATGTATATATATGTATATGTATATATATGTGTGTTCTGTGTATATATATATATATATATATATATATATATATATATATATATATATATATATATATATACATAAATTTGTGTGTACACACGCATATGTATATATATTTATATATATATATATATATATATTATATATATATATATGTGTGTGTGTGTGTGTGTGTGTGTTTGTGTGTGTGCACATGCCAATGACGAAACGTACAAGGATTTAGATAGAAATGTTATTAGAATTTTAGATTATCTCTGCAAATAGAAAAATGAATATCGAATTTAAATATAAGTTTTTTTCCATTTAATTTATCATAGATGAATAAAATTGCTTTGATTGCTTTTCATAAATGGTATAATGGACATGACATAATCTAAATGAGGATAGACTGAAAATTAAACTTCACGAAGTAATTAATAAAGTTTTGAGTTGAAATGCCATTTCAGTCTATCCAGACAATGAAGGCAGGCCAGGATTAGTTCATTGAAAATTTTAATTTCTTTTAGGTGACATGAAAATAGTTTTCTCGTTACTGTCCCCATTGTCAAAACCCTTCTCTGCTCATGAGACAAATTACTCTTTATTTCACATTGAATTGCAAATGTTCAGTTAGTCGTATCTGGGAGGTAGGTTTTTTACCTACACTTAAAAATTTGCCTTAAAAACGGTAAAAATCTTGGAATAAATGTTGCCAGGCATTTACCGTTTTAAAAATGCATATATTGACGACAAAGAGTTATATTACGGTCACTAACCCGTAAAATATAATGACGGAGTATGGTAAAATTGAAGTCGCCTGTAGTTTACTGAAATACGGCTGAGAAAAATTTTATTTTTACGTAGAATTTCCGATTAAAATTACAGCTTTTTTAACTGTACCGTTGTTTTACTAATGTAATGGCTTTGAAACTCGCTCCATGCTTTTGATTTCTCTGCTAATTACAGTCCTGCGTCTATGGGAATAATACACGAATAATATTCTGGGTGCTCTGACGATTATGTATCCAAAATTGCAATTTGGAGAAGGATACTCCAAAATCGAACCATTGTTCTCTAGTCTTGGGTAGTGCCGTAGCCTCTGTACCATGGTCTTCCACTTCCTTGGGTTAGAGTTCTCTTGCTTGAGGGTACTCTCGGGTACGCTGTTCTGTCTTGTTTCTCTTCCTCTTGTTTTCTTCACGTTTTTTATAGTTTATATAGGAGATATTTATTTTAATGTTACTCTTCTAAAAAAATTTATTTTTCCTTGTTTCTTTTCCTCACTGGGCTATTTTTCCTGTTGGAGCCCATTGGCTTATAGCATATTGCTTTTCCAACTAGAGTTGTAGCTTGGCAAGTAATAATAATAATAATAATAATAATAATAATAATAATAATTACGGCTGCAGAAACGCATAGGCTCTCCACAGACAGGCCTGGCACTCTGAGATGTACCACACAAACCC
>NC_090738.1:117655361-117670361 GCF_036898095.1 Palaemon carinicauda | reverse complement strand
ATTTAGTTATTACCATTGCATTTAGAGTTTTTTCTTGCTTCAGTGAGTTTTATATCTAACATTTGTGTTTATTATAGACGTGAATGACATTCCTCCTTTTTTTATATTTTTATTTTACCTCGTGTTTTAGTTATTATTATTCATTAATATGTTATGTCTAACATATTCCTGTCACCAGTTAAGCAGAATTTCAGTTTCCTTTCTTGCATCTTATATATCTTTTTTTTTTTTTTTTTTTTTTTTTTAACATCCTTTCATGTATATTTTGCATAATGTCTTTTTCTCTGTGTGTGTTTTGCATTCGCAAGCCTCCATTTGACGCAACATCATACATATTGCAAAGTTGAATATTTGCAGTATTGCAAAGTTCCTTCTCCATTTTATCTTTTTATTTAATTTTCCCTTCCCCTTCTCTCTTCCTTTCATTTGTTTTTTCTTAGTTTTTTTTTATCACTATTTTGCATTTGCTTGACTTTTTTTTTAACCCCCAAACAAATTTAAATGATCCATTGTTCAATATTTCAAAATACATTATTTACTTGATATTTTTTTCCTTTACTATGTCTCATTATTTTGTTTTTTTATCTAACTTCTTCCCTTCATTCCCCATAGGTTTTTATGCATAAACTTATCTTTTTTTCTTTTGACCTCTCTTTTGTGTGTTACTTCTTGTTTTTCATCATTTCCTTCAATCATCTGACTTTATTCGCGTGGCCGTTCATCTTATGACACATTATGAAGTTATGAAAGTTATTTAAATATCTATAACAGATTGAATATTATTCCAGATTATATTTATTCGACACTTAAAATTTGCCGTAAAAAACGATAAAAATTCTGGAATAAATGTTGCCAGGCATTTAACGTTTTAAAAACGGATATATTGACGTTAAGGAATGATATTACGGTCACCAATCCGTTAGAAATGTTAGCAAAGTAGGTTAAAAATTACGGTCGCCTGTATTTTACTGAAATACGGCTGGATAACATATTTTTACGGAGAGTTTCCGATTACAATTCCTTTTTTTTTTACTCTTTTTCTAAAACGAATCTTACCAAAGAAGGTTACATAATTTGATACTGATATAATCTCATTTCAAAAGGTTACATAATTTAATAATGATATAATCTTATTTCAAAAGGTTACATAATTTGATACCGATATAATCTCATTTCAAAAGGTTACATAATTTAATAATGATATAATCTTATTTCAAAAGGTTATATAATTTGATACCGATATAATCTTATTTCAAAAGGTTACATAATTTGATACTGATATAATCTTATTTCAGAAGGTTACATAATTTGATACTGATATAATCTTATTTCAGCAGGTTACATAATTTGATACTGATATAATCTCATTTCAAAAGGTTACATAATATGATACTGATATAATCTCATTTCAAAAGGTTACATAATTTAATAATGATATAATCTTATTTCAAAAGGTTACATAATTTGATACCGATATAATCTTATTTCAAAAGGTTACATAATTTGATACTGATATAATCTTATTTCAGAAGGTTACATAATTTGATACTGATATAATCTCATTTCAAAAGGTTACATAATTTGATACTGATATAATCTCATTTCAAAAGGTTACATAATTTGATACTGATATAATCTCATTTCAAAAGGTTACATAATTTGATAGTGATGTAATCTCATTTCAGAAGGTTACATAATTTGATAGTGATATAATCTCATTTCAGAAGGTTACATAATTTGATACTGATATAATCTCATTTCAGAAGGTTACATAATTTGATACCGATATAATCTCATTTCAAAAAGTTACATAATTTGATACCGATATAATCTTATTTCAAAAGGTTACATAATTTGATACTGATATAATCTTATTTCAAAAGGTTACTTATTTTGATACTGATATAACATCATTTCAGAAGGTTACATAAATTGATACTGATATAATTTCATTTCAAAAGGTTACATAAATTGATACTGATATAATCTCATTTCAAAAGGTTACATAAATTGATACTGATATAATCTCATTTCAAAAGGTTACATAAATTGATACTGATATAATCTCATTTCAAAAGGTTACATAATTTGATACTGATATAATCTCATTTCAAAAGGTTACATAATTTGATACTGATATAATCTCATTTCAAAAGGTTACGTAATTTGATACTGATATAATCTTATTTCAGAAGGTTACATAAATTGATACTGATATAATTTCATTTCAAAAGGTTACATAATTTGATACCGATATAATCTCATTTCAAAAGTTTACATAATTTAATACTGATAAAATCTTATTTCAAAAGGTTACATAATTTGATACTGATATAATTTCATTTCAAAAGGTTACATAATTTAATACGGATATAATCTCATTTCAAAAGATTACATAATTTGACACTGATATAACCTCATTTCAAAAGGTTACATAATTTGAAACTGATGGAATCTTACATCAGATGACAGCTAATTCTGTATTTCTGTATCTCAGAAAAATTAGCTACTCGAATCTAATTAACATTTTCTGGTCTTTCAGGACAAGCCATGGGTCTTTGCGCACCTTCTCGAAATTCAGAAGCGACTGGGCAAGGAGAACTTCCCACTGATAGAGCAGAATTACTTCCCCAACCACAAGGAGATGGTGAGGCTTACTATTTTTTGCTTCTTTCAGTATTTTCTGTAATGATTCTGGCCTTATAGGGATCGTATTGTCTTTAAGAATTGTACTTTTATGTAGTTAAAGTGCTTGTTTTCTTTCATAAAATGTTGTTTTCCTATATTTTATATGACTGTTTCATTCGTTTTTCCAACCACAAGGAGATGGTGAGTTTCTTAATAATTTTGTTTCTTTCAGTATTTTTTCAATAATTCTGGTCTTATAGGGATCCTATTGTCTTCAGGAATTGTCCTTTTCTTGTTTTCTTTCATAAAATATTTTCCTATATTTCTTTATATCAGATTTTCATTCCCACTGATAGAGCAGGATTATAGGTGGCTCCTAAATCAACTTAACATCGCATGAGGGTCTGTCCCTCTCTTTTATTCTCCTCCTGTACTTCTCTTTCTCCCTTTTTCCTTATTCCTTCCCATCCCGAGTACCTGCCTTCGGGTTATAAACTGGATTGTATCCAGGGGTACTCTTCCTTATCCCTTATTCCCCACTTCCGTATCCTTATCCTTATCCTTCCCCAACCACAAGGAGATGGTGAGTCTTACTATTTTTAGCTTATTTCAGTATTTTCTGTAATGATTCTGGTCTTATAGGGGTCCTATTGTCTTTAGGAATTGTAGTTTATATAGTTAAAGACCTTGTTTTCTTTCATAAAATGTTTTCCTATATTTTTTATATTAGTTTCATTCGTTTTTCCAACCACAAGGAGATGGTGAGTTTCTTCATAATAATTTAGTTTGTTTTATTATTTTTTTTAATGATTCTGGTCTTATAGGGATCCAATTGTCTTTAAGAATTGACCTTTATTTAATTTATTTCCTTATTTACTTTAATAAAATGTTTGCCTATATTTTCATATTACTGTTTCATTCTTTATTCCAATTTTTTTTCTTCCGTGAATTCCAATGCTATAGTTCTTCATTTTATTCTTTCTGTTATATATTTTTACGTTGTTTAAATTTTTTTATTTCTTTTCATTTTTCTCATTCCACTAATTGGAAAAATATTTTTCCTCACTCGTGAGTATCTTTCAGTTCAGGAATCAAAATACTTTAATTCCTTTCCATATTTTTTATTACAATGCATGTGTACCTATATACATTTTTGTTTCATCTCATATTTCTCTATTTCCCTCCCTTGTAATTACTGAAACTGTTTTACCATTATATATCTCCATAGGAACTCTCTAATATTAACGAACTTTATTTTTCTCATTTTCACCATTTACCTCCAGAAATAGTTCTCTATATTTTCTGTTCTACACATTTCCATTATTTTATTTGCACTCGAAGGAAATATTGTGCATAACTTCCTTCCCCTGTTTCCATTCAAAGGAAATGAAGTGGCATTGTGCCATAAGCTCCCACGAGACATCGGAATGATTGAAGTATTAAGGTTTTCAAGAGGAAATTGAAAACTTTCTCATTCAGCTAGTGCTTTGGTAGTGACGATTTAACAGTGAGCGAGCAACACGCGATGTGAAATGTTAAATACTCCCGAATGAACATGATGTAACGACTGTGAAGGTCCTGTAGAGAGTAGAGTTCCCATGTTGTACAGGACCGGATTAAGGTTAAAGGTTAAAGGTGTCTGTTTTCAGTTCCAGTCCCATCAAAATAGATGCTCACCAGAACGTCAGCCGGTAAAACGCCCCCCCCCCCCTCCCCCCAACGGTTGTGCTCACCCACACCAGTGGCCTTCCCAGTAAACAGCTTAAACTCACGGTCCCGGACTGGGATCGATCTGCTGCCATGTGAATGCTAGGCGAACACGTTACCACTGTACTAGCCAGGAGGCTAGTACGGCCTTGAAGTAAAGTAAAGTATTTGCAATGTCAAGGGGACGACCATCTTCATTTTCATTTGACAAGAATTGTCTTTACTCTCTTCATCTTCCACCAAAGTAACAACTCTGAAAATGAAACCAGTCTCGGTTATTGAAGTGTCATGCTAATAAGTAGGTCTTCCGAAGGCTATTTAACTTTTTTAAGGACATCTTCGCTTTTATGGGTTTGAATTAAATTTTCTTTTAGTCTTTATTTATAACAAGCGATATCTGCGACAATGACCTGCGATGTCAGGATGCCAGAAAACTCAAAATCAATCAATTAATTTCATTCAGAGATGGTTCAATGCTCCTCGTTCACGTTTTTCAAATTACATGGATCACTTTACTTCTTTTATTCCAATTACAGGGATTACTGTATATTTTGAATCTAATTAAATCTACATCATTTTCTTTTAGTTATGAATTCCTACCTGGTGGTAGCGTCCTTCCCTGGTGATTGCCAGGCTGTGGTTCGAGTCCCGCTCAAACTCGGTAGTTCCTTTGGTTGCTGCAACCTCACCATCATTGTTAGCTAAGGATGGGTGGTTTGGGAGAACCTATAGGTCTATCTGCTGAGTCATCAGCAGCCATTGCTCGGTCCTCCATGGTCCTAGCTGTGGTGGAGAGGGGGCTTGGGCGCTGATCATATGTAATATGGTCAGTCTCTAGGGCATTGTCCTGCTTGATAGGGCAATGTAACTGTCCCTTGCCTCTGCCATTCACGAGCGGCCTTTGTAACCTTTAAACAGGGAAAGCTGTGCATTTTGAAGTTGTTGTTAAGAACAAAAGGTGTGGAGGTCATTTTTTCAAGATGTTAGACATCAATTGAATACACTACATATAAAAGCAGGGGTTTTTTTTTATAATTATTTTCCTTACTATGTCTCTTTCACTTCATAATACAAAACTAACTCCAAACTGGAATCAGTGGAATATTTGTTTTTCCTACATATTAACGGAAAGACTTTTTACATTACAGCAATATGAAATACAGAATAAAACCAAAGCTAAATGATACTCACTTGACGGCAGAAGGCTTTATAAATACAGTACTTGAAGATTATAAACAATTAAAATATGGTTAGAAATTAAATAGACAATAAATACAACAGGAAATATATAGCGTTAATGTGCATAGTCGCATTAAGTCACGATATTTTAATGATGTTACTCTTCTTAACATATTCAATTTTCCTTTTTTCCATTCCTCACTGGGCTATTTTCCCTGTTGGAGCCCCTGGGCTTATAGCATCCTGCTTTTCCAACTAGGGTTGTAGCTTAGCAAGTAATAATAATAATAATGATAATAATAATAATAATAATAATGATAATAATAATACATTTTACTATTACTAATTTAATTTGTATGTTCACAACCCGTGGAAGTTATCACAAAATTTACCAAATAATTTCTTTCACTACATTATTAAAAATGTACCACTCTTTATGACAAAAGTTCACGCAATATATAATTTTTATCTTTATTCGCTTTAAATGTCAAGTTTTGATTAATTTTGTATTGTACACTTGACACTTTCCAAGCATTAGACTCATGCATGATACACAATTTCACTTTTTTCAGTATATGAATATTTTATATATTCCTATGAAAAGGCCGTGTAAATGTGTATACGGAAAGGATATCGAAAAAACACTACGAGCTACATTACTGTTCTGAACAGTGATTGAAGAAACTCTCTCTCTCTCTCTCTCTCTCTCTCTCTCTCTCTCTCTCTCTCTCTCTCTCTCTCTCTCTCTCTCTCTCTCTCTCTCTCTTCTTCTTCTTCTTCTTCTTCTTCTTCTTCTCTTCTTCTTCCTTTCAAGTACGAGAGGAATACCGATAAACGAACCCCCACTATTCTATCTAATTTCTTTTCCTCTTGTTTTGTTAAAGTTTTATAGTTTATATAGGAAATATTTATTTTAATGTTCTTACTCTACTTAAAATATTTTATTTTTCTTTGTTTCCTCTCCTCGCTGGGCTGTTTTCCCTGTTGGGGTCCCCTGGGCTTATAGCGTCCTGCTTTTCCAACTGGGGTTGTGGCTTAGCAAGTAATAATAATATTGATAATATATCTGTTTTGAGGATATTACTGTTTTTAGAATGATTTATTGTTAATTTGTTCTCATCATTTATTTATTTCCTTATTTCCTTTACCTCACTGGGTTATTTTTCCTTATTGTAGCCCTTGGGCTTAAAGCATCTTGCTTTTCCAACTAGGGTTGTAGCTTGGCTAGTAATAATAATAATAATAATAATAATAATAATAATAATAATACATTTTACTGTTACTAATTTGTATGTTCACAACCCGCGGAAGTTATCACAAAATTTACCAAATAATTTCTTTCACCACATTATTCAAAATGTACCACTCTTTATGACAAAAGTTCATGCAATATATAATTTCTATCTTTATTCGCTATAAATGTCAAGTTTTGATTAATTTTTTGTTGTATACTGACACTTTCCAAGCATTAGACTCATGCATGATACACAATTTCACCTTTTTTTTGTATATATTTTATATATTCTTATGAAAAGACCGTATAAATGTGTATACGGAGAGGATAACGAAAAAACACTACGAGCTACATTACTATTCTGAACAGTGATTGAAGAAACTCTCTCTCTCTCTCTCTCTCTCTCTCTCTCTCTCTCTCTCTCTCTCTCTCTCTCTCTCTCTCCTTCTTCTTCTTCTTCTTCTTCCTTTCAAGTAAGAGAGGAATACCGATAAACGAACCCCCACTATTCTATCTAATTTCTTTTCCTCTTGTTTTGTTAAAGTTTTATAGTTTATATAGGAAATATTTATTTTAATGTTGTTACTCTACTTAAAATATTTTATTTTTCTTTGTTTCCTCTCCTCGCTGGGCTGTTTTCCCTGTTGGGGTCCCCTGGGCTTATAGCGTCCTGCTTTTCCAACTGGGGTTGTGGCTTAGCAATTAATAATAATATTGATAATAATATATCTGTTTTGAGGTTGTTACTGTTTTTAGAATGATTTATTGTTAATTTGTTCTCATCATTTATTTATTTCCTTATTTCCTTTTCCGCACTGGGTTATTTTTCCTCATTGTAGCCCTTGGGCTTAAAGCATCTTGCTTTTCCAACTAGGGTTGTAGCTTGGCTAGTAATAATAATAATAATAATAATAATAATAATAATAATAATAATAATAATAATAATAATAATAATAATAATACCATTACACAACTTTGTCATTAATAGAAACGGCTTTCAGTAAGCTGAAATATAGGTAATCCTTCATTCATCAATTACCTTTCAACCCTAAGCAGATTATACCCATCAAACAGATTACGAAATATTTCCGTCAGTGACGATGACGCCATCAAATTATTATTATTATTATTATTATTATTATTATTATTATTATTATTATTATCAATAGCCAAGCTACAACCCTAGTTGGAAAAGCAAGATGCTATAAGCCTAAGAGCTCCAACTGGGAAAAATAGCCCAGTGGGGAAAGGAAATAAGGAAATAAATAAATGATGAGAATAAATTAACAATATATCATTCTAAAAACAGTAACAGCGTCAAAACAGATAGGTTTTATATAAACTATTAACAACGTCAAAAACAGATATGTCATATATAAACAATAAAAAGACTCATGTCAGCCTGGTCAACATAGAAACATTTGCTCCAACTTTGAACATTTGAGGTTCTACTGATTCAACTACCCGAATAGGATGATCATTCCACAACTTGGTAACAGCTGGAATAAAACTTATAGAATAGATTATTTCAGGAAATGGTATCATTAACCTAAAGCGACTCCTATGAATGACGTCCTTATAGATGAGATTACAAAATGGAAGGTAATTACATTATCAATGATATTGAAATGGTAAGAGAGCCTTGGGGGGTATACTAGCTAGAAATATTAATATTGATAAAGATTATCACTTATCTCCGAAATCCTATCCCCCCAACCCATTTCAGCATAAAAAGGCAATATATTATCTAAATTCTTATGTGTTAAAGGACATAATAAACATAATATGACTTTTGATAACAGATCTTAACGATTTTTTTTTCACTGCAACGTATATTGATACGATGATATTTATTTAAATGAAATTAGCAAAAGGGGGTAGGTTCGATTCCCGAGTTAAGCAAAATCATTGATTCACATTCCGTTGTGGTAGCCTATTGGAAACGTCCTTGCCTGATGATCTGCCGATCTAGGGTTCGAGTCCCGCTCAAGCTCGATAGTTTCTTGTAGTGTCTTCAACCTCAGCATCTTTGTGAGCTAGGAATAGTGTGTTTGGGGGAGCCTATAGGTCTACCTGTTGGGCCATCGGAAGCGAGTGCCTGGCACTCCCTTGTCCTAGCTTGGGTGGAGAGAAGGCTTTGGCGCTGATCACAAGTATATATGATCAGTCTAGCCAGGGCATTGTAACTCTACCATTGCCATTCATAAGCGACCTAACCTTTTTTTTTTTTTTTTTTTTTCCAACCCGGGAGGAAATAAGGTGTGAGGTTTACAACCTTGTCCTAAAGCAATTAGGAACCAATGTCTTTATATGTTTGTACGTATGTTTAATTTCATATATGCGTGTGTGTATGAAAGAGAGAGAGAGAGAGAGAGAGAGAGAGAGAGAGAGAGAGAGAGAGAGAGAGAGCAATAAATGAATGGGTAATCCAAAAACAAATCTGGCATGAGCCTCGCCGGTATACAAATGATTTTGAAGCGATAAACGATTATTCCGGAGCAAGCCCACATCAAAGTCCTTTGTCGACAAACATTAATAAACAAAAGTACCGACTTTGTTTACGTAGCTCTCCGGCTGTCATTTATGGTAAATCGATGCAATGGAGTTAAAAGAGAATGTATTGTTTTTGTTATTCTTTTCTTTTTTTATCTCTCAATGAAGGTGGACTGAAGTAACATATTGTCGCGTTTTTTCGTTTGCTTGTTCTACATTATTTTTTTTTTCATGAATAGATGTCAAATTATTTTTTTTATTCATGAATAGATGTCAAATTATTTTTTTTTAACTCATGGATAGATGTCAAATAATTTTTTTTAATCATAGATGTCAAATAATTTTTTTTATTCATGGATAGGTGTTAAAATATTTTTTTAATTCATGGATACAGATTTCAAATTAATTTTTCTTAATTCATGGATAGATTTCAAATTATTTTTTTTTTAATTCATTGTTAGATATCAAATTATTTTTTTTTCCTTGATTCGTGGGTAGATGGCAAATTAATTTCGTTTGCTTTATACATTATTTTCAATGTTTTTTTGTTTTACATTATTTTTGATCGCTTGCTTTCTACATTATTTTTTTATTCATGGAAAGATGTCAGATTAATTTTGTTTTTTTAAATTCATGAATAGATGCCAAATTAATATTGCTGAGCCTTTAGTTCGATTTTGAGAAGAAATTTTTCCAATTATTTTCAATAATCTCTGTTCATTTGACAAGCATTCGATGCTATATAGTAGTGGTTCGTCTCTAAAATGTATTATTGAATGTATTGCTAAATGTGTTTCATTCATCATCATTGATTACGGTCGCAATATTTCTTTTGAAGAAAGAGAAAAAGAAATAAAAAAACCTCAAGGAGAGGATATCGGAAAACCACTACGAGCTACATTAGTATTCTGAACAATGATTGAAGAAACTCTCTCTCTCTCTCTCTCTCTCTCTCTCTCTCCTTCCTTTCAAATAAGAGACTCTCTCTCTCTTCTTCTTCCTTTCAAGTAAGAGTCTCTCTCTCTCTCTCTTCTTCTTCTTCTTCTTCTTCTTCTTCCTTTCAAGTAAGAGTCTCTCTCTCTCTCTTCTTCTTCTTCTTCCTTTCAAGTAAGAGAGTCTCTCTCTCTCTCTCTCTCTCTCTCTCTCTCTCTCTCTCTCTCTCTTCCTTTCAAGTAAGTCTCTCTCTCTCTCTCTTCCTTTCAAGTAAGTCTCTCTCTCTCTCTCTCTCTCTCTCTCTCTCTCTCTCTCTCTCTCTCTCTCTCTCTCTCTCTCTCTTCTTCTTATTCTTCTTCTTCTTCCTTTCAAGTAAGAGAGGAATACCGATAAACGAACCCCTGTTTTGGGGTATATATTTGCATAACCAAATTGTCTAGGTGACAATCTTCATTTTTGTAGCTGTTCTATACCCCCCTCCCCCTCCCCCTCCCAAACCCCCTGCCAACACACACACAACCCCCCCCATACTACTAGTTTTGCTCCATTCCTTTCCACTCCCTTGGCCACTCCCACTCCATTCCACTCCGATACCACTTCCTAAAACAGCATCTTTTGAAAAGCATTTTTTATGCGATCCTTCTCCTTCCCAGGATACCATTCTTTCAACACATCATTTCCATTTGAATTAGTTTACGAGAGAGAGAGAGAGAGAGAGAGAGAGAGAGAGAGAGAGAGAGAGAGAGAGAGAGAGATTTTCTCACTTTATTTTTTATAACTTCTACCTGGCGTAGACTCTCTTCTTTGATTACTCCCATAATGTTTTTTTTAAACTTACATTCTTAATGAGAGAGAGAGAGAGAGAGAGAGAGAGAGAGAGAGAGAGAGAGAGAGAGAGAGAGAGAGAGAGAGAGTTTGATAGATTTTCTCACTTTATAACTTCTACTTGATGTAGAATCTATTCTTTGGTTGCTCTTATAATGTTTTTTTGAAACTTACATTCTTGATGAGAGAGAGAGAGAGAGAGAGAGAGAGAGAGAGAGAGAGAGAGAGAGAGAGAGATTTTCTCACTTTATTATTTACAACTTCCACTTAGTGTAGACTTTTTTCTTTTATTACTCATATAATGTTTTTTTTTTAAACTTGCATTCTTAATGAGAGAGAGAGAGAGAGAGAGAGAGAGAGAGAGAGAGAGAGAGAGAGAGAGAGAGAGACCGAAAAAAATGTTCTTTCCTTTGTTTAGCACTTCTAGTTTGTGCACTACTTCTTCCCAATAACTATTATACGCAAATGATAAACGTGAAAAATATGAATATATATAAAAAGCTCGTCCGTTGACTTCATTAGAAATTAAGAACATACAGTATATTATTCGCAGATGTCTTGTTCCTACAAAATATTTAGAATTCTATACTTCATTGTGCTTTACTCATTCATGATATTTTCTCAATCTTAAAATTTTAAGAGTGAGAATTAAATTAAATCACTCCGTGTAATCCAGGCAATTCGTTGTTCCAGTAACCATGGAAGAGAGAGAGAGAGAGAGAGAGAGAGAGAGAGAGAGAGAGAGAGAGAGAGAGAGAGAGAGAGATTAAATCACTCCGTGAAACTGGTAATTCGTTATTCCAATAACCATTGAGAGAGAGAGAGAGAGAGAGAGAGAGAGAGAGAGAGAGAGAGAGAGAGAGAGAGAGAATATGAACAATCAATTGATTTTTCCTAATAAAGCTCAGAGCTCTTATCTTTGTGCTACATCATCAGTTCTCTCAATAGATTTGTTATTATGATTATATTACATTGATCGCAATACACCACAAGCAAGATTGCATTTTATCTTAAAGCATCAGGATATTTGGCATTCGTGAGATTTTATCTTCATATTTTTAAATATTTAGGAAGATTATAAAGTATGAGCCTATAGCATATTGGAAGTTCTATTGTGGTTCTCTTATTATTAGTAGTAGTAATAGTAATAATGTAGGAACAAATAATAGTTTTTTTTTTTTTTTTTTTTTTTTTTTTTTTTTTAATATAATACCTCATGAGTAGCTCTGTCTGTATTGGACCTGCTGAATTACATTTAAAGTTTAAAATACAAATTATGCTTGTAGGAGCTCCCCATTGATCATTTAATTTCGATTATTCGAGTTTTATCGTTTGGCCAGTCTTTATTATCATAGTCACAGAGTTGCAAAAAAAAAAAAGTGCTGGAAAAGAGTATATATTTTTTTTTCCGGTAGAGAGATGTGCTATTTGTCCTTACATGTCGACTGTATTCTTCGCAAATCTTCTAGTGAAATGTCTAAGTGTATGTGCCATGCCTTCTCTTCCATACATTTTGAGTCAATGTTGTGGATTTACTTCTGATATTGTTGAAGTTTCTTTCCCCCCAAGACCGGCAGGGGTCACTTGCCTTAGTTATATAGGCAGTGTGCATCACAAGAAACTGGCCATCCTTTGATGAATCTAGCCAATGAATCCTCTATGTCCATGGATTTAGTCAGTCAAAGGAAAGAGGAAAGGACAAAAAGAAAAGCTGAAGATAGAGATGACTCGCGAAATCTATCCGAGGCCCTTTGCGTCAATAGGGGTAGGGGTAGAAGATGATAATGATGATTGTTGAAAATCTCTATTTTCTGCCTCTATCTGCAACATACGAGTATTGGTGCAATCAGCATTCAGCCAATCGATTTTGCAAATCGTGTGCATGTGCTTATCATTTTGTGCCATGAATAAGGCTTTAGACTTCTTGAATTCTCCCCTTGTCAAATATTGTTAACTACCGTCACTAGCTACAATCTGAGTTTGTCCTTTGATACTGTTTGGTGTTTCCTCAGTTACCTTTTAATTGGCTTGTCACCCTTTTGTCAGGCTCTTTGTTGACAAGTTTGAGTTTTAGATTCATTAGATTGTATCACAGATGGCAACTCAAATTTCATATTATCGACATACTTCATGACAAGTAAATCAATCAGTCGTGGAAGTTAGCTACTCAGTAATTTAAATAATTATCAAATTGCCTTTTAAATTATTAAAGTTCACATGTCAAATCAAGAAAAGCGCTATTTACATTTAAAAATGTGCCGTAAAAACGAAAAAAAAAAAATCCTAGAATAAATATTACAGGGCATTTACCGTTTTAAAAACGGATAAATTGACGTAAAGGAGTGATATTACGGTCACCAACCCATAAAAGATAAAAACAAAGTAGGGTAAAAAATCATGGTCGCCTGTATTTTACTGATATACGGCTGAGAACAGTATATTTCAACGGAGAATTTCCGATTAAAATTACGGCTTTTCAACAGTGTATAATAGGACATATTAACCTGTGACTAGGCTCAAATGGACATCATAATGCCTTATAATTCGACAGTTTCCCAGACGAACGAAGATTCGTCTGCAAAAATCCTGGAATAAATGTTGCAAGGCATTTACCGTTTTAAAAAGCGATATATTAACGCAAAGGAGTGATATAACGGTCACCAACCCGTAAAAGATAATAACAAAGTAGGGTAAAAAATTATGGTCGCCTGTATTTTACTGAAAGACGGCTGAGAACAGTATATATATTTTTTTAGGGAGAATTTCAGATTAAAATTACGTTTTTTTAACAGTGTACAATATGACTTATTAACCTGTGACGAGGCTCAAATGGGCATAATAATGTCTAATAATTCGACAGTTTTGCAGACGAACGAAGATTCGTCTGCAAAAATCCTGGAATAAATGTTGCAAGGCATTTACCGTTTTAGAAACGGATATATTGACGTAAAGGAGTGATGTAACGGTCACCAACCCGTAATAGATAATAATAAAGTAGGGTAAAATTACGGTCGCCTGTATTTTACTGAAAGACGGCTGAGAACAGTATATTTTTTTACGGAGAATTTCAGATTAAAATTACGGGTTTTTTTAACAGTGTATAATATGACTTACTAACCTGTGACTAGGCTCAAATGGACATAATAATGCCTTATAATTCGACAGTTTTGCAGACGAAGTAAAAATGCTGGAATAAAGGTTGCAAGGCATTTACCGTTTTAAAAAGCGATATATTAACGCAAAGGAGTGATATAACGGTCACCAACCCGTAAAAGATAATAACAAAGTAGGGTAAAAAATTATGGTCGCCTGTATTTTACTGAAAGACGGCTGAGAACAGTATATTTTTTTACGGAGAATTTCAGATTGAAATTAATAGTTTTTTAACAGTGTATAATATGACTTATTAACCTGTGACTAGCCTGAAATGGACATAATAATGCCTAATAATTCGACAGTTTTGCAGACGAACGAAGATTACCCAAGTTCGTCCCCAGAGGGGAAGAAGCAAAGACGTATTTGAGAAGCCGATCCAATTAAGATCCGACCCCTGGCTAAACAAAGACTCCGATATAGGACTTAGGATCATAAATATATCAATGTCACAAAGGACATCGAAGATATGTGATATATCGTTTCCAGGAATCGGTGAAGTCATAAAACAAAATTGGAGTTGGAATGAGTTCCGAACATGGCTCACATCAGCGTTTTATTTGAAGAATCTCTCTCTCTCTCTCTCTCTCTCTCTCTCTCTCTCTCTCTCTCTCTCTCTCTCTCTCTCTCTCTCTCTCTCTCTTATGTAATAGCAAATGTTTTGAGTTGATCATATTCGTGCTGGTAATATCAAATCTCTTTAAAAGCAAGGTAAGATGTACACTCGTATTTACCGAGGTCTATCTTTTCCAATTTATAATTTCGTACATACATTAAGAAGAGTTTCATAGTATCATAGGAGTATGCATTGAGTAACTTTTTCACACACGCACACACACGCGCACACA
>NC_090738.1:117397861-117645361 GCF_036898095.1 Palaemon carinicauda | reverse complement strand
CGTCAGTTATTCATAGACTTATTTAAGATAGAAATAATTTCCTAGAACGTAGACATTTAAGGTCGTCCATCAATAGAAAAAAAAACAATCATCTAAATCTATCTTTCTGTCACCCAGGACGTCTGTGAGCCACAGGTAACGTTATAAAGATCAGCCATCATATTTTTTTTTAAGTCATTCAGTCACTTGTAACACTCAGTCTAGACGAAGAAGTGACTGTTGCGGTATTTAAAAAAAAAAAAAAAAAATCACCTTTTCGTAGTTTCCCTCTCGGGGTTGTTAGTGCTTGTTTGATCCCCCAGAAAGGTTGCAGAATTGGAATATTTCCTTTTTGATTAGTGTATGTTGGCAAGTAACGATTTTAGGTTACTTTAGGTTATGAGATCAAAGTTTAGTTACTGACAAGTCTTCTGGTTTTGTAGAATGCTTTGCGTAGACAATTTATTATTATTATTATTATTATTATTATTATTATTATTATTATTATTATTATTATTATTATTATTATTATTATTATTATGGGGTAGGTTTTGGAGAGGATATACGACATGAAAAAAAAGCCTTATCAATTTCATAATTATTTCTTTCATACACAAGACAGTACGGTAGATTGACATTAACACTTGGAACAGCAAATGGCAGGGTACATGACACCAATGAATTTCTGTACCACTTCAGCCCTATTCCCTCATGTATCACATTTTGAAGAGTATCCCCCAACTCTGGGACGAGTTTGTGTTTACTGATGAAATACATTTCGCCTAATGCCATAAACATCTGACCAGTAACAAACAACAAACACTAACAACTGTAACTTCCTGTTTATGTTAACCAAACAACTTTTCAAGGCTCCTTCATGTCCGTGATCCCCCACCCCTATCTACGCCTCCCTTCAACCCCCTCTCCCCTTGTCCTATGGCACCCCCTCCTCTATAATGATAGTGTCGAATGGTTTATTTGATTTCCTTTATACAGTATTAATACCAATCCTCATGACACCGTTTAGATTATCTTTATCGTTAAGGCCTTTTCCAGTGATATTCATAAGAACCAATTATATTAAATTTTGAAGACTTATTTTTTTGGCTTATTTACTAGTAATTTTCTATTGGATAGATTTATTATATCTCAAATATAAATATAAAATAGTTCATTTGAGTTTATTCTATTAATCTTCAAAAAAAAAAAAAAAAAGAATATGCCAAACCCTTGTTGAACTTCGACTTTCAAGTGAACAAAAGATGTAGACAAAGAAGAAGAAGCAGTATTGGATGAATCTCACTGGAAATTATTTAATCACATTCTTGAACTGAATAATTATTTCATGTAGAATGATTGCAGCTGAATAGTAAATAGGCACATAGAATTATTATTTATAGACATCACATCTTCCCTAGACGACCCTTTATTGTAGATTTGTACAGTTTAAATAAGATAAAAGCTGTAAACCATTAGATTTGCCTCTTTCAAGTAGCAGTTTATGCTTCCTTCTTATTGACTGCTTTTAAAACTATGTAGATCTTATATTTCAGATATTTTAGGTTTAGAAAAAACTCTTATTGATTTTTCAGGTTGAAGCAAATTCGTTGGCGTTATTTATATGTATATACTGTAATGGGAAATAACATAGAAATAGATCAACCTAGATAGACGCCAATGCTCTGATCTTCATTCATAACTTCGTATCATTCTGGAATATTTCTTGAGCCAAAATCCATGTAGATTTTTAAATGGAAAAACTTATCTCCAGTTTTAGCAAAATCTATTTATGTCCCATCATCATAGTAATGGATATCATCATCATTTTTTTTTTAATGGAGATTGTAGTAGTAATTATTACCCCTTTGAGAATTATTATAATTTTTTTTTCAAATGGGCTGGGTAAAGCAAAATCAATCGAACTTAAGTTTCAAGAATGTGATTGTCTGCATCAATTAGAAATACACAAGCATATATATATATGTATATATATATATATATATATATATATATATATATATATATATATATATATATATATAAATCACATACAGCACACACTGTACAGACACGGTGATGTAGGCTAACTGTATACCGCAAATCAGCTATAGATGCGAACATCTCCGAAATAAGCCAAGCTTACTGTTATAACACTGGTGAAAGTAGTCATACATGTTATCCAAGTTCTTTCGACTTCTGAATACCATTTTCCTATCACCGTCGCTTGCTTTCCCTTAATAACAACTTACATTAGAATAACATTAGAGTACTGTACATTTAAGAAAACAGAATTCTTCCTTCGCTGATTGCAGTACACTTGATCCATTATACCTTTTTTTTTTTTTTTTTTTTTTTTTCGTGTCTTCCTAGTTATTGAGTCTTTAAAGATCAGCAGAATACCCTTTTTAATCTTAATTTTGCAAGGCTAACAATTTTCCACAGAAGAGCTTTTAATATTTTATAGTCTCTTTCGTTGGAAAACGCGCATTCTTCTCACCACATCCTAAGATCTTGTCTTGTGCTCGAGCCTTTTAGAATTAAGTCTCACATTTTTATTTTCCACTGTCATCGAAATAGAAAAAACTCAATTTTCACTTTACTTAATGCCCTATATTTAACTATCTAGATTGAACTCTCCTCTAGGTTACCTTCTATTCTATGAGGTAAGATCTACTCCCAGCTGAAATCTCTTTTAACTCGCTAACAAAATTTTCTACGAACCTCAATTGATATAATTTCCTTGATATGAATGAATTCCTGACTCTGGCTCATTCATATCTCACCTTAGAGGATAGTGTCGCCATTGCTCTTTATTACCTGGGTATTGTCCTGCTCAATAGGACAATGTCACTGCCCTTGCCTCTACTATTCATGAGTGACCATTAAACCTTTTTCAGAGTTCCATCGACCCCTAGCTATATTTTCTTTATATCCTACATTACCTGCGTTCCTGTTTTCTTTCTAACTTCTTGCTGTCCATCCTCTTCTAACTTTGACTTCCTGAGCTGAGCCTGCATTAAGGTGGCCCTACTCTTTGATATGCCTTTTCATCTTTTTCTTTGTGTGTTCAGACTTAGCTTGGTAAGGGATTTTATAAGTCCTTGAGGCCTTCTATTGAGAAAATAATTATTTAGAGTTCTCTCTCTCTCTCTCTCTCTCTCTCTCTCTCTCTCTCTCTCTCTCTCTCTCTCTCTCTCTCTCTCTCTCTCTCTCTCTCAATAAGTTGACTGGGAAATTTCGGTTTGGAAGCCCTTTACAAAACCCTAAAATTTATTTGATTCTTCATACACATTCCCTTTTAAATGGAGCAAAATAACTTCATTTATATCTTCCATGTGAAGGCAAGTGTATAAATTTTTCCTGAAGTTAATTAATAAACGTAAGTACAGAAGAACAGTACAAATAGAATAATCAAAATAGTAGAGCTTGCTTGAAATAACCTTATGTATTGTACAAATAAATTTACATTTCCAAATGTAAATATCCAATATAAGAATTGTTATCAGTACGTTATGGAAGATTCTATTTGTTCATCATAAATTCTGATTTCACAGTAATCACTTGAATTCTCAAAAACAGCGAAGTCGAAAGAGCGGGTATAACATACCTGAACAGAATCTCAGATTGCCTCAAAAACCAAACAATTTTTTTCAGGATGATCTCATTAGAGGTGGAATGCTATATTTTATAAGAATCTTTTCATTTAGCATCCCATCCATATAACATGGAAAGCTTCGTTTCCATTATTTTAATTCGCATATTTTGCAATGACGAGGAAATGCTCATGCCTGTTTTGCTAATCGTCATATTACGAACCAAAGTTCATGCTATTTTTTTTTTTCACATGGCACCGAAGCAAAAGATTTCTTTCTTTCCTTCTTTAAGAATTGATAAATTTTAACTGGATATCTTTTTAACTTAGTTGGAAATGAGATTCAGTGGTATTTAATCATATCTTTTATAAATATTTTTAGTTTGTCTTGCAATATGCCATCCACTTATTTCCTAGTTAATATCAGCTGGGAATGACAGTCACTGATATTTATATATTATTTCTCACTTTATATATCTTCTCCTGCTTTAATGAATAAATGCTATTCATACACTTTTTGGGACAGACACAGAATAATGCAAAAAAAAAGCTTCGCCTTTTTTTTTCTAAAAAAAAATTTGCTTTGACAACTGTCGAATTCTTTTTATCCCTTAATATTTCACTATTTTTTATCAATAAGGTGACTTTTAAAAAGTTACTTTGAATATGAAGATTTAAGACTAAATAGAATATGTATAACGATATTCCTTTTTCTTACTTTCGATTCAGTTATAATACTTTTAATACAATTAATAACGTTTCAGACGATTTTTCCTTTAAAAGATCATTTGAAATTGAAATGTAGATCATGATGAAGATAGTCACAAAAATATCAAATAACGATGTTAACTATTTAACCTTTAACAATATTTTACTTGCAATTCATATAAGGTAATTATTGATATTATTAACAATTCATTATAGTAATTTACAGTCAACTCTACCAAATTTTAGATCGACGCATTTTCATATACTCAGATGATAACTATTTTTTTATTAGCTTTGTCCTTTTGCACATTTTTCACGCTAGTTTTGTAAACTGCAATGAATGATTAGCAAACGAATATATTCATGTAATTCATAACCGTCTCTCAATCGCATTATATAAAAGACGCAGTTTTCTATAATGTAAATTTAGAATCAGTGATTCTTTCAAAACCATAAAGAATTCAGATGAGAGGTAAACAAGAGCTATGGTTTAATGAATTAGCAGCACTTAACAAGTAAGTTTAACACACATTTTAAAATTTAGTCTGGTGATGAACAGATATGCTGATATAGGCCCTACAATTTAATTTAAATCTTTCGTTAAGAAAATTAAAATTTCCTTAAATACTTACAATTAATTGTTTCAAAGGTCCAATAAAACAGATTCTCATAAAGCAAGAAATTTCATTTATTGCAATGAATTTCTCCAACTGACCAAGAAAACAGATTCTCATAATACGAAATCTCTTCCACGGCACGAACAGAGTGTGACGCGCCCAGCAGAACTCACCCGGGGATCATCGAGGCAATCCCTAAGCGGAACCATGTCTTCAAGGGGCGGCTCCCCCACCGAGGAGACTTCAAGACTCGCCATGGGTGAGACCCCCATCCCCGGAGGATCACCAAGTCAGCAGCGCAGAGATTCACAAGGTAATGGTGACATAAAATGGTTTCTTTGGGGGTTTGTTTTAGGTAAGGTAACGCTTTGTATGAGGAGCTGGACAGCATAAGCCTTCGCGGTAATATAGGTTGTGCACATGCAATGCCACTTGGCATGTCTATAGACAGTGGCAAATCGTGAATGGTTAAATAAACAATTACACGAACATACGCACGCATACTACATATATATATATATATATATATATATATATATATATATATATATATATACATATATATATACTGTATATATATATACAGTATTATATATAATATATATATATAAATATATATATACAATATATATATGATATATATGATATATATATACAAATACATATACAGTATATATATATATATATATATATATATATATATATAATTTATATGTATATATTTGTGTGTATTAATGTACACACACATTTATATGTATGTATGTACTGTTTTTATCCACTTGAAAATCTATACTTTCTTAGGTAGATTAGACACCATATAAATAGATTAATTAATCTGGTTGAATTTAAACACCATGAAAGAAATGCACACGAGCACTTTTGTCTGCACTGCCAATAAACACTGGAATGTCCAAGTCTTTCCGTTTGATTTTATTATAAAAAGTATCATTTGATGCTATTATAGAGAGAGAGAGAGAGAGAGAGAGAGAGAGAGAGAGAGAGAGAGAGAGAGAGAGAGAGAGCGCACAAGCAAACATAAACTACTTAGATATACCATGCTAATTTGAATTATGTATTTTATTTAAATCGAAAACTAAATTGTTGGAGTTTCTACTAGATTCAGATCACTCAATAGAAAACAAAAGAAATGTGTAAATCTTCCTTAGCCTTCTCTCTTATCAAAGTAAAGTGAAATGTGAATAAAATAAGTTTTAGATTAACAATCATAAGGGCATTTAATCAGTAGCTGAAATGAATTCACAATGTTGGTTAATGTTTATCTGAAATCCCTCTTATGCCTTTTTTTTTTTTTTTTTTTTTTTTTTTTTTTTTTTTTTTTGGTAGGAAATGTGTATGAAAGAAAAATAAGGACAGCTAACTAACTAACTATGGTAGAGAATAGTTGCCAAATGTTAAGTATTAGTAATAGTAATGTAAAGTGTGGTTTAGCCCCAATTTTACTTATATAAAGGTAAATTTTTCTTGCCATGGTTTTAAAGTTAGTATAGTATGTTCGAATGTGTATAAACGTAAATAACGTAAACGGGATAACCTGCTTGATAATTCGGGCAAATCACAAGTTTCGTTATCGTCTGCAGAACCTGGAAAAAGTCTGAGCCGTAAGTTTATAAGTTAAGCTTTTCCAATAATCTTTGCTGGAAAATTCCTCCTGAAAACTTCCAGATGTTGAATGAAAACTTTTTCCAAAGTGAATCTTTGGAAGTAGGTTTTGATGGATTTTGCAATTCGTCTTTCATCCTCTTGAGAAAACTAATATTTTCTTTTACTTATTATATCAGTTATACGTAAGCATTCTGGTGCAAGCGGTATTTGGGTTTGAAAAGAAACTTAATTATCAGTAAGAATTTTATTTTTCATTTTCATGGGTTTCTTCTGGATTTCTACTTTAATTTAATTTCCAGATTTATAAGTAGACAGTATGTTGCTTTAGTTATTAAATTGAGTTGGCCTTATACCAGGATAATCTCTTATTCCTATGATTGATAATGATGTAACTTCCTGACAATATCTTCTAACCAAAGATATCCTTCTTTTCTGTCTTCCGTCTTTTTTTCTCTCCGTTTCTACATACAAACAACAACAAAATATAGGAGAGAATAAATATATCTGGAATTCGGTATTTCTTTGATTAGATCTTAAATCAAACCACTAAAATATTAGCTTAACAGATGTGACACGTTTTACATACTGTATCAGTTAGAGTAGAGTAGAGTTCTCTCTCACTTGAAAGTTTCACTACTGAGTAAAACTGTGGCCAGGAAGTCATTCACGGACAAACAGGGGCGAAAACATAACCTCTTCCCAACTTCGTTGGCGGAGGTAATAACACTTTCCAAAATTTAATTTCTAGCTTTTTACATAACAGTTAATCCCTGCAAGTTTCATTACTCTACGATTAAAATTGTGGCCAGGAAGCTGTTCACAAACACACACACACACACACACAAACAGGAGCGAAAACATAATCTCCTTCCAACTTCGTTGGCGGAGGTAATTACACAGATTTTGATTAGTAGAGAGCAAGTCACCTAACAAGATCACGAACGACTTTCCGCGGAATAGAGAAGTCAAATTCTTATGAATTCAAATAACAGCAAATAAAGTAGGAACTGTAACTATTTACTCCACGTTTGCTTTTTAGTATTATGAAGTTGTTTACTGCTCCTCATTGCTTTACGTCAGAAGGATATGACGAAACCTTCAAGTAACCATATACACGATATCTATAAATTCTCAAGTAACATTAATTGCTGGACTGTACTTTACCGAAGAAACTAGATTTTACTTCAGAAGCTGACTCCCATTGTATATATCCTTTAGTTGATGTGGTTGCAAATTGAAATGTTCTTAATTTTCAATGGACAGTATTGTTTATCCTTCTATTGTATCTTCCCTACTATAGTACTCAACAGTGACTTGCATACATTTATTATTATTGTTTTCCTAAATTTCTTTTCAGCCCTTCTTTAAAGCTTGTTCCTAACGCCACTTAGAGGTTTAAAGGTCGCACATGAATGGCAGGGCCAAGGGACAGTGACATTGCCGTATAGAGTAGGATAATGCCCTAGAGACTGACCATATATACATATGATCAGCGCCCAAGCCCCCTTTCCACCCAAGCTAGGACCAAGGAGGGCGAGGCAATAGCTGCTAATGACTCAGCAGATAGACCTATAGGCTCCCCCAAACCCCCCATCCTAGCTCACAAGGACGGTGGAAGGTGTAGCGACCAAAGAAACTAACGAATCTGAGCGGCACTCTAACCCCAGTCTGGCGTTCACTAGTCAGGGACGTTACCACAGTGGCCACCACAACCTCAAATTAATCAATAGAGTGATTAAAAGAGATCCAAGCAGCATAATCGACGTGAACTTGCAACCCTTCAGTGGTTCAGATCTTAAAATGAAACTCTTCTCCAAAGTTTCATCATGTTTGTTATCCTTTGAAGTCTCAAAAATTTCAATCTACCTTCCTTTCAGGGTTTTGAATTCTACCAAAGACTAATCGTTTTACAATGATCATATTATACGGGACTCTTCCTGTTATTAGTAACACACTGGTATAATGCTGCACGATCAGTTATTCTCTTGCCAGTATCCGTCTCTTTGTACATTGTATTGTTCTCATACATAATGAATCTCTCACGAACAATGTCGGGAAAAAAGCGCCTTTCAGAAAGCGCAGGTCTGGTCTAATCTAAACCAGAACAGACGTGGGAGGTTATCGACCAGTTTTTTGAAGCTTGGAAAAGTATGAGAACGCTTGGGAACCCAATGAAGCAATTAGGTATTGGTAACTTCTGTAGAAGTATTATGAGGTCTGGTGGGGTGGATGCTGTACGGCTGCTTACGAGGAGGAAATTTTTTTAATTTCTTTCTTTTCTAAAACTATTTTTGACTGCTAGAAAAATCTTCTCTTAAAGGGTTAACTACTGCACTGTATTTGTTCAGTGGCTACTTTCCACTTGGTAAAGGGTAGAAGAGGTTCTTTAGCTGAGGTAAGCAGCTCTTCTAGGAGAAGGACGCTCCAAAATCAGACCATTGTTCTCTAGTCTTCGGTAGTGCCATAGCCTCTGTACCATGGACTTTCACTGTCTTGGATTAGAGTTCTCTTGCTTGAGGGTACAATTGGGCACACTATTCTATCTTTTCCTAATTTCCTTTCCTTACTTGGCTATTTTGTCTGTTGGCGCCCTTGGACTTATTGAATCTTGCTTTTCCAACTAGGGTTGTAGCTTAGCTAATTATAATAATAATAAAAATAATAATAATAATAATAATTAGACCATTCCTTTCCATTTATCATATTCCTAAGCAAACCTTTCCATTAATTCGGAATTGTTTGAATATCTCCTGTGCCTCAAAACACTGACCCGTTTCCCTCTAGGAGGAATGGTCTGTCTCCATCAGAGGGAAGAAGTCCATCTATATCAGCATGTTTCTTATCTTAACAAAATAGGTTTTTTGAGTCCATTAACTGTCGTTATTTCCTATATTCAATTAAAGTGATTTTGTTTTCCTACCGAAATTGACAACAAACTCATCAAAATATTAATCAAATAAGGGTTTTTTTTATTACTCTTTAATGGAAGCTTACATTTTTATATAAACCTAAAATTTCTTTTAGAAGTGACAAGGAAGGAATGTCACTTCATAAAGACCCTCATGAATTAAATAAAATGCATCTCTTAGGAAATTGATTTCTCCATGTAGAGAAATTCAAGTTACTTTTCTCAAGTCCTTCAGAATACATCTGTTTGGAAAAAAAAATCGTTCCAGACATGGAGTTACAATTTTTAACATGATAAAATCAGTGGCTAATTCTCATCCTATTGCTGTCTACTACAGATATTAGAAAAACACAGAGAAAATAACAAGAATTGTTAAACATTCTCTTTTTAGGACATTTGATGAAACCTTTCTCTAATTCTCTCCTACTTCAGATTGTGTCAAGAGAAATAAACATTCATTATCACAAGATCAGCAAGTCTTTCCTCACCCATGCTGGAACGTAGATAAGGTGTTGTTGTCCTAGGCAGAATCATTACTGAATATGGATAGTGTAGCATCAATAGAAAGAATGGCATTAGATATTTCAGTAAAAATTAACATTATCATGGCAAAATATCTTAAGGAAATGTCCAGAAATTTTCTCCAGTTTTCCTCTTTCTCTGACCCCCATTGAAACAATCTGGTGAAGGTAGATCATCTTGTCAAAATGTTGAACTGTTAATGAAACTATTTTCATTTGTTGATTCTTTCGCGAATGCAAAAGACGCCTAAAAATGTTTTCAAGATCAAACCGTAACTAACAGCATGGAGATTAGATAGCATACAGGTAACTACGATTCTTGATAATATTGACTATACTTAACGCAGCGAGAAAGGGCCGATAGAGGAGGACACATGGTTTAAAACTGATTCCCCAACTCATGCCACTTCTCCACAGATCACTCCAACCACTCCTTTAATCTCTATTTCTATATAAATTGCTCTCTCTCTCTCTCTCTCTCTCTCTCTCTCTCTCTCTCTCTCTCTCTCTCTCTCTCTCTCTCTCTCTCTCTCTCTCTCTTCTTGAGATGTACCAGTTGACATAGATAAGTCTTAGCTTGGCTATGAAGGTGGCCATATAGCGGACTTGAAGCAAAGGAACGGTCCATCGCAAGACTAAGTGTGTGCACATGTGTCACTGAGTGTGTAACAGCAACATCTGGGAGGGCCGCCGCTTATATGAGACGATTAGGTTGGAAGGAAATCTTTATACTGAAAACACGCCTTGAATTTCACTTCAGTGAGGGCGTGGAACAATAGTTAAAGTAATTTTCGTTACCCACCAGCTTATATAAAAACAGAGTAAGACAGACAGACAGACAGAAGGTACGGAGTTGGTGCGGAGTTTGAGAAAGAATGCAAGCCAGTCATTTGTGGAGATATGGCATAAAGGGGGGAGGGGGGGGGGGTTCAGTTTAAAACCTGGTGCCCCCTCATATTGGCCTTTTAACACTGTGTTGAATATAGTGTTTTTGTTTGGGGCTGTAATTTTGACTGTAACTGTCTGACACATCAAGGATTTCATTAGCTTTAAATTTTTCTGCTGGTTTTAATTGAGTCATACCACTCTTGGTATTCCTTGTCACATTTTATTCTCAACTACACCAGTATATTATTAAGCTGTTAGTGTATGTTGATCCCTCTTTTGCAACTTTGCAGCCAACTGTATAATTGGCTCAACTTCTTTGAAAGTTACAGATTAACCGTCCAGTTGAGGTCATAATGGCAAAGAATCGTCTTGCATCACTTACGGTATCCTTCTCCTTCTGTTAATTTTCCATTTCCTACCGTCCTTGGCCACTTGATTTTTGTGAGCATTTGAAAGAGAGATTACAGATTAACTGTCCAGTCGAGGTCTTAAAGGCATAGAATCGTCGTGCATCACTTACGGTATCCCTGTCCTTCTGCTAATTTTCCATTTCCTACCGTCCTTGGCCACTTGATTTTTGTGAGCATTTGAAAGTGAGATTACAGATTAACTATCCAGTCGAGGTCATAATGGCATAGAATCGTCGTGTCCTTCTGCTAATTTTCCATTTCCTACCGTCCTTGGCCACTTGATTTTTGTGAGCATTTGAGAGTGAGATTACAGCCATGGAAATTGGTAATCAAGGAATTCCATGTATGACTGTAGGCATGTGTGCTTTGGAATCCCTCAGGTTTTGCACACACCAACCAGACGCTGAGATATTTCAGCACCTTTTAAAAACAACCTGGTCCATTAAGAACATTTTAAAAGCAGACAATATATCTCATTTATCATATCTAATGCATTCCTATTGTTTTTGTCTGTTGCATGAGGCTACTACTGACCAATTTAGCAGATGAGAAGAAAATTGGGTACATGTCATTCAGTATGTTCAATTTCCCTTATTAAGACTTGTACCTCATTTGCATCACCTGACATTACTGTTGCCATCTCATGTGCTAGCCCACGAAGTAACCTAATGTCAGGTCTCTTTCTGTCCAATGATGCAATGATGCCACACTAGCATTTTCTATTTCTTTGACAGTGGCACGTTCCAAATCAACAAAATCATAGAAGACCTCATTTATGAAAGGTGGATTGGGTCCTCGTGCAAGGCAAGTTATCGCAAAAGTACTAAAAGAATATTTTCTCTTTACATACTGATCTGTAACGTCATGAGCAATAAATGAGATATTTTGTTTTATTCCATTGGTCAGCTCTTCTTAAATGTAACTGCTATACCTATCACTTCATCTTAGATGGTTTATGAGATATATTTTGCATTTTTCTGGCCCTTTTCTAGGTGTTCTTTTAATTGGATATCAGACTTGACCCTACTTTCTAATACTGAAGGAAAGTTTTCCATTATTTGAAGTTTTCCATATTCGGGGTAAAATCTGCTGTTCAGTCATCAAAATGTTCCCCCTAAGGGAAGATTTTGCATCTCTTACACATCTTTTACACGGAATGGGTACATTAAAATGCATTCCAAGATGAAGATGCGATATTTTTCATTGAATTGTTCGTTAGGTTTTATGTAAAGTTGAATATCAGCATAAGTAGGCAGGGACATGTCTTAATTGTTGTAAAAAATTCTGTTAGCATGCTGTTGCCATTCACCTTCAGTGCTTGTGGTCCTTTCTCTTTTTGTGAAGATTTGCTTTACAAATCAATTAAAGTTTGCTTTTGATTTCAGTTAACAATTAATCCTCCCATTTCAAAAAAAACTTTACCATGACTATAATCCAATCAAACGTACTCTTTAATGATTTTACTGTAAAGTTTTTCCTTTAATATCCAGTTTGTTTTTATAAATTTTCGCCACATTCATGATCAATACATATAGAATAACGGAAAATATTTTGGCTGTATAGCTAATTGTTTTATATGAAGGTATACATGAGAAGCCGTTTCTCCCTTGCTAGTGGCCTAAAACTAGAATTAGGGGAAATACATGAAATATATGAACACCTACATGAAGTACATACATAAATAAAAAAATGAAATTTTTAACAATTTTTTTTTTCCATTTTGGTAACAAGCTGCTGACAAAAGTGCTCTTCTCCCATGGGAAAATTTTTTCAATTATTCTGTTATGGTTTTTTTAACATAATAGGCCTTAGAAAAACTTACTTTAATTTGTAGTCATTGAGAGAAGTAATGGGGAATATCAAAGTTTACACACACTCTCTCTCTCTCTCTCTCTCTCTCTCTCTCTCTCTCTCTCTCTCTCTCTCTCTCTCTCTCTCTCTCTCTCTCTCATTGTTATCAGTGTTATTATTATTAATAATATTGTTATTAACATTATTATTATTATTATCATTATTATTATTATTATTATTATTATTATTATTATTATTATTACTTTTGATATTTAATTTCTCATTATTTTGGTACACACATCCTCGTGGTTTATTCTATGTTGTGTATTTTCTCAAAACATTGATGTTCCAAATTCTGAAAGTGAGCTTCTATGCACTCAAGTCTTCGCACTTTGTGTACTCCTTAAGCTTTGCTTAAATAAACATGATTTCGCATATCCTCTTCTGGCTGATTTCAGGTGATTAATTATTTAACTGAAAGGTTAAGACGACACCAGAACCCAAGAGAGAGAGAGAGAGAGAGAGAGAGAGAGAGAGAGAGAGAGAGAGAGAGAGAGAGAGAGAGAGAGAGAGCCTTATCTTATTGTATGTTTGGGTTCCCCCAGGTCCCTCAGTGTGAGGCAGAGAGAGAGAGAGAGAGAGAGAGAGAGCCTTATCTTATTGTATGTTTGGGTTCCCCCAGGTCCCTCAGTGTGAGGCAGAGAGAGAGAGAGAGAGAGAGAGAGAGAGAGAGAGTGAGAGAGAGAGAAAGAGAGCATAAAACACCTAATTCGACAAAATTAAGAATGATTATAATGTCATTAATGGTGATAATTGTGATGACTTTTCTATTTTACAAAATTCCATTATTATTATTGTGAAATAAACTAAACCAAATTTGAGTGCTTTCACTACATTTTTTTTACATACCTACATACATACATATACCAAGGCACTTCCCCCAATTTGGGGGGGTAGCCGACATCAACAAATGAAACAAAACAAAAAAGGGGACCTCTACTCTCTACGTTCTTCCCAGCCTAACAAGGGACTCAACCGAGTTCAGCTGGTACTGTTAGGGTGCCACAGCCCACCCTCCCCCGTTATCCACCACAGATGAAGCTTCATAATGCTGAATCCCCTACTGCTGCTACCTCCGCAGTCATCTAAGGCATCGGAGGAAGCAGCAAGGCCTACCGGAACTGCGTCACAATCGCTCGTCATTCATTCCTATTTCTAGCACGCTCTCTTGCCTCTCTCACATCTATCCTCCTATCACCCAGAACTTCCTTCACTCCATCCATCCACCCAAACCTTGGCCTTCCCCTTGTACTTCTCCCATCAACTCTTGCATTCATCACCTTCTTTAGCAGACAGCCATTTTCCATTCTCTCAACATGGCCAAACCACCTCAACACATTCATATCCACTCTAGCTGCTAACTCATTTCTTACACCTGTTCTCACTCTCACCACTTCGTTCCTAACCCTATCTACTCGAGATACATCAGCCATACTCCTTAGACACTTCATCTCAACCACATTCAATTTCTGTCTCTCCATCACTTTCATTCCCCACAACTCCGATCCATACATCACAGTTGGTACAATCACTTTCTCATATAGAACTCTCTTTACATCCATGCCCAACCCTCTATTTTTTACTACTCCCTTAACTGCCCCCAACACTTTGCAACCTTCATTCACTCTCTGATGCACATCTGCTTCCACTCCACCATTCGCTGCAACAACAGACCCCAAGTACTTAAACTAATCCACCTTCTCAAGTAACTCCATTCAACATGACATTCAACCTTGCACCACCTTCCCTTCTCGTACATCTCATAACCTTACTCTTACCCACATTAACTCTCAACTTCCTTCTCTCACACACTCTTCCAAATTCTGTCACTAATCGGCCAAGCTTCTCTTCTGTGTCTGCAACCAGTACAGTATCACACAAACAACAACTGATTTACCTCCCATTCATGGTCATTCTCGTCTACCAATTTTAATCCTCGTCCAAGCACTCGAGCATTCACCTCTCTCACCACTCCATCAACATACAAGTTAAACACCCACGGCAACATCCCACATCCCTGTCTCAGCCCCACTCTCACCGGAAACCAATCACTCACTTCATTTCCTATCCTAACACATGCTTTACTACCTTTGTAGAAACTTTTCACTGCTTGCAACAACCTTCCACCAACTCCATATAACCTCATCACATTCCACATTGCTTCCCTATCAACTCTATCATACGCTTTCTCCAGATCCATAAACACAACATACACCTCCTTACCTTTTGCTAAATATTTCTCGCATATCTGCCTTACTGTAAAAATCGGATTCATACAACCCCTACCTCTTCTAAAACCACCCTGTACTTCTAAGATTGCATTCTCTGTTTTATCCTTGATCCTATTAATCATTACTCTACCATACACTTTTCCAACTACGCTTAACAAACTAATACCTCTTGAATTACAACACTCATGCACATCTCCCTTACCCTTATATAGTGGTACAATACATGCACAAACCCAATCTACTGGTACCATTGACAACACAAAACTCATATTAAACAATCTCACCAACCATTCAAGTACAGTCACACCCCCTTCCTTCAACATCTCAGCTCTCACACCATCCATACCAGATGCTTTTCCTACTTTCGTTTCATCTAGTGCTCTCCTCACTTCATCTATTGTAATCTCTCTCTCATTCTCATCTCCCATCACTGGCACCTCAACACCTGGAACAGCAATTATATCTGCCTCCCTATTATCCTCAACATTCAGTAAACTTTCAAAATATTCCGCCCATCTTTTCCTTGCCTCCTCTCCTTTTAACAACCTTCCATTTCCATCTTTCACTGTCTCTTCAATTCTTGAGCCAGCCTTCCTTACTCTCTTCACTTCTTTCCAAAACTTCTTCTTATTCTCTTCATATGAATGACCCAATCCCTGACCCCACCTCAGGTCAGCTGCCCTCTTTGCCTCACGTACCTTGCGCTTTACTTCCACATTTTTCTCTTTATATTTTTCATACTTCTCTATACTATTACTCGGCAGCCATTCTTCAAAAGCCCTCTTTTTCTCTTCCACTTTTACCTTCACTCCTTCATTCCACCATTCACTGCCCTTCCTCATGCTGCCTCCAACAACCTTCTTGCCACACACATCACTTGCAATCCCAACAAAATTTTCTTTTACTAACTTCCACTCCTCCTCTAAATTGCCAGTTTCACTTACTTTCACTTCGTCATATGTCATTTTCAACCTTTCCTGATATTTACTTTTTACCCCCGGTTTTATTAGCTTTTCAACCCTCACTAGCTCCCTTTTGCTTCCACCTACTCTATTCCCCCACTCTTTTGCTACAACTAATTTTCCTTCCACCAAAAAATGATCAGACATACCGTTAGCCATACCCCTAAACACGTGCACGTCTTTCAATCTTCCAAACATTCTTTTAGTTATCAACACATAATCCATTAATGCCCTTTCTACTACTCTTCCATTTGCCACTCTTACCCATGTATACTTATTTTTATCTTTCTTTTTGAAAAAGCTATTACTTATCACCATCTCTTGCTCAACACACATATCTACCAGTCTCTCACCACTCTAATTTTCACCTGGTACGCCGTACTTCCCAATCACACCGTCTACCTCTCCAGCGCCCACTCTAGCATTTAAGTCACCCATGACAACTACATAATTCCTTCTACCCAGTCCTTCTACACACCTAGTTAATTCATTCCAGAACTCATTCCGCTCTTCTTCACTTTTCTCACTACCTGGCCCATACGCACTGAGAAACGCCCAACATTCCCTACAGTGCAGGCAAAATTAGGGCCTTTTAAGATATTGGAAAGGCAAGCATATGTACCGTTATGCTTCCTCACCTAGCTTACACATTTAAATGTTTCCCAAAGATCGTAGTAACTTTTCAGTGTAATATCAATTGGTGATTAGATAGTAGATAAAGTGAGAATGAAGGATATATGAATTGTAATCTCAAGCAATTCTTTCTGTGTAGGAATTCACAGACAATTTGTGTATGAAAGAAGCTATTGGTTAACAAATTATTGCAGTGCGCTATTCTAAGTAGGCCTACATAAGAAAGTAGCCAAGCATTGCCAAGATTGTCTGTATGCTAGTGATACTAAAGTTTCCTCAGCCTATAGTACATAGCAAGATATAGCTGCCATGGCACGTGCTATAAATTTAGTTGAACATAGCAATTTGTTTGGAATGCTAACATTAGACCAGTAAGCCAAAGCACTTTTTTTTTTCTAAATATAGACGTGAGCACTGTGTTAACACCCTCTCCGGCAAAGCCTTAAAGTGTCTTTAGCATAAAATAAATGTTTTGTGTGTGTATAATGTTTTTAATAGCACATAACTAACTTAGACCACCAATAACATGAGATGTAAACGAGGCCAATCTACCTTGTCCCATAACTGTTATACAGTAGAAAGCCCATCTGACGTATATCCTTCTTAACAGCTGGTTCCCCAACAGCGTCGCAGTCGAGCAGCATAAGTGGCTTCAGCAGCGCCAGCGGCACCAGGCGACAGCAGGACGACATCAGCCAGTCCTCGCAGCAGTCAGCCACTCAGAAGCCCAACATCTTCGGCCGTCAGACGTCAGTCACGGCCGGCAGCGAGACGGGCGGAGGAGGTGGTGGAGACGACACGGAGGACACCATGAAGAACCTGAGAAAGACTTTTGCTGGCATCTTCGGCGACATGTAACCAGGGACACTCTAGGCTTATTGAAATAGGTTGTGTTTAGCCAATTGACAAGAGGAAGAGTTTTGAGTCCACAATGAAAAGAATAAAAAAACGAATAAATCATTTTTAAAGTTGATAAATGTTCAAGTCTAGGACTAACGTTCAGATATTAGGATATCATTCTTGAGTATCAGCAGTTTCACAACATCGTCGGCTCAAAGTTTAGTATTAGTTCTTTAAATAATCTGCCTTAAAATAAAGTACTGTGAGGAACAAGACACGTGTAGATAGCCTATACATGAATAATTCCTGTATGATGAGGATAGCATTAGCATCCCAACTTAAGCTCAGTCTTAAAACGCAAATAAAACAAACAGCGAATCTTCCACCCTTAGTCCGTCATTCTTAATGATAAACACTGTTCTCTCCCTCACCCCCCCCCCCTTGACCTTAAACGCGCTTTCTAACCTCCTGTCTTTTATCTATAAAAAAAATGCTATGCCAGAAATTTCAACCAGTCCTTAATATAAACCCAAGCGTTCATCAGTATTGCATCATCGTGAATCCGTGAACAGCAGCCAACACGACTATCAGTTGAACCCGTTATCTTCAAACTATATCACAATACCAGTATTGGCGGAACACATTTAGGGGTCATGCAGTCTGTTCATTCAAAAGATGAAAAGTTCATATTGATAAATCCATTATCCATTCTAGAATGAGAATTTTGACACCTTCGCCATGTAGTTTAAGTATAAGCATTACAAGGCTCATTACTACTGAACTTACATGCTGTTTGTATAGTATGGGTTCCTCCTGAAATTGAATGACCGAAAAGAATGAAAATAGTCTTGATTTAAAATTGAATGAACATTAATTAATTACAGTTTGTCTCTTAACACTGCCAAACATTTTCTGTCGCAACACCCGGTCTATAACGCTCTTCGATAAGACCTCTGATTTATAAGATACCAACACAGGCTTAAAATATCAACTATTTTGTTGGGAAGGCAAATGTTATATACATGGTTCACTATTAAGATGATGATGATGATGATAGAAGATATATGACGCAAAAAGATAGTTAATATTTAACGCTACCAGTTTGATGCCGACGAAGCAGGACGTAGGAAGCAAAACAATTCTAGTTCGCAAAGTAAATATTGCTAGAAATCTAGGCTGAGCTTATAGATCTGCTGTATATCTAGACACTGGCTTTAGTCAGTGCTGCAGTAAGTTGCCTGTGTTGAAAGAGGAATTTCATGAAAATAAATGTCTTTAAAGAAGTGAAAGAAAGATCCCTTTGCACCATAGCATTGTTTATCAATTATTGTTGGACCAAAAAAAAATATGAGCCTCCAAACTGAATTCCTTATTTGAGTCCAGAATTTCAAAGACTGGTTATGCAAAAAACCTTATCCTAGATCTTCAGATATCTAAGCAAACTTAGACCTACGGTTATGAAATATAGTATTTGCATAATATTAACCAGTAATGAGGAAAGTGTATTAATATTTATTAATTGGCAATGTTCTTGGGTGGGCTACCTCAGTCAATGTCCATGGCATTTCATTGAAAGTTACCTGAATATTATAGGAATCAGGGTGCCTTTAGTGTTTGAAACCTTTCATTTTACTTCATTTTTTATCAAGATAACTAAAGAATACAGTCTATAATTTCTAGATCTTAGAATAAATTTAGTTTTAAATGGTTTCCTTTGGACGTGAAGATCTTTAACAATTGAAAATTGTTGAGATTTTTTTATGTTGCAGCTTTTGGATGTATAGAGGAATTGGATATTTTGTTATCAAATCAATATCAGAAGACTTGCTTAGATGTCTGAAGCCATAGAGGAATATCTTGAGTGATTGAACCAGTTTGTTGGGATCTACGAATATTTGATAACTACTAATGTTGTTAGCAATATGCTCTGTGTTGTTTTAAAACTTGTGGGTGGAAAACTTCTGGCTGTTTGTGCTGTGCGTGGAATTAATGTATTTGTCTCTTTATTGACCTCTCATTGTCTTTCCCAAATAGAATTTTGATAGTCCATATGAAAAAGTATAATCACCATCAACGGTACTGTTTAACAAGCCTTGTGAAAACATGTGACTTGTAATTTATGGGACTCTCAGCACTCTGCTTTGGTGTCCGAGGATAGTACTATAAAAGAGAAATATATTTGCCTGATATTCCATGTTCCAGAATCTCGTGATCTGTGTAGATGGTCTACTATGTGAGTTAAAGCATTGTTTCTTGTAACGAAACGCCACATTTGTTTCAAATCAAGATTTCTTTAGAATTAAAGATGAAATTCTCGAGTCAGAAACTGCAAGCCCTAAAGAAATAGCAGGAAGATGTGAACGGCAAACACAGGCTGCTATAATGAAAGAAACAGTATCGCTGATGGTCGAAAGTAATCCTGTTGTTCGGTGTAGGACAACACATGCCTTGGTATATATAGAATACAAATGAGATACAATTCTAAGAAAGCAGGGCTTACTGGCTGATTGTAGCACCATAGATCCTATTCTTAGTAAGGAATCCCTTGACCATTTTTTAACAGGATGAATATCACGTGATTATTGGTGTTAAAAAAACATTCAAATCACAGTTTTCAAAATTCCTAGCATATGTAATTGTTTTTTTTTTCTCACTGTTTAGTTGATTACGTAAAATTGTCCATCACTTCCTTGCTTAGAGTACCGTCTGTGCCTTTGCGACATTCAAAAGCCCTGCATCTTGGAATCGAGAAATTCCTGTGTATTGGTACTTCTATGTTGAACATACGCGTGCTTTGACCAATGATTAGCAATTCAACCATTTTTCACTATCCTGTGTATCTTAGGGGGGATGTTGACTGAATGAATCAAATACCCTTTTATTACCAAGTAACGGATCCATTGTTAGAGTTACATCAGCAACATATTTTCTTAAGTGGGTCTAAGAGTTACAAAATCGTAATCGTGAGAAATCTCAAGCAACCGCCGATACTGCAATTGCATGGCCAATGAATGGCAAGGGAATAAAAAGACGGTCATGTAAAAGTAAATTTAGATTACCTCAAGTCAGAAATAGGTGAATGACTCAAAACATAGAATCCTGCAAGCAATTTGTAAGGAGGAAGTCTGAAGCTTTAAGGAAAACGGCACAAATTCATAATACGCTTGAACAAAGTGTAACTGGCAGGTTTTTAGCAAGCACAATTCACAAGAAAATATAGTATTTAGAGTTGACTACGTAAGTTATAACGGGGAAAAACAGCTATTAATTAATAAATGGCCCCAAATTGGAAATTAATGGAAATGCGATGTCTTTCCTGAAACATTAAAACACTTATAAATTGAAAGGAAATCGTGGAAATTTTGTTCGCAGTACATGAAAAGAATTCCTCCACTCGTCGTTTATTTCGCTGTTGATACTGAAAATATTATTAGCAGCTAATTGGCACTGCCATATGTGTGTAGATTCCTCTCAGTACTACCCAGACCCTTAGACCTAACACACTTCCTTTCTGTTTTTCCATTTGACACTCCGTTGGCTCTTGCTTAATGATGTACTAATGTTACTACGAAATTGAATATTACTTTTATTAGATTCATAGCCTTCTGGGAAAAACAACTAGAGAGAAAACAAAATGTTTATGCACTGGGTTGGCTAGCAACAGTAAAACGAATAAAAGATTGTTGTGTGGAAGAAATGTTTTTCTCCCGGTCTGAGAATAGAACGGATCCAGTGCACCATTATGATAGTGAGTTCATAGCGAGTAAATTAGGACTAATGATAAAGAGATTTGTTTAAAAAAATCTGAAATAAACTTTTCAAATTAATAAAACCTAACATGAAATGTTCTAAAATCTTTAATTAATTGTTGCAAAGCCAGAGGTAAAACACAACTCCATTTATGACGAAACACCCAGGTTAAAAGTTAGTTTAAAAATATTTACTATGAAACCAAAGCAAATTGACTTGGAGGACATTACTACCTGTAATTTAAGGCCCCGTTACACGAGACACTATAAAAGAGTTTATGTTGTTATATTGTTAATTACACATTCTTACATATCATTGCTGTTTAGTACGTGTTGCAGTATATAGTTTGTTGCCATTAAAATTAAGTAGAACCCCCAAAAAAGGAAATGTGAATATTGCAATTTTCTTACGTTGAAATTTTTCATGTTTAGGCTTATTAATGTCTTTGAAAGTAGAGTCTGTATTTTTAAAACAATTTGTGTATGAATCATAAAACAGGATCACAACATAATCATTAAAACAGTGAGAGAATCTCTGGAAAGACGGAAACCTACTGCTTAGCATTGTTATAATAATGATTTTAACTCCCAATATCGTACATATAATATTCTAACACATTTAAAGAAATGAAATCAAATAATTTCAACTACATACTAGAAAAATCTAGATTTATTATGAATTAAGAAATGACTTAAAGATAATTGCAAATTGAGATAAGTTCCCATCTTGTTGAACAGCCAGTAACAAATTGTAGAGAACACACCAGGCTCCTAATCGAACTTTAAAATTCACGGGAAAATAACGGTTAGGAAAATTTTTAAAATATTACGTGAAACATATGAAGATACATAAGTAAAAACCAGTAACATCATACAGTTCATACTAGTTAAGAGGGTCTTTTATTTCAAACATTGTTAAAATATCCTACACCTGATTGATAATACATTTTAAAGAGCTACCCCCATCGAAATATTATAAGAATAAAAATGGGCACTTGATATAGTGAATATTACACAACTCTATACATCTTATTGTGAATGGGAATTTTTTAAATTCTTTAAGAGTACCAATATTTGAATAAAATTGGCGGAGATTAAAATCATGAATGAACATAGGTGAATTAGCTGTTTATAGATAGAGTGTAAATGTTATTAAAATCTAAGTATTATGTAAATTACGAACTGTTATTCCAGTTCAAATTATCAAAATAGCAATGAGTCCATAGAATACTTTGAGCATAATAATAATAATAATAATACATAAGAATAACAATAATGACGAAGATAATAACGATATATTTGCATAGTGCAAAAATATTAGCTGGTTTAGTATAATTTCTATAATTTGATAGTGTTTAAGGAAGTCTAAGCTAACGGATTGTGTTAAATCACACTTTTCCAATTATTTTCCATTTTCGCTGGGTCAATGGCGAAAACTAGTTGCATGTTTGTAATTTTTTCTTTTCTGTTTTTGTATATTGAGACCAATAAACTTTTAGCCAAATGTGTATACAAAACACACTTACTCTTTGACCAAATCTAGCGTTCACAATACAATACATATGTGATCCCCCCGAGTGTGCAAGTCTAAGCTGTGCATGGCCATAGGTCTATACGTGATGAGCTGGCTAATAGCTCACGCTGATTGGTTCGTTTAAATCTGCAACCGACATATTCAAACACCCATTTTAATACCCTAGTACCATGTGGATCAGAATACCTATTAGGTATGCACAATCACCAGCTCCTTGAGTTAAATTTTATCTTGAACAATATGGGGTTTCATGAAGGGGAAATGACTGTGTTTTTAAATAGGGACTTTTTCACGAATTAAGTCCCAGTTCAATGCATGTTGTTGATGTTAACTTTTAAATTGAAGTAGATAGTTGTTATGGCTTACATGTGATTTAAAACCATTTAAAGATAACAAAGAAACACTAGGACATTGAAAGTAACCCATTAACTGGTTTATTAGTAATGATTAAATTCACTGCCACAGTAACACAATCAACTATGAAGAACTAGCATCCTCTCTCAACGAGAACACTTGATATTTCATTATCTGTTTTATTGTTTTATTTTTTTTACTTACAAACTTCTGTTTCCATTGTTAACGCGGTTGTTGAACAAATGAAAGACGATTTTGTTGATATCCTTCAGTTTCTCGCGTCTCCTTCGATTGGTTCTCTTATCAGTGATATTGATGAAAAAGAAACCCTTTTGTAAATAAGTCTCTGTTAATGTAAATTTGTGTAAATATTTATTGCTATCACATTTATTAAGAATTTTATTTCGTTGTTCTTGTGTCGTGGTGTTAGCACGGCATTTGTAAGAATAAGAGTGAATTGTGTGTCGTCCACAACCTTGTTTCATTTGATCCTTTTTTATTGAAACCTAAATAAAAAAAAAAACGTGTCATACTGCAATTTTAATACTAAAATTCATATTACTTCCAGCTTTAGAATCATGGCATAAAGTCATTTGACACTGCTTTGGTTGTTGTCGGCCAATATATATCAGTTGAGCTCCCGAATACCTTGGAAGAGTTTAAGAAAAATATAAATTCTTTAATATAAATCGCCTGATTATGATTTATTTTTATTAGAGATATACTCTTAGATAAACTTAGGAATTGTAATATTTATCTCTAAAATTCTTCCTCAATTGATACTGATTTGACTATAACAAAATAGTGTACACACAGTACGGTAAAGACCTGAAGCCAGTGCATTCTATTGATATTTTTCTTTTCACATAAATGTGATGACAGACTATATTTGAAGAGCCAGAAATGGTCAAACGAAATTGAGGAGTCTCGACTTGATCGAGTTTGTAAGTGTGAAGCCTCAAAAAGCCACTGCACCCATTTCTGCTTGCAATCTTGATTCTACTCCTTGGCTCAGGTGACACCGAGGAAGATAGTCGTTGAACCTAAGTCATCAACAAATTTGCCTTTTATAAAATTTGAATCAAACTAACACGACGATTTAGTTGAACAAATAAAGATCCGGAGAAGCTGCTGGTGTTACAGAACGACAACAATTGAGGTATGTGCGATTAAAATAATAACAGTATGTAATTACAACTAGCTTTCTAGCTGCACTAGACGGTTTGTAATTGCTGGAGGGAAAATGCAAGAACAATGGTGTGCAAATATGCATTAGAAAATAAATACCCTATTTTAATTAGAGTGAAGTACCTCGATTAACCTTGCACCATTGAACCTAAGTCATTATATGAATGGGTTCAAACTCTTACAACTATTTAATTGAGTAAGTAATGATCCGAAGATACTGCTGATGTTATATCTATAGAACAACAACAATTGAGGTATGTGGAATTAAGATAATAACAGTATGTAATTACAACTAGCTTTTTAGCTGCACCAGATGGTTTGTAATTGCTGGAGGGAAAATGCAAGGACAATGGTGTGCAAATATGTATTACAATATAAATACCTTAGTCTAATTACAGTGAAGTACCTCGATTAACCTTGCGCCATTGAACCAGTCATTATATAAATGGGTTTAGACTTAATCTACCCATTTATTACATTGATTTTTCATAAACATGTCTAGCAAGAATTTAAACAAGCAATGCGATTCTTATATGCAATTTTTGTCAGAATTGATAACTAACAATTCCTGAGAGCAACAGCTGTCAACACACTGTCCTATATTAAAAGCATATTTCTGATCTAAAATTCTTTTTAACTTGGAAATAGATGTTTTAAAATAAGATTTTGACAGATGACAGTGGAATTAATGTTGAAAGGTAAGCCTACTTTTGTCAATTTTTATGCCAGGAAAACTAAACTGCTGCTTAGGTTTGTTTACTTTCATAACGAGGAGTTAAGGAAGCGTTAGTATCACGTAATTTCAGTTCTACTGCAGTTTCCTCGGAGTAATTTTGTCTTTCTTAATAGTAAAGGCAGTAAATAAAGACTTAAGTGCAGCAAGTGGTTTGAAAAAATATTGTGCCTTATGGACGAGTACAATTTCAGTGACTAAGATTAGAACTACTCTATTAGGAGGATTGTTCGAGGGTTTAAACATGATTGGTGCCAGACCAAATGATTTTCTGCAATAGAAATTCCAAGAACATGGTCGACTACATTTCTGTTTTGAGGATCCCGAAATTTGGACCAGTTTTGTGCTGCTTCTAGCACTGGGTCTGATTTGAGTTGTGGTTTTACCAAGAAGGCCAAAGAAGCCTTCTAATGAATAGTAACGGCCATGAAAGGTAAAATGCTTATTCAAGTTTTTTGATACAGCACTGTTAGGGCTAGCCTCGGTGGGTTGCAGTTATGACCAAGATATAATAGTAGAAGTCTAATAGCAGTAGTAGTAATTAGAAGTACCAGCATTTATAGATGTAGTAGTAGAATGCAGAATCCATTGTAAGTATCTGATGAAGAGATATAATTTGTATCAAGATTAGTTTTATTTGAATCCATAGAGATCTCTTGGTCCAAAAGTGATATATCAAGTACACGACCAATCTTACATTGTGGACTTTTATGTAGATGGAATATTTCATTCATGTTCCATTGATTTTGGTATCATTCCATGTTTATAATGATTTTCATGAATATTTCAAATGATAAAAAAAAATATTGTCTTAACTGGTTCCTCTAACAGACAATATGAATAGTTGATTTTTATCTTATTCTGTAGTTCATCGAAAGATATGAATACTAGAACCAGATGGTTCTGTCACTGTCCTTGTCCAAATGAAAAGGTGTGTTTAACAATAAGCACAGTAATGAGTAACTCGATCCTCCTCATTCCTGTTTTCCTGAGAGTACTAACTATTTTAGCTTTTCGGATCACGTGAAATTAAAACCCTCTTACAGGACCTTAATTTCATGTTTAAAGACCTGAAAAGTTGTGTTTAACAATAAGCACAGTAATGAGTAACTCGATCCTCCTCATTCCTGTTTTCCTGAGAGTACTAACTATTTTAGCTTTTCGGATCACGTGAAATTAAAACCCTCTTACAGGACCTTAATTTCATGTTTAGAGACCGCTGATTTCTTAGCGGTTCTTACAGGTTCTTTTTGCACGTTTTGCAGAATTTCATAGATTATTACTCCACCAGGTAAACGTGTTTGTGGTAGGTCTAACCGTGGTGACTAGCGCAGTTTCCATAGTTCCCATATTAACTAAATTTTTTAACGTAATTTGGCAAAAACATCTAAATAGGTATGCTGAAGGTAATCGTTTTGTTTCCTGGTTTGCAATTTGGCTTTCTCAAATGCCTTGAAATATGTGATGCCCTTCTTACGGTCTCCAATGATGTAAAGAAATTTCTTGTTTGTGGTCATGAACTTCGTATGACGGGCCCTGATTTTAATGTTGCCTTTGACCGTGTTAATCACGAGGCCCATTGTCTTCAAACTCAAACAATTGGAAGTAAGTGGGTCTTTTCTTGGAATGATTCTCGAATTTTTGAGTAATAGATTGCAAAGAGTAGTTGTTGATGTGCATTATAGTGAGTATAAGACTGTAACATTTGGTGTTCTTATGGCAGTGCTCTTATCCATATGCAAATAATGCTACGCTGCTTGAATTCCATCTCCTAAATGTAGGTCTGGTGTTGTTAAATCACTTAATAGAGATCTAGTTAACATTAATGCATGAAGTTGAATCCTAACAAAACTCAAAGTATGATTGTAAGTGGGTCGAGGACAGTGGCTCCTCGACATCCAGATCTCGGCATTGATAATGTTGCTCAAACTTTATACGACACCTTTAAAATTTTAGGTGTGATTTTTGGTTGGAAATTTACTTTTGAGAATCAAATTTGATCTGTTAATTATTCAATTACACAAAAGAAATTGGCTAATTGAGAAGGTCTTTTAAGATTTGTCTTGAAGAAATGTTTTAATTCTCTCATTCTCTCATGTTTCGAATATTGTTCTCCTGTCTGGTATTCAGTTGTCGATTCTTATCCTAATTTGATGGACAATGATTTGCGGTGCATTAAATTTCGTATCCATGATGTTGATATTAATCCCTGGCACCATCGTTCATTTAGTTCTTATGCATGTTGCATAAGATTTTTCATTATTCTGACCATCCTTTGCAATCAGATCTGTCCAAACTCTAACATCCTGTTTGTAGTGCTAGGTATGCAGTTAATTCTAAGTCATTCCTTCTCCATTATAAACCTTAACACTACTCCATCCCCTCCCCCCTACAGACCATCATGCACTACACTTTACACCAGCTATACCTAAAAGACACTGCTTCTCTGAGCTAACACTTCCCTATTGCTATTACAATTCTTCTTCCCACGTCATTAGACGCGAGAGTATGCAGGGCACTGTGTTTTCACAGTGCGTGTATAGCAGCAACATCTGGCACATGTGTATGGAAGGCCTCCCTCTCATATGCCATGGTAAGATGAAGGGAAACCTTTGTACAGGAACATACCTTTAGATTTACCTTAATGTGGGCGTGGAACAAAATTTAGAATAATTTCGGATACAGTTGCTGAAATGCATAAATTTTTATTGAAAAATACAGATAAAGACAGAGATAGAAGGTAGGGAGGTGGGGCAGAACTAGAAAAGAAGACAAGCCGTTACTCTGTGGATATGTGGGACCAGTGGGGTATTCGGGAACCACGAAATCACGAGTGATTCTTTCCAATATAGTTTTTTTTTTCTTTTTTTTTTCCCTCCTTAACATTTGATTCCAACCTGCAAGATATCGTCCATCCTTCTCAATCACATCTTGGCAAAGCTGTTTTTTTTCGGTTTCTAACTTAGTGGACAATCCAACTGGCAAAACCACTGGCTTAGTTTCAAGTAGATGATGATAATTGCGAAAGGCTGAAAAAGAAGAGTTGGGCCTTAACCTAGAAGAGAACAATAGATGCAGCCTAATTATAAGGGATAAACCTGGTATAGGCCATTCATTCATATAGATGAACTCCCTAATTTGAGGTGACCTTTCTTGGTATATACCTTTATACTTCACAAGAATGCCAAGTCATGAAATATGCTAGAGCCAAATAAAAGATCAATGGATGTGAAAACTATCATCTTGGAGACAGTTTTCATACAGGATACCCTTTGGAAATGAAAGAATTCTGTAGTATATAACAGATTACTATGAGAACTGTAAAAACCTTAACCCCATGCGATGAACTTACTTTGTTACCTGGACACTAAATGGCAATTTTATCGTCATTCACATAGATAAATATTAATTATCGTATTCCATCGCTAAATATACATGTTCAGTTGTTCTTCATATAGTTTGACTCCGTACAAAATAAAATAAAAAAAACATAGCCTACCACACAATTCTTAACTCCTATAGAGTGAAGTCTAAGTCTATCTTCCTTTTAAAAGTGAGAAATTATAAAAGATGTAATTGTTTAACACACTTAATGCGATATTAGTAAATAACACTGCTCATCCAAATTAAGGAAGAATTACATATAGTGTAATGGTGACGTCCGATTGAGATTATTCTCAATAACATGAAAATAAACCAATATTTTTCGAACATTTATTCAGAAAATAACAGAAGGTATCAGTGAACATTACCAGTCACACACACAAAAAAAGAGGTGGATTTTCGCGTCTTTCCCGGTGATACAAGCGATTTTCTATTCTCCCGAACGGCATCCGACGTCCGACGTCCGGATTTTACACAGTGCCGTTTTCTATGAATAATAAAAGTAAAAGAAAACGCTAATGTAGTTTAGAATTTAGTTATTTTAATTTCTAGTATCGTATGGCCTAGAGCAGAGTTTATTATTATTATTATTATTATTATTATTATTATTATTATTATTATTATTATTATCATTACTTGCTAAGCTACAACCCTAGTTGGAAAAGCAGAATGCTATAACCCCAGGGGCTCCAACAGGGAAAATAGCCCAGTGAGGAAAGGAAATAAGGAAAAATAAAATATTTTAAGAACAGTAGCATTTAGATAAATATTGAATTTGACTCTGGTACCAATAGGTACTCTAGTATGGTCCAATGACTCAAAAATCACTTACAAAAGCGGCATTAGTGAAATATCGAATAAATCAACATGAACATGAATTGTGGTTTTTCAACTACAAAGACTTGTCGTCTTTCACCAATAGGCAAGATATTCTCATAAACTAAGTAAGCTACCATGAACTTTTGAGTAGGTCTGTTACTTTTATTAGAATTTAGAGTGGTTTCCCCTGTTCAAATTTTCAAATATCTCCCAATACCTTCAAATATTTATTAAAAATTATTGGTACTCTCTAATTATTATTATTATTATTATTATTATTATTATTATTATTATTATTATTATTATTATTATTATTATTATTATTATTATTATTATTATTATTATTATTATTATTTGCTAAGCTACAATCCTAGCTGGATAAGCAGGATGCTATAAGTCCAGGGGCTCCAACAGGGAAAATACCCCAGTGAGGATAGAAAAAAAGGGCAAAATACCATTAAAATAAATATATCCTATATAAACTATATAAATTTTAACAAAAGGCAATAGCTTGAACTGACTTTATTAACACCTGATTAGGTTTGTTTCTTTTAGGTAAATCATCTTGGAAAACGAACTTAACGTCAAGATATAGCGAAGAGGCTAACATGACTTATACCTAATATGGATCAGATCTAGCTTAGTTCTGCATCCTCATGAACTGCAGGCGAATGTAACACATCGATAACATTTGAATAATTATATTAATTCTGGGGCTTTTCAAATGCTACGTAAAAATGAACGTTTGCTGTAGAATCTGGAATCTTCATGGAAACAAAAATATGTATGGATGGTGTTCCAGAAAAGGTCAGCTAAATAGTTTTAGGAAGTATGTGGAACCTGCATGAGGGGTAGGTCTAGATCATAGTAAACTGTATTGGCAAACTTCATTCAGTAAAAATATAGCCAAAATATTAAGAAAAACTGAAATATATTTAAAATATATCTATTAACTAAATTAAGAACAGCTCTTTTAGTGTTTGTTCTTTAATATGTATAAAAATACATCCTAATGTAATTAATTTGATATTAAGGAAACGCATCACAAACATAAACAATAATTCATCGCAGTAAACTATTTCCTCAAAATTATTCTCAAAGTTGCATAACAATTAGGCCTACCTCTTAATTTCTTTAAATTTTGATGATCTATAGCCTATTTTAAATAAATATTACTATATAATTAACTGGATATTATTCACGACCAGGGTCATTCAAATCCATAAGTAAAAAGATAGAATTTCGTGTCATGAAAATTTTTTCATTGCCTATGCAATCAAAGATGATATTTCCCAGAAGTCTTGCAAAGATGTTAAAAAGAAACTATCATGTACTTTAAGTCTCCAAATCAATTTTAGGGGCTCAATGCTGAAAGAAGAAAGGATAAAATATGATTAACTTTCATGATATTTTTCTTTTAAAAACAATATTTCAACACCTATTATATTGAATCAACATACCCTTCTTAACTGGTCGAATTAATTGTATATGACAGAGGACTCATGTACAAATTTATTTCAAGGAAAGAAAAAGATAAATCAAAATTTTGTTTAAAACGTTTCAACTATTGTATAGATGGCACCACCTTTCAGAAAGGATCATCTACATTCTACAAAATTCAAGGACCTTAAAGTATGGCTTCTTTACCTATGACTCAGTGTTGCCAGATATGGGAATTTATCCCTAGATTTGGGGATTCTGATTGTCTGATGGGGATATTCTATACAAATATCTATGAATAAGAAACAATTGTTGTAATTAATTTGCTTGCACTCACAGGAAGTATAGTGAATAATTTATATATTAGTAAAGCCCACAGGATCAGAAGAATATATAATTTGGGAAATGGGAATTTTTGGGTTGTTTTGGGAATTTATCATGAGGTTTGGGGATTTTTAGACAAACCCATCTGGCAACACTGCTATGACCTCTTCGAACAATTGAAAATTTCATCCGGCCAATATGGCGGCCATTTTGTCGGTAATCTTCGTAGGAGGTGAAAATTTAAGGTTGGTGGAGTTTTGCAGTGTTAGTGTTCTGTTTTCGTTATAAAAATGAGTAAAAAGTACTGTATATGAATTGAGTGAATAGTAACTGTAAACTATAATCATGTATATGACTTGAGTGAATATTAACTGTAAACTATAATTTCTTATTTTATGCTACTGTGCAACCCAAAGGTATTCTTTCGTCTGGTTAGGAAAGTATGGATTCGAAAAATGGTTTTTGGTCTTTATTTGGAAACCCCAGATGCTAACCGATCATACAACAGAGTTAATGGTGCATTAATTCCTTCTGAAACTGGAATTCCCCATAAAAAATGGATAGATGCTGGTTACGTAGGATTTGTCTATATGATTAATGGCAGCTGTTACAAGTGACGGTTACAACTGTATCGAGCTACCAGAATTTGGGTTTCATTACAGAACCGTTCAAAATTAGTTAAGGCATTGGAACACGCATAATTGGATAAACCCTTGGCAAATAAACTAGTTTGAATCCCAAATTCTATTGGCGGAAACATCTTTCAACGAAGTTAAGTTTAAGAATAAAATTACTTCAGTGTCATTATGTAACAGTGCAATGTTAGGACATCGAAAAGCATAATTGAATAGATCTATGCAAATACACTATTTTTAACCCCGTAACTACTGGCAGAAACATCTATTAACAAAGTTTAAATAAAAATTGAAATTTTTCGGTTGTCATTATGAAACGGTGCAATGTTAGTTAGGACATTGGAACATACATAATAGGCCTAAAATACACTATTTTGATTCCCAGGGTTTTATGTACAATAGCGCCCACTGTATGTATTATAATGTCTAACTCAGAACACGGCAGTGTAAGGGGGGTCGCAGGGGGCGTTAGCCCCCCGCTAGGCAAGTAGGTAAGGACACAGCTTGTAGGTTAGGTTAAGGGTGAAAGTTTAGGTTACTGTCCGCTAATGTACAAAGGCTCCGATTCCCATGTACTGCTGGCGGAAGCCTCTATTAACGAAGGTGTTTAAAAGAAATTGCTCCTTTGTTCGGTGTTATAGAATAGTGCTTTGTTAGTTAGGACATTGGAACACGCATCATTGAATAGACCTTTGCAAGTACACTATTTTGAATCCCATATACTATTGTCGGAAACATCTCTTGACGAAGTTGCGTTTAGAAAAAATTGCCACTTAGGTATCCTCATGGAATAGTGCAGTATTAGGACATGAACACGCATAATTGAATAGACTTGTGTAAATACACTATTTTGAATCGCATATACTTCTGACGGAAACATCTATTAGAGAAGTTGCATTTAAAAAATTACTCCTTTTTTTCGCTATCATTATGGAATACTGCAATATTAGTTTGGACATTGGAACATGCATAATTGAATAGACATTTGCAAATACACTATTTTGAATCTTCTACTGGCCAAAACTTCTTATTAAGGAAGCTTTAAAAAAGTCTTTGGTGTCATTATAGAACTGTGCAATATTAGTTAGAACATTGGAACAACCTTTGAAAATACACTTTTGAATCCTATATACTTCTGACGAAAAAATCTATAAACGAAGTCGCGTTTAAAAAAAAAAATTCGGTGTTTGATAACCGTTGGGAAAGTGCTTAATGTATTTGTCTAGAAATTAAAGTACTGTATATATATCCCAAAATCTCTTGAAGTATTGCCATCCCAAATCAGTGAATCCCAAGTTGTTACTTCTGCCAGGCTTCTGCAGTTTTGTTAAACTTTGTGTATCGGCTTGTTGAAAACACACTGCTTTGCCATGTAACTTTTAATAAGTCTAACCTCAGGTCGATGAATTAAGCACGCTTGATTAAAAGTTAATGATTGACTTAAGACTTCTGTCTTAAGGTATTAAGATGTAGTAAATGTAAAAAAGTAGTTCCATTATTTCATATTGGATAACTAGTTTTTTTATATTTAATCATCATAAGGTTTTTGTTAGCATTTTTATAACCACTGAATAAGAAGCTAATTTGACTGCAATCAAGAATATTCCTGCATATATTATTATTATTATTATTATTATTATTATTATTATTATTATTATTATTATTATTATTAAATGCTAAGCTACAACCCAAGTTAAAAGCAATAGACATTGTGAAAATTAATTTGCTTATGCAAGCGGGGATCAATCTGAAAGACTACCCTATTTTTAGTTTTTGATGCTAACAAATAGCATGGCATTGTATTTGTATAGTTTAGTGGGATTTTAGCTCTACTATTTTGTTTCTAAGAATTTAATAGCCAGGCCCACTGAACCAAAGATAGGCCTTACAATCTATAACACTTAACATTTGAAATACAGTAAGTGCCATTTTAGAAGTCAGATTGGTAGAAGTTGTAGCAGTCAAGGTGATTTTAAAATACTGGGTCACTTTCCCACACCCTTTAAGGAAGCCGCTTTGATACAGTTGCTTTTTATTGTATTTCTTTTGTTCCGAAGTTGGTAGATAATGTTCCAATTGGCTACTCTTGTGTATTTTACTCAACTCTGGAATGTATGCCACAGGCTGTTGATGCCTTAAAGCAGAGTGCAAATATTTAAGCTAGTACTGTAGTTAAGGAAAACCTAAATGCCTTAAGAGTGCAAATATTTATGCTAGTAATTAAGGAAAACTTAAATGCCTATAAGCAAAGAGTGCAAATATATAAGCTAGTAATTAAGGAAAACCTAAATGCCCTTAAGCAAAGAGTGCAAATATTTAAGCTAGTAATTAAGGAAAATAAGTCTAGCAAGTCTTGAAAACTGCGGGAAGTAAGTGACAGGTGATCAACCTAGTACAGTTTAGTTTTAAATTTCAAAGAGAATCATCACGAGATTGTAATGAAAAGATACATAAACCTTTGCAATGTTTAACATTCTGGTGTACTCTTAATTTAATTTTTTTTTTTTTTTTTTTTTGTAAATTATAAAGATTTTAAAGCAGCAAGTCAAAGTTTTCAGATACTAAAATTATAATGGGATTCCATAGCATTAGTCATTCAAGTTGGGTTTTTTATTAGGTTAATTCTACAGTGTAATATCTATTTATGAAGTGAATATCTAGTTTACCCATTTATCATGATTGATAATTTGAAGCTTATGATATAAAACATTTTTCCGTTAGTGTATGGATTTTTTATATATATACAGAGAGAGAGAGAGAGAGAGAGAGAGAGAGAGAGAGAGAGAGAGAGAGAGAGAGAGAGAGAGAGAGAGAGAGAGAGAGATATTTGGTAAATTTAGTTTCAACCAACACTGGTATTTGGTTATATTTTTCCGAGCTTATATAGTGCAGCTTGAGCAAATTTGAAATTCTTCCGTCCCAAATGAGTAGTTTGAGATACAGGGCTCCACTAAAGAATAATAATGGGTTCCACAATCTGGAATCAGGGTTTTTGGTGAATAATTTGGCCTTCAGTTATCTAATTAATCGGTTTAAATTGATCGTTGCTTTGTCGTGGCTCCGATTTGCTCTCAATTTAAAAGTATCATTTTGTTTCTATATTCTTTTGTGGTACATGTTGCACTGTTAGCCGTGTGGGCGAGTATTTGGCCGTTGCCTCAGTTATGTAATTAACAGGTTCATTAAATTGGTCTCCTCTTCTCTGTGACTATTTGCTTGCAATTTAACATTATCTCCTTGCTCTTTTGTTCTGGCTTGTAATATTTACTATGCATGATTGCCACACGAATCTGTATTTTGCCATTATTTATGACTTTTAGATGAACAATTTTTGTAAAAAAAATTTAGGGATGGTTGTAGATTGACAGACAGGATAATTAAACCATTTTCAGTGTTCTTGTATATAGAATAACAATTTAGTGTTCTAAAACTCCCAGTTATATACTTGCCAGAAAGGTTAGATTGTTTAGTCATAAAAATTGTCTAAACTTTAGTTGGCTCGGCTCATTTGCATTCAACATGATTTTCTCCAACTCAGAAGTTCATAGAATTGGATGTACAGTAGTTGTTTTGTTCAATTTAGCGGTGGACTCACAAGCAACTTGGGCAATTGCTTATCTATCCAATGAGAAGTCAATAAACTCTAAATTCAAGCAGGGTGATGGGAGCATCAACCACGGTACGGCATTGTTTGTTCTTAGCAGACCAGATGCAAAGATGGCAACATCTACCTCCAAGAGCAACCTAGTTTTCCTTTTTACTTGAGGGATGAAATTCTTTAAAAATCCTACTTATTTATATAAAGGACGGCTAGATGACTTTTCAGGCCATTGTATAAAGTATCGGTTACATGCTGCTTGTTTTTGATAGCAAAGTAACTTGTCAATAAGGTACGACAGCCATTTCTTGATGTATTTTTTGGCAGCTGTATCTGGAGTGTACAGTGTGTATATCAGAGGCATTAATTCCTTTATCCATGCAAAACATGTCCAAACCTGCCAACAGAAGGGCTGCTGAACCTTGCTGCCAAATTAACTCCACCTTCAATTATGCATCCCATCATCCTCATTCTTCTTCTCAAAGTCACGGTCAGTCTCATCTTCCACAAATAGATGTTCTTTGCTAAAGGTGCTAGAGCTAGTGTTGGTAAAATATATTTTTGTATATTAATGGTATTGAACTAAGTGATTGAGATAGTTGAAAAATTTTTACCCACACTGTAACAAGCATGTAGCCTACAGCTTGCCAAAAAAAAAAAAAAAAAAAAAAATGGAACTAGGAGATAATGTTAAGAGTGAGGTAAGCCACAGATGAGTAAACTCCAATTGTAATTAGTGGATTATTTAGATAAAGCTCTTGCCTCAAGTAGAAAGTCTAGTAAGGGATTGTCTAAGAGTGTTAGTGGTCAGAACGAGGACCTACACTAATGTCCTTCTGTCTAGGGAAGCTCCCTGGATACTTCTAGAGCTCCATGCACAGGGAAGAAAGATGAGTTTGCCTCGTAGAAAATCTTGCAAGGGATTGTCTAAAAGCGTTAGTGGTCAGAACGAGGACCTATACTAAAGTCCTTTTCTGTCTAGGGATGCTCCCTGGACACTTCTAGAGCTCCATGCACAGGGAAGAAAGATGCGCTTGCCTCGTAGAACGTATTGCAAGAGATTGTCTAAAAGCGCTAGTGGTCAGAACGAGGACCTATACTCAAGTCCTTTTCTGTCTAGGGAAGCTCCCTGGACACTTCTAGAGCTCCATGCACAGGGAAGAAAGATGCGCTTGCCTCGTAGAACGTATTGCAAGAGATTGTCTAAAAGCGCTAGTGGTCAGAACGAGGACCTATACTCAAGTCCTTTTCTGTCTAGGGATGCTCCCTGGACACTTCTAGAGCTCCATGCACAGAGAAGAAAGATGCGCTTGCCTCATAGAACGAATTGCTAGAGATTGTCTAAAAGCGCTAGTGGTCAGAACGAGGACCTATACTCAAGTCCTTTTCTGTCTAGGGAAGCTCCCTGGACACTTCTAGAGCTCCATGCACAGAGAAGAAAGATGCGCTTGCCTCATAGAACGTATTGCAAGAGATTGTCTAAAAGCGCTAGTGGTCAGAACGAGGACCTATACTAAAGTCCTTTTCTGTCTAGGGATGCTCCCTGGACACTTCTAGAGCTCCATGCTCAGGGAAGAAAGATGCGCTTGCCTCGTAGAAAGTCTTGCTAGTGATTGTCTACAAGCACTAGTGGTCAGAACGAGGACCTATACTAGTCCTTTTCTGTCTAGGGATGCTCCCTGGACACTTCTAGAGCTCCATGCTCAGGGAAGAAAGATGCGCTTGCCTCGTAGAAAGTCTTGCTAGGGATTGTCTACAAGCGCTAGTGGTCAGAACGAGGACCTATACTAAAGTCCTTTTCTGTCTAGGGATGCTCCCTGGACACTTCTAGAGCTCCATGCTCAGGGAAGAAAGATGCGCTTGCCTCGTAGAAAGTCTTGCTAGTGATTGTCTACAAGCGCTAGTGGTCAGAACGAGGACCTATACTAAAGTCCTTTTCTGTCTAGGGATGCTCCCTGGACACTTCTAGAGCTCCATGCTCAGGGAAGAAAGATGCGCTTGCCTCGTAGAAAGTCTTGCTAGGGATTGTCTACAAGCGCTAGTGGTCAGAACGAGGACCTATACTAAAGTCCTTTTCTGTCTAGGGATGCTCCCTGGACACTTCTAGAGCTCCATGCTCAGGGAAGAAAGATGCGCTTGCCTCGTAGAAAGTCTTGCTAGTGATTGTCTACAAGCACTAGTGGTCAGAACGAGGACCTATACTAAAGTCCTTTTCTGTCTAGGGATGCTTCCTGGACACTTCTAGAGCTCCATGCTCAGGGAAGAAAGATGCGCTTGCCTCGTAGAAAGTCTTGCTAGTGATTGTCTACAAGCGCTAGTGGTCAGAACGAGGACCTATACTAAAGTCCTTTTCTGTCTAGGGATGCTCCCTGGACACTTCTAGAGCTCCATGCTCAGGTAAGAAAGATGCGCTTGCCTCGTAGAAAGTCTTGCTAGGGATTGTCTACAAGCGCTAGTGGTCAGAACGAGGACCTACACTAAAGTACTTTTCTGTCTAGGGATGCTCCCTGGACACTTCTAGAGCTCCATGCACAGGGAAGAAAGATGCCCATAAGATGCCTGACGGTGAGTGTACCTTGGGTAAGCTATGAACTCCTTCACATGTATGCACATGGCTGATAGTTGGACTTGCATCTACTTGGGAGAAGTCTCTTCTACGATCAGATACCCACGAGCAGAGAAGGCATGTAAGGACCTGAAGGACGATCATCCATGAGCATGATCACCAAATTGTCAGACGGTTAGGAGAATCCACAATCTGGATGCTCACGAGCTGCTTACTTCCCAAGCTTAGGAGGGGATGGGATCGCGAATCTCCACATGTACCCTTGTCTTCACGATAACTTTCTTCTAAGCGCACTCATTTTTTAGCTTGAGGGACATTCCAAGAAGGTAAAGAATTTTTCACAGGCGAGGGATGGTCCCTATTACTGGCAAGATTGTCGGTATCAGCACTATTCCCATGAGGTAGATCTTTATGATCAAAGGCACAAAAGCCACGCTTGCGATCGCCAAGTTGGAGGGAGGAGATGAGAGCTGGAACAAAGGTAGTCTTCCTTGGGAAGAGGAAGTTCACATTGGAGCCCTTACAAGGCCTAATACTCTGAGAAATCTAAATGCACATTATTTTTCTCCCTCTCTTGCCCTTCTATGAGATCTGAATACTTAGCATATCCTCTATAACGGGGGCCAATAGAGAAGGGCAATAAGGCTTCGGAGACTTCTCGAAGTCTAGGATCACTTTTTCCCTTGTGGAGTACAGACCAGGTTCTGTCCTCAATCTGGAAAGGTTTCACTCTAAGGGAAGGCAAGCAGCTGATCCTGCTCCTTTAGGTAGAGGAAAGGAATTTAGGGCAACGGTCTCCTACCAGAGCAGACTTAGAACCAGAAGTCATTTAACCTCTCTTAGAACAACTAGAGTTGAATGAATGTAGTGGCAGCCATGGAACAGATCAAGAGCGGGATGAATGAGATTAATAGTTTCGGTGCCCCTCAAGCTTGCAAAACCCCTTTGAGCTTCTCTGGTCAGTACTTGTGGAAGTAGTACGAGTAAATTCACAGGTCACTGGACCTAAGAATTTTCTTTTATCAGTAGGTTTATAAAGCTCGTGCTTCCAGCTTTCTCGGTAGTGGTTTTACATTCCAGTTGGGAACTTTCATGACATCTCTTCTGTATTTTATGACTGCTTTAACCACAGGCATGAAAGAGGGTAGATTGGAAGTATGACGGCACTTTCTTCTTGGCCACAGAATCCAGCCATGGAAATGGCAGCTATGTTGAGCCTGCAAGCTGTCAATTTGATTGACCATTGGTCAGGAGCCTTGATGTACTTCACTTCATCCCGACATGTCAGGTTCCGAAAAGAAATTCATTGACCTCATGCTCACAGGAGCAAAGGAAGAGAATTTGTTGGCTCATCAGTCAGCTAACCAGTGGAAAAACTGGATTTTTAAGAGAAGATGCAGTAGCCTCAAGTTTCCCCAACCAGATTGGACAGGATGAAGCGCACTCCTTTAAGAATGCACCGATCCTCGACATGTTGGGACGCTATCTTTCCTGTGAAAGGTGTAAAGACTGTTGAGAAGTGAATCATGACACTGAATATTGTGGCCCTACAAGATAAAACTTCTCAAAGCAGCTTTGTAGCAACCTAGTAAGTCAACTCAGACAGGAAAGCCCAGTTCAAAATCTGTGACTCGAGGACCATCTGCCTCTAGAAAGGTGGTCGGCTTGCTCCCTTTTAGTCTTCAACCGGGTCGCACTAAAAAAAGGAAGGCAGATGTCATTGAGATCGGCAAGCCCCTCTTCCAGCTGCCAAGAGGGGTTGGATGCCTCTGAAGCCATTGGGCAACGGGGCAGCGATACAGCGTACAGAACTTGTTGGTGAAAGTGTTTTTCCTAACCAGCTGCCAAGAGGGAATGGATGCCTGGAACCCATTGGAGAGCGATACAGTGTGGAGAGCTTGGTGGTGAAAGAGTTTCCTTAACCATACATACTTGAGACATTTGCACTACCTACTTGAACTATCCCACTAGTCCCAGGCCATAGGTCAGTGAAGGGGAGCGCTACTTGTTTGGTAGAGTAAGGGTTCCCTACTATTATTCTTTCAGAAAGTGAATGCATTCTTTTAGTTTCAATTACTTGATTGATATTAAAGATGTAAAGGATACATTCCCAGGGAATGGGTGTACTTTTCAACTGGTTTGGGTAAACCAACTGTAGATTCACACACGTGCATCTTGTAGGTGGCATGATTGTTTGGAATCATCCCTGTATGCTGATTGCTGGTTGTGGCCTCTTATTTGTACAGTGGCAGACATACACCGTAAGGGTGAAGAAGAAAACTAAGCCTTTGCCAGTTTTTGTCCACAAAAGACTACTCTGAAGAAGTCTTGCTGCTTCAGTCTCCTTAGTTGGTGCATCTGCTGCCACTGTCTGTGCCTAAGCCCCTAATGTGGTTCCCAGGAGAATGCATCAGGAGCAAGGAGACCTCAAATCTGTATTGGCAAGCATTTTTAATTTTTTCCTAAATTAGTTATGGGTGTGAAATACACTCCTCAACCACCCCAAGCCAATTAAAGATATTAGATTCAATAAATCATGCTGGTATTAGATTGTCCACAGGAGCGTTTAGAACCTCACTTATCCCAAGTCTCCTTGTTGATACTAGAGTGTTACCTCTAGACCATTACTGGGATAATTAGATTTCATCAACCCCTCCGTGGAAATTACCAGATATCTTTTTGTAAATATTTTATTTGTTAAAAAAAACATCGACAATTAGGAGATAGGTTTCTTTTTATGGATCATGTTGAAGAACATAGGGAATCAACTCTTATGTATACTGATGGCTCCAAATCTGATGCTGGTTTTGGATTTGGAGTACATAGTTCTTTTAACTGTAGAGGTGCACTGCCTCCAATATCTTTCATATTTACTGTAGTGCTGAATTATATGGCATACTAACTGCTATTGAGAAAATAGCGTTAAAAGAGGAAGGCAATTTTATCATTTATAGTGATTTGAGAAGTGTCCTTCAAGCTTTAATTCTATTAACCCTTTAGTTTTAAAGATTTTAGTGTCTTTTGATTATTGGCCTAAAAGGTATAACTGTTTGATTTTGCGGGTTTCTGGCACACGTAGGTGCGTCTGGAAATGAAGAGGCAGATTCACTGGGAAAGTGCTGCAACTAAGTTGCTACCAAGAAGGTATCCCATTCTCTGTAATGATTTTTTACCAGCAATTAAGAATTCTACTGTATAAATGATTGGCAACAGCATTGGGATAGTTTAACCTAAAATAAGATGAGAGAAATTGCGTTTGTTATATCCCCTTGGAGGTATGATGGGATGCCCCGAAAATGGGAGACTACTTTGTCATCTCTGCATTGGTCACACTCGTATGACATAAGAGTTTCCGCTGGCTGGTCAACACCAACCATATTGCGATGACTGTTTGATACCCTTGACAGTGAGGCATTTGTTGACTGGATGCCCCTTTTACAGCACAGAAAGAAATAATGTTGGAGGCTCGGGGTGAGGATGGACGGTTCATCCTTGCCAAGATCCTTGGACGTGTTATACAATGCTAGTGGCATTTTTAAATTTATATCGGAAGCAGGTCTTCTTAATGCTATTCATCTTTTATAACATTTACTTTTCTGGTGTTAATTTAGTATTCTTTTAATCTTTATTCATAATAAACAATATTGGCGTCAATGGCCTTTGTCAGGATGCCAGAGTACTTCAAATCATTTTTTCATTCAGAGGCTGTTATTTCTTAAATGGTCTGTGCAGTGCTAAGGACTATCTATACCTAAGGAGGTCTTGGACTTCCATTGGGTCTTAAAGGTAGGCCCTCTGACTTAGTTGAGGGAGCAGGTAGCTAAGGCTATTTCTACTCTGGTGTCCCCAGTGTTTGACCCCTGTGGTAACCCCCTCATCAAGTCAAAAAGGACTGTTAAGGCTTGTAGTGTGACACCTGTAGCAGCAAAAAATTCCAGCACTTGGTAGTATTGAGCATAAGATTGTGCATTGCTCTGGTGCTCCGTGTTACCTCGTTCCTTGGCCCTGTTACCTGTGTCGGCCACTCCTTCCCCTATGCCCATTACCCCGACCCTTGTGCCTGGGGGTCCGTGGCCCGTAACCCCTGCTGCCTGTGACCCCTCTTGTTGCAGTGCTGTGAGCACCTGTGTGCCTTTCCCACTCCTGTGACAGTTTCCTTATGTTGTGGTTCCTGTTGGAGCAATCTGGGAAGAGGAAGAGCGTGTGCGTTGTTCTTCCTCTTTGTTCTCTTCTTCCTCTTAGTCCTCTTACATGGATTCTGATTTTAGGATGAAGAGGACAGATGTTCAAGAAAGCCAGCCATAGTCATAAGGAAAGGACTCCTTTCAATGCAGTCACTTTCAAGGGAAGTGGAGGGCAATCATGTGACTTCGGCCAGAGCCACAGTTCAGTGTGAGGGCTCCCCGGGTCTGGTGCTCTTGAACCACAACTTTACGTCAAGCACCCCAGGGCCGGGGCTGGAGTACAAGATCGGGGCTACACCTCATGTTACAGAACCAACTGGGCCGCGGCTGGGTTCTCCTTGGTTACAGGCGATAGAGTGTACAGCCCAATACACTTTACATATTCCCCAATTGCTGGAAGAGCTTGAGACCTCCATCACCCTACCCTCCTGGATGTTAAACTCTTACTCCTCCCTCATCCCATGATATTTTGGCAGGGAGTCGAAAGGATGGCACTACTCGAAGTTGCCATTGCAATCTTGTGTGCAATGGAAAATAGGTCGGGCAGATGAACCTTTAACTGTGCCCTGGGCACGTAGTAGTGGCGGGCCCCACCTGCCCCGATTCACAGAGGAACGAGTACATGCTACTTCTGTCATATGATATTTGCATAGGTTTTTTCCTTGCTGTCATATTCGTGTGGGGAGGTGAATCTGCGGGGTATCCTGCCACACTTACCCCGCCTGGGCATGAGGGTGCTTGTGATGTGGATATCCACAGGACATTAGATCTTGGCCCGATGCAGACAACCCAGAGTTCCTTTTCAGGAACTCGTGAGTCCAACATGTCAAGTAGGATCTCTCCCTCCCCATGCCACTTGAGGTAGAAAAGGTTCTATACACTAGTGTGCTGAGCACAGTGCGTTTTTGGAGAAGTCTCATGCTATAGAGTAGGAAGACTGTCCTTCCTGTTACACCAGTCGGCAAACTAGTGGTCTAACTGGGTTTTAAAGCAAAGTGGTTCCTTGGTTTCCAGTTTCTCAAAATGAAGCTAATGAATGCCTTGGTTTCCAGTTTCTCAAAATAAGTTAGCTCGGGTAGCTCTGTTGCTTTGACAACTTTGTGGGTGCTAAGTGTCTCCTTCCAAGTACTCGCATACACGGTTTCTTTCAATGGCCGAAACCCTTTGAAGGGAACAGTAGCCAAACCCTCAGGTTGGCCAAGCCAGCAGGATTGCGAGTAAGGAAGTGTATCTGCTACTAAACCCTAACCAGCAATGCTCACAACCTTTTCCTGGAAAGTGTGCATGCATAGCCTTTTTGAGCCCTGTAACCTGTTTCCTTCAGGAAGGTCAGTAGTAGGAAGAGGAAAGGGAAAAGGAAACATGCCTTCTACTGCTGTCAGGAATTAGGGGATGCCTGCTCGCCATTGGAAAACCTTGTAGAAATGTGCCCAGACTGTTTTTAGGGTGTCCCCTTCAGGCTGATTACTTGCTACCCTTTAGAGACAGTTGCCCCCTCCCTCTAATTTACTATTAGTTCTTATCTGATCCTTGCAGATATAGGTGGAAAGGATATGGAAGAATGCACTTGAAGCATTTAGAGAAGTTTCCAGACTTTTACTGTTTGCTCTTCCTGGTGGAGAAGAAAACTGGTTGTTGGAGTCTGGTCAGAAATCTCTCCTGAACAGTTTGTTCAACAAACTAAGTTCAGGATGGAAACAATACGGACTATGCCTTCTTCATTCGGAGAGGGAGACTTTATACTTTTGATGGACCTGAAGAGGACACTTTTAAGTACCTGTGCAACAGTCCTTGTGAAAGTACCTCTGGTTCTGCCTCTATGGTATGATGTACCAGTTTGAGACTGTACTGTACGACTGTGTACTGTATAGCTCCCCAGGTGTTCACCTTATTAGTAGATTGGCCCACTCATAAGGTCTCTCTTCTTATGTATCATAAATTAACTGATCCTGGCTCCTCATAGACAGTTGCTGCTACAGAATAGATTGGCTTTTTGCTATTTGTCACAATCTAGGGATTGTGATAAACCTGGGAGAAGTTGAATCCTGTACCCAAGCAGGGGTTGAAATACTCGGGTATGCTGATATATGGCAGTAGCTAGCGTCTTTCAGTCAGATGATTGCATCAGCAAGCTCGAGGTTGTACGACCATGTCCTTTCAAGACAGAAGTAACAGTTAAGTGCTGACTATCTTCTTGACGATTTTTCCGTACTGGAGAAACTTTCCACACAGGCAAGACACTACCTGAGATATATTATGTTTAAAGGATCACTTGTCAGCATACAGATCAGTGTTCCTTCCTGTCCTAGTGGGGCATGAAGCTTGGACCAATCTCACTTAGTGGCTAGATGAGTCTCACCATGGAAGTCAATTAGACTGTGCCTCGGGACATGCAACTGTTCTCGGGTGCGTTGAAGCTGGGGTGGGTCGCATACCTGAACAACTTGGTCATTCCTGGTTTTTGTTCAAAAGAAATGAATCTGCACATCCTCAAAATGTAATTAGCTTCTCTAGCAGTGCAAGCTTTTCAAGAAAGTTTCAGGTACTTCGTAGCGTTGAGCAACAGCACCAATGTAATGGCTTATGTCAACAGGCAAGGGGCCATGCTCTCACATCCTTTGGGAGCAGATGAAGCGGGTGCACATCTGGGCAATCTTTGAAGTAGAATTGTTGGTCAGGTACATTCTGGGCAAGCGAAATGTACTAGCAAATACTGTTGCCACAGACAGGTTGTAGGGTAAGTGGTCCCTACGCTCTTGCATAGCAGAGAGGTTTCTTGCCTTGAGGGACTCTAGAAATTGACCTGTTTGCCACATGATGAAACAGGAAGCTCCTTATTTTTTGTTCTTTCATTCCAGACCTGTGAGCTATGTTGAAAAACCTCTTCCAACACCCATAGTCATCTGGACGGGCATGCCTTTCATTCATTCAGCCTGATCTGGCCATTTATAAGTCGTTTGTTAATTATGCTAGGACTCTGGATAACCTTGGTAGCTCCCAGGTGGCCCCAAGCTGAGTGGTATCTTAATCTAGTTTAGTGGAGGTCCTGAGAGAACTACCCTTATGGTCCACACTCGCCTTCCAGCTGCACCTTCACAGGTACTACCAATGGTGAAGCAATTGGAACTTCAAGGTTGACTACTATCTAGCATCTGAGCAAGTCTTTTCATAAGGCACTACACAGGAGATATCTGAATTCCACTTATGATTCTCTGCAGTTGTCTACCTGGGGAAGTGGACCATCTTCTGTGATTGGTACTGTACAAGGTCTACTTCTGCACTTGGGGCATCTTCACCTCAGATTGCAGATTTCCTAGTCTAACTTTGCTGAGAGAAGTGCCTCTATTTCCACTGTCAAAGGCTACTCGGTCTTTGGCCCAGTCTATTGACTGAGGGGTATAAATCTCATCTTGTAGGAACTCTGTTCATAAGGAGCTTTGAGCAGTCTTTCCTATCCAGGGACCTCAGGCCCCTGGAGTTAGATGTGTCCTTCAATCTCAAGGTTCTTACTCGTGCCCCCTAGGAGCCTCAGAGGTGGTCTTCAGAGATCTCACTCACAGGACCTATTTTGCTAGCCTTGGCATTGGTGACAAGAGGTTAGGTGCATGGTTTCTTGTTTAGTTACCTTGCTGAGGGATTGAAGATCATTAGATTTTTCAGTTTTTGTTAAAACGCAGAGGCCATCCGCATAAGACTCAATGTTTGAGACCTTCTCCATCTCCCTCTGTGAATCATCGGGTGTTGATTGAAAGGAAGTGCTCGTCCCATGAATACTCTGCAGTGCTATACGAAATGGATCAGACATCTCGGGCCTGTCCGCCAGCGACTTTACATTACCACTGGCAAGACAGAAAAGGTATCAAGGAACATGATCTTTCAGGTTTCGGGAGACTATCTATACAGATTATGCCTCGACTGTTGAAAGTTTAGGTACCAGCTTGGAAAAGAACTCAATGAAGTCAGGTGTATAGATCCAAAGGATTTGGAAATGCCAAAACACCTTTTTAACCTTTCATCTATGGGAGTACAGTACACTCGCAAGTCCCGTGACACCGTTGTGCTTGGTCCAGTGGTGGCTGATCAATTAGTGAAGCAAACCCAGCTCCCACAATGAACAAGTCTTTTCTATGGTAACATAAAATGCGAGTCTGGAATGAATGATTGAAGGAGTGGCTCCTCTTCATACCTTGTTCTCTTGGGGATGAAGCAGTCGAAATGCTACATGCTGGATGTATCTCCCCCATCCTCCCTAAGGAGATAGTGGAATTTATACTAACACATTGATCATCATACAGGTATATTATTCAGAGCAGATATCCTCCTCAAGGAAGGTTTTCTTTAGTTGATGTAGAAGTCTTGAACAGACCAGGTCCTATCAATCTTCTCATCCTATGAAAGACAAGGGAGTTTCTGGAGTCTTTGACTTTGCTCCAGTACAAACAAGGCAGACTTGAGATTTATAAAGGGGAATAAACCCCCATCTTGTTTGGTTCAAAGGGACTTACGACCCACCAAATAGTCCCATTAAAGAACGGAATGTAATCCCCGTAGGCTCTCAAGATTTTAAAGATTTTTCCTAGCTATTCAAATCTGATTCCTTTAAGTTAACAAGGCACCTCAACCACACTTCTTTTCAGTTGAAAGGTGATGGAGGCTAGTCAAACTGGTTTATGGGAGGCGTATGTGAGATAGCTTGTGCTGAAAAAACTCCCTATTAAGACTCATGTTTGTACAGTTAGGAAAAATTACATTAAAGATTTGTAATCTGTCATAGATAATGTTCCCTTTCATGTCATCACCAGGGAGTATTTTGAATATATCAACTTGGAATTAAATTTTAAACCTCTTGACATGTCCTGACTTCACACTCAAGTCTTTGGAATAGATTATAGTTTGTAACAGCTTTACCACCTTTTTGTGAAGTAATTATATATATAAATTTCATGACTGAGTAAACACAAATCTCAGCAGCAAAAACTGCTGCTGGTACATCTAAATAAACAATCTCGATTATGTTAAGCAAAAAGTAGTAAAGATTTTTTTTTGGATGGTTTCACCATTCAAAATTTTAGTTCAAAAGAATGTTTTCCTTTGGGGTTACTGGGGATTGTGATGCATAGGACAAAATGTAGTTTGGTGCTAAATGTCATTCCATGAACATAAAAAAATAACCATAGTATTCCTGGTGACTTATGAATGCAATTGATAGCTAGTGGATGCATAATTCAAGTTTGACTCATAAAACCTAAATTTATTTTATCTGTATAATTTGGCAAGATGCGGATATACTGATTCCTAAGTTAGTCTCTGGGAGCTAGAGATATTCAAAACTCTTTTACAGAGTCTTGCCAGTATTAGTTTTTTTTTTTTTTTTTTTTAAGTGTAGGCTATGGTTTTAAATGTTGCTTAGGTTTATGGGAGTGCGTTCGGTTTGGAATGCTTGTCAGTTTCAATCTTAGTGGATCATTGTAAATTCCATCTTGTGAAATTCTTGTAATCTAAATATTATAGTGCTTTACAGTACTCGTTTGGAGGTGTGATTTTTCTAAGCCTCCTATTAATTTTTAGGTTATAATAGTTTTATGAAATTCATTGTCCTGTACTTACACTATACTGATAAATGTAATACTATTTGAAATTTTAATGTAACACTTTGGAATTTGTAGATAATGAGCTTTGTTTTATCTTTACAGGTGCCAATATATTCTTCATTGATACTTGCACACAAGAGCTGTTAAAACTGTATTGTTGAAGTACTGATGAAACTGAAGGAGAACTTTTTGAAATGATAAACTTGAAGTTGAACTTTGAGAACTGACTGCAAATTAAGTAGGAGAGGATTATTGGAAAATGAAGACAAATCATCGTGAATGACTTTTATAGAACAAAATGTCCGATAAAAGGAATTGGTGGAAACAGAAGAATTCTGGAATGGGAATTTAAATGGTATGCTATCGAGCTATTTTCAAGTGTGGGATATTTACTATATTTTTATGAATAGAACTTGCCTGGCAGTTATATATATAGCTATAGTCTCTGATGTCCGGCAGAATATTTCAAAACTCGCGGCAACCGCCGTGTGGTGGTTGTGCGGTTAGGTGGTTAACAACCCTTACAGGGTGGTACCTGGAATCATTCCTGTTTTCTGTTCCTCAGATCATCTCTGCTGGTTGGACACTTATCTGGGGTTTTGGCAATCGCATTCATTATTATTCTTTAACTATTTGTTTGTTTACGATGACTGATAAACTTCATTTTTAAATATGTAACTTCCCTGGTAGTTACATATATATAGCTTAATCCCGCGTTTCGTCGCGCGCACGGCAGAAATTCAAATTTCGCGGCAATCACCGCCAGGTGAGTTGGTGGTCATACGTGAGCGCCATCTCTCAGTAGCTAACTGGAATCATTCCCAACATTCCTCAAAAATTCCCTGCCGTTGATCGAGTCAACACGTCAGAAATTCGTTTCGTTGATTTTACTTAATCTACTATTTGGTGAAGTACCTTTTGTTTGATTATTGTTGATGGCTTTCGCTGCTCTTTTTTTTTTTTTTTTCATATTCCCTTTGACTTTTCACTCAGTTTAGATAGACTTTGTTGGTTTTTTGACCTGGACTTTTTTCTGATTACAAAATGGCTGACTGTAATAAGTTGGTGTGTTAAAGGATGCAAGACTCAAATGCCTAAGGCCTCTGTTGATCCTCACTCAATATATAAAATTTGCAGATGGCATGAATGTACTTTTAGTGACAGATGCGTTAAATGTCGGTCTTTATCTGATAGAGAGTGAAAGGAGTTTGATCGCTATGTTAAGCGATTAGAGAAGGATAGGCTTAGAAGAGCTAGATAGACCAGTGTTCTTTCCAATAGATCGTCTGATAGTCATATTCCTTCAAATGTGCTTCATACTAATATTCCTATTCCTGATCCTAAGGCAGTAGTACCAGACCCCGCTATGGTGTCGGAGGTAAGTGAGCCTTTTTTGAAGGATGTGTTGGCTGCAATTTCAGCCTTAGGTGCACAAGTTCAGTCCCTTACTTCGGAAAAAGAAGTCGTGGGGGGCAGTGCGTGGCTTGCAAAGCAAGTTTGTGAATAGTGATGGTGAAGTGGAGGGTGCATCTGTTCGTGTCCATCAAGGTAAAAGGAAGTGTTCGTCCTCGTCGGATGACGCAAAACCTAGACGTGGTTGGCGTCAGCCGCTTCTTTCAAGGCCTCTCAAGAGACGTAAGTCTCCTGCTAAGTTACAGCAACCATCCTGCAGTAACTGGAGCTCGCCAGATGTTTTTCTTTCGGAAGACGACGACGTGCCAGCGCCTAAGCAGTTTAGTGCTAAATGTCATTCCAAGAACATAAAAAAATATAGTATTGCTGGTGACTTATGAATACAATTGATAGCTAGTGGATGCATAATTCAAGTTTGACTCGTAAAACCTAAATTTATTTTAGGCACATAATTCGTCGGAGGAAGAGGGTGCTCACTTTACTTCTGTGCACGCTTCTCCCCCTCCCCCAGATTGGGAGATTTCGCAAGGACTTTCTCCTCCTGGTGGCCACGACAACGGTTGACGCTTCCTTACAGCGATCGGTACGCAGTTCAGGTAGCGATGGGAATCGCGACGCCCCCTCGCAGCAGTCTGGACGTGCGCAGGACGCGCTGCAAGTGTCAGATCTGTCAGAGCTAAAGAGGTCTATTACTTCCCTGTTTGATGCATACAAGTCACAGAGGAGTTTCGTAAAAAAAGAGTCAAAGGACATCAACAGACCAAGAAAAGGAGCTATCGCTAACCAAGGCGCTATCGGCCAGCGAGTTATTCCATCGCTCAGCAACGCTCCCTCACAGCGATTGGGACGCGTTACGGGAAGCGACACTGTTCTGGACACTCCCTCGCGACATGCTGGAAGCATACAGCAAACTGGACGCATGCAATCAGGACTTGTCCCCGCAGCATGGTAGACACTCGGTTGTCTCTCCCTCGCGGCATCTGTTGCTTTACCACAACATACTTGCTCAAGTACCTAATCCATTTCTTGGGTGGTCTAGATGACCCTCCTTGTGTACAAATCACTCGTAGGCATTATACCTTCAATCTCTAAAGTCTGAAACATGGTTAGACTTTGCGTTCTCTAATCAGACTTGACACACTTGACTTACTTAATGCTCTAGTCTAAGCTTTTGAGAACTCTTAAAGCAAGCAGGTCTTTTAAGGTGCATTCCGTGGCACTTTCACACCATAGATTTTATATCCCCTCTGGCATCTATCTGAGCCCACTCCTTATCGATGTTGACTTTGCCAACGTGATACCAGCCTAGCAACAAACTACCTAACCTCCCCTTCATATTCTCGGGTCCCGAGATGCAGAATATGAAGGTAGGAGCTATTTCTGCCATACAGGCCTGTTCCTCTCTGGACCACTGGTCAAGGTCAGTATCATGCTTTTGTGGTGACAAAATCTGCGTGATGAGAGGGTCCTGAAACAATTTGAAGACTTCTTGAGGTTAGGAGCCAAGGCTCTAGAGTTTACTTCATCAGTCTCCCTTTTGGGGCAACTACATCCTAAAGATGCGATGCCGTCTTAGCTAGATGCTCGGTTGTCTCCTAGGGACCCGCTCTGTTTGAGGAACTCCAATCTGGTGGACTTCCCTCCCTTTTTCCTTCATCAGATGTGGCCACTGCCATAGAAAAAACAGAGAGAGTCTGTCAGACCTCTCTAATGAGGAGAGCCATGAAACCAAGGATGCCCACCCCTCAACTACCCTAAAGGAACTCTCCTTCCTCCTGCAGACTTGAAACAGCATAGGAGGCAAGACCCTCGCCCCCCCCCCCTTTTGCAGTATGGGACACTTTTCCAGCCGTAGAGGTCGTGACCACAGAGGCTCCCACTAGGGAGGGCATATCCCCCAACTTAGAACTGGTAGGGGGATGCCCACAAAGCCATTAGCACAGGTAGTGCTTTTGGGGCTGATCCCTGTACTTTAGATATACTGCGATCAGGGTATAGAGTCCCATTCATATTCAGACGACCCCCCCCCCCCCCCCGACTAACTGATGGCCCGACCAGTTTGAGAGAATATAAAGGACTACTTGTAAGAGGGAGTGTCAAAAATGTTGGCCTAAGAAGCCATAGAGAAAGTCCTCAACTTCCCATGGGCATAAGGGTTCCAAGATATCTTGACGACAGGCTTCTCCTAGCAGTCTCTTGAACCCTGCTTCAAAGTTGGGGATTTAACTACAGTAAATCTAGAGAAGTCCAGTCTCGTTCCCCAAAATACCATCAGGGTATCTAGGGATAGTTTAGGGATAGATATCGATTCGGCCCAGGTCAGAGCATCTCCATATGCCGACGGGGTAGCAAAATTTTGTTAAGTGGCAGAAACCTTCTTGGGAGGGAAATTGCTTCCTGCCCACTCTTGGCAAATTCTTTTAGGACACCTCAATTTTCTGGAGAAGTTAATCTCCTTCGGGACTTGAAGGGCCAGTGGTCTCAAACATCCCACCATCCTGCAACCCTGCTGGCGGCGCCCTAGGAGTGGTAAGTCTCCAATGGTGGTTGAGAAAGGAGAACCTGTTAGCAGGTGTCATAAGATTTCTGTGGGCTTAAGGTGAAATAAATACACACTTCGTGTATGGGCTTAAGGTGAATTAAATACACACTTCGTGTATAGTACTTGCATATTTATTGTCCCCTCACTATGTTACAGATTATACATATTACTTTGAGGCACAACTTTACTATTGTCATCTTGGACACCGTTTTTGGATGCTGTTTAAATCCTTCACTTTTTGACCGAGCGCTACTGCATTACAAACTATGAAAATAGTACTGTATGTTTTGGAATAGTAAAGTTGCTTTATCAGTTACAACATTCCTCTTTCCAACAAAATGAAGCAAAACAACATTCCTCTTTCCAACAAAATGAAGCAAAAAATGTTAAAGAATAATCATTTCTGGGTCGACCTGTGACGGCCGGCGAAAAAGTCCTTCTTTGTACTTTTTCTGATATAAATCTTCCAAATATACCAGAGAAAATTAAAAGCATGGAATGCAGAGGTTACAACCCTCGCGCGAGCACCTTGTTGGTGTCGTATATCTAACAAGGGCGTTTGTAAAACACTATTCACAGGCTGTCTTCCATTTAGATAATCCCTTCATCAAAGGGGGAGGGCCGTGACAGGCCCTAGAGAATACAGTTGGGTTACCCTACCGACACCTACCACTCGCGCTCACCAGGTCATCCGTCTGTTTTGGACTTGCCCGCAAAGTTGACAAGTGTTTTGCCCAGTGTTTTTCGAAGTGATTGTCGTTAATTCAACATGACTGACGTTGCTACTTCACCCTTACCAATGTTAAGTACCATAGTTTGTTTTGGCAGCTTTTGACAGTACCGGGCATTTGTTCTGTTTCCAATATGGTGGTTTTTAGTTTTGGAAGCGATTGTCCTGCCGAGGTATCGGCAGCCATTTTGGGTTATGTTCGCTTCGGTAAATATTCTAGTTATTTTTGCCCATCTGGTACTCTGTCATCTAGGTTATATCACTTACGTTTTATGGCCTTTTTGTGTTATCATTAATTTTTATTAGTTTATCCTATGGTATTTATTTGCTTGCAAGTCCAATTTGGACCTACGAAGAATAGCGATTTAAAGAATAGCGAATTAAAGTTTAACGATTTAGTCTTAGTTTGTACTCGCCTCAGAGGCTTCGATTTAGATTATATCCTTGTTTATTTGTTACGTTGTCGTTATTCTTCGTTCTTGGTTATTACAATTACTAAGAAAAGCAATCAATTTTATTAATTTTCTTGTTTTATTGTGTGATGTTAGTTTTTTATTATGTAACCTTGAACGAAAACAGACTGCTCGTTCCTGTTCTACAGATATGAGTTATCCCTTCTCTCGTTTTCTTTGTTAGCTCGAGTAAGAGGTGAATTTCCCGTTCTCCGTTTTTATACGCTCACGAGTTATTCAGGCCTCCTCTTAGTATCAGAGTTGATGATAGTACGTTTAATATTATAAACGTTTTTATTTAGTGGTTACTGTTAATATAGCTAACACTATTAATAGGTACGTTAGTGTATGAGTCATTGATTGGGGTCGTTTTATACCGACACCCTTAGCTCCGCCTTGAGTTATGCTTAGCTCCGCCTTGAGTTATGCTCCGCTATAATGGATACTCATTGGGTGAGAACTAGTTAACGTACAGGAGCAGATTTTTGGAGTGCTACGGTGAAATCCGGCACTCGGACTCCGGCTGAAGCCTTTTACACACGAACCTTTGTCATGTTTGATCATAATTACACCGTTACGGCCGGCTTCACGGGAGATAACACAATCATTCATTGAGGTTAATGTTATCGTACCGGGAACGGTCACGATATCACGGTGACGGGCCTTTGCTACCGGATCTCCGGTACAAACAGAGATCAAGCAGACGGCCAGAACCGGAGTTAACAATGTGATACCGATGAAGACTTCAGTTTCATTATTACGGTCCCTTTTTCATCGAATCTCCGGCTTCACTGGAGATAACACAAACATTCAGTATTAGAGAATGTTATCGTACCGCTGAGGATCACGTTTTCACGATGACGGACCTTTGTCACTAGTTCTCCGTTACAAACAGAGATCAATCAGACGATCAGAATCAGGGTATGAACCCTTTTTCATGAATAATCACAATATCGTTATTACGATCCTTTTCATCGAATCTCCGGCTTAACCGGATATCGTACAGGCGATCAGCATTGAGGTTAATATTAGTTTTCCTCTGGTGTTCACGTTGTCACTATGACGGACCTTTGTACCGGGGATTGTTACCGGAGCTCCGGTACAGACAGAGATCACTCAGACCACGGGTGGCCAATCTCTTGTTTTGCTGTAAAGGAAAGGATTTAACATGAATACAAAGTAAACTGTACTTACTTTAATGACACTTTGAATTTGCGTTGGTAATATTCATTAGTTATTCTTGAAAGTCCTAATAAAAATATATGAACATAACTATGCCTATATTTATGCATATATTTAATTCTAACTATGTATAAATATGGATAAATATCCATACAACATAGTGTTCAAATAGAAATAAATTGATTATGCCTATATTTATGCATATTCAATTCTAACTATGCCTAAATATGAATAAATATTCATACAACATCGTGTTCAAATAGAAATAAATTGATTATGCCTTTATTTATGCATATTCAATTCTAACTATGCCTAAATATGAATAAATATCCATACAACATAGTGTTCAAATAGAAATAAATTGATTGTGCCTATATTTGTGCATATTCAATTCTAACTATGCCTAAATATGAATAAATATTCATACAACATCGTGTTCAAATAGAAATAAATTGATTATGCCTTTATTTATGCATATTCAATTCTAACTATGCCTAAATATGAATAAATATCCATACAACATAGTGTTCAAATAGAAATAAATTGATTGTGCCTATATTTGTGCATATTCAATTCTAACTATACCTAAATATGAATAAATATTCATACAACATCGTGTTCAAATAGAAATAAATTGATTATGCCTTTATTTATGCATATTCAATTCTAACTATGCCTAAATATGAATAAATATCCATACAACATAGTGTTCAAATAGAAATAAGTTTCCACTCAGTACTGGGAACCGAACGTTGGCCCCTTCTAATGAAGGGCCGGGTCGAGACTAACCATGCCATGAGAGGCTATCTACTGTTCCTTGAAACTCTGGTCAGTGAACAGATGAATCAATAGAATACTAATAGCCAGTAAATAATGTTAGACCCGGTTCTGAACGTCTGAGTCAGGGGTGGCCAACCTGTGGCGGATGCGCCAATAGTGTCACATTTCATGAATACAAGTGTCGAACTATACCCCAAAAGATAGTACATTAAATGACTTTTCTTTAAAATTGATTTTTATGAGTTATACAGCTGATCCCAGCCTGTGAATAGGATCACTAACCAAAGTTCAAGGAACATCCAGACTTATGTCCCCTTTCTGTTACAGAAGGTTCGCCTACATGGTTCCCGTCAGGATGATGATGAATCTCTCTGGCCTGCAAGAGAGGCTCTCCACCCTTGGGTATCAAGGTTGGGAAGAAATGCTCCATCTAGAGGTCCCTATCTCCTCAGAGTGTCCTCTCTAAGGTTGGACGACGACCCCATGGACGGGCAGGTAGGTGGGGATGAGTTTTGAGCCTTCAGCTTTGCAATTACCTACGTCACCGACCTAGGACCCTTAATGGATCCTGATGTTCATGTTACCCTGCATAAACCGTGACTGCTAAAAGCAACACATTCTAGGGAAAACCAAGGGGCTATGACGGAGCTCAAAAGTATGGTAGCGAGTCGGATCCGTTCAGGAACTCGGAAGTTTCCCCCTACAGCCCCAGGCATATCGAAGTAACCTCCTTCGATAAAAACAACGCATAGAGATTTGCCTTACATGTTCCATATATAGATGGTACCATAAATCTGGATGGCATAGACGTCCTCCCTCTGGGGACCTAGATTTTACTCCCAGGTACTAGAATTCCCGTTCAACGGATTCGTTCGATTGAAAGAGATTGCCTTGGTTAGGTTAGACAAGGTACCGAAGGTAACAGTATTATTTCCTAAAGGGCAGGCCCGATCTGTCTGGACCAGGATGTTGTCAGTCTGGGGGGTACGATAATTCCAAGATCTGCCCTTCCAATTCGACCTACACGTTTGATGGTCTGATCGGGTTAGTTGTGGGAAATACGTTCTGTCTGAGGCCTCTATCAGACAGGAATCGATAGTTGGTTACCCACTCGTCATCACAGCCTTCCTCTGATTCGACGTCTATGCATCCAAATCCCCCTCATCAGGTGGTCTACCTCACTGATTCCCCAGGTACACAGCCCAACCCCGTTGGGATGTTTTACCTGCATACAGCCCTAGATCCGAACCCTCAGGCTCCTCTCGTGGACACCAGAGAGGAAGCTACAGGAGTAGAAGACAGTCTCGCCATCGAGGCGGACCTAGGAAAAAGGGGGCTCGGAGAAGGAAAGTACCTAGATTCACCCCCTCACAACGCGGTGGTCCCGGTAGGGGGTAGACTTTACCTCTTTCGAGACCATTGGACCTTCGGTCTGTGGGCTCATAGCATAATCTCTAAAGGTTTGAGGTGAAAATGGCCACAAGGTCCTCCTCCTCCACCAGTGACCTTCTCCCAGAAATCCACTCCTATCCTGAAAGAGTACACCACAGGGTTACTCAAGAAGAAGCAATCAAACGGGATCGATCACTGAAGTTCCAAAGCCACCTGTTCACAATTCCGAAGAAAGGCTTGTCGGCATTGAGAGTGGACCTGGACTTGTCAAGCTAAACTCTTACATTCTCTGCGACAAGTTCCGGATGTTGACTATCTCTCAGGTACGGACCTTACTTCCCCGTAGGACCGTCGCCACCTCTGTCGATCTTACCGACGACTATTATCTTGCGCCTATAGCTCGAAACTTCTCTTCTTATCTGGGTTTCCGCCTAAGCAGGAAAGCCTTTGTGTTCAAGACATGCCCTTTGGCCTCAACATTGATCCCAGGATATTCACGAAACTGGGAGAGAGAGTGTTAGAACAACTCAGGAACCAAGAGATACAGATCATTGCTTATCTGGCCGGTTGGCTCATTTGGGCCCGGCCGGTCATAGAAAGCAACAGAGTTACGAAGGAATTACTTCAATTTCTCGACAACCTGTGATTTCGGGTCAATCTCCAAAAAAAAAAAAATCTCGCCTGCAACCATCAGTCCGCTTAGAATGGTTAGCCATTCAGTGGGACCTTTCGAAGCACACGTTGTCTCTCCCTTCCAAAAGGTAAGAGGAATAGTTTCCAAGATCAAAAAATTTTCTCAAACACAAACAGGTGTCCAAAGAGCCTTAGAAAGTATCCTCGGACTTTTCCAATTCACTTCAGTAACAGATCTCCTAATAAAAGCCAAACTCAAAGACATCAATCGAGTTTGGAGAAAGAGAGCTACAGTACCTATAAGAGACATGGTCTCGAAGATCCCCTCTGTCTTGAAAATTAGACTACGCCCATGGTCCGAACCGAAGGACCTCTCCAAATCGGTTCCTCTACAATTCCCACCTCCACAAGTGACATTCCATACAGCCGCGTCTCTAAGTGGATGGGGGGGATTACTCCGAACATCAGATGTTTCAGGTTCTTGGTCACTCTCCATGAAACAGTCCCATATCATTGTTCTCAAAGCCATGGCAGTGTTCTTGACCCTGAAGAGAGAGACTCCTCCGAGGTCGACCCACATCAGAGTAGTGTCAGACAGCACAGACGTAGTACACTACGTCAACAGGGGAGGATCCAAGTCACCCAACCTGAATCAGATCCTGGTCACTATCTTCGCCTGGGCAACAGAAGAGAACTGGTTCCTGTCAGCACCTCACCTAGCGGGAGGCCAGAATGTGAGAGCGGACTCACTATCCAGGACGGATCCACTGGAGTCAGAATGGTCTCTAGACATAATTTCATTCCGGTGGATACTCAGGCTCGTTCCAGGCCTCCAGGTAGATCTATTCGCAACTCAGATGAATCACTAACTTCCTTGTTATGTGACCCCAACCCTGGACCCTCGGGCTTATGCCATGGACGCATTACCACGGGATTGGAACCATTAGAAGAAGATTTCCCTATCTCCCCCAGGGAATCTTCTAAAAAACTTTTACACAAACTACGCTCCTTCCGGGGCGCAGTGGCTTTAGTACCACCTCACTGGCCAAGAACAGTTGGTTTCCTCTCCTCCTCGAGTTGAAACTCAGTCCCATCCGGATCCTGTTCCTCAAACTGACCCGAGTATCCAAACTCACTGTGTCAGATCACTCAAGGATAGCCAAAACTCTAACTTTGTGGACTACAGGAAGTTGGCAGCTCGTAGAGATGCGAACATTGAACCGGAAACGATCTCTTCATCGAATGGGACAAAAGGGACTCGACAATTCGCCAATATGTTTCGGCCGTTAACAACTAGTAGGTCCCCTAAGAGTGCAGACCATACTCGTATGTCCCCGCATTTAGCCATCTCTTTCTTGAGGTTCCTATTTGTCAAAGGCCTAACAGTTAGCACTTTAACCACCATCAAGTCAGCTTTGAAGAAGATCTTCCTTGTTGGGTTCAACATTAACCTAGCTGATTCCTATTTCTCATCAACACCAAAAACATGTGCTAGGCTTCGACCTTCGGTTCGGCCACAAAAGGACTCTTGGTCTCTGAATGGTGTTCTCAAACTTGCGATGGACACGGACAATGAATCCTGCTCTTATATCACTCTTCTTAGGAAGACTTTATTTCTAACGGCTATGGCCTCAGGTGATGGAACATCAGAACTAGCAGCTCTCTCACGAAACCCGGAAAACATAGATTTCCTCCCTTCAGCCGAAGTACTCCTTTTCCAGACAAAGCTTCCCTAGCTAAAAAATGAGGATCCGCAAAATAGGTGCTCCCCTCGGAAGATTATTCTTCATCCCCAGGATTTTTCTCCGTGTACAGTCACACTCTCAAGCCCCTTTTTAGCTAGAACTGCCACCCGCTCGTCTGGCCCCTTGGATATCAGGGAACAAGGAGGTACTATTTCCATTCACGGTATCAGGCAACAAATCCTCTACTTCATTAAACATAGTAATCCGGAATCATTTCCCCAGGCTCATGATATACGGACAGTAGATGCCTCCAACAATGACTTCCAGAACAGGGACTTTGATGATTTTAAAAAATATACGGGTTGGAAATCCCCTATGGTTGTCAAACGCCAATATCTAAAGATCTTACAGGCCCTTAAATACCCGACGATGGCAGAGGGGAGCCTTATCTCTCCCCATTAATCTCCTCTTCTCCCTTTCTTCCATCTCTTCTCTTCTCCCTTTCTTCCATCTCTTCTCTTCTCCCTCCTACCCGCCACTCACACCACGTCGCCGCTCTCCTTGGTAGTTCGTTAGCCCTATGATATTTGCCATGTTTAATTCCTATGGTTTAACTGTTATTGTAGTTACCGTTCCTTTAATGTTTAGATATACTTAGACATGTAAGGTTTGATGCCTTTTGCGATTCGACACTCAGTTGGTTCCTTGTCGTCATTATTATTTAACCTTACGTTCCCTATGTCATTTGGCTGGTTGGTAATTGGACGATTACTTTATTATATCATAGTATTGTCGTACATGGTGATTGTATTCTCCTCATTATGTTATTAATTTATTGGGCTTGGAAGGCATTCTCTGGTACTTTTTCGCCGGCCGTCACAGGTCGACCCAGAAAAGGGATTTTGACGAAGGAAAAATCTATTTCTGGGGAGAGACCTGTGACGCCCGGCGAAACCCTTCCCGATTATTTTTGTACGGACCCACCCTTTCCTTGCCAAGCCATATGTTCTTGCAGAAGGATGACCTGGTGAGCGCGAGTGGTAGGTGTCGGTAGGGTAACCCAACTGTATTCTCTAGGGCCTGTCACGGCCCTCCCCCTTTGATGAAGGGATTATCTAAATGGAAGACAGCCTGTGAATAGTGTTTTACAAACGCCCTTGTTAGATATACGACACCAACAAGGTGCTCGCGCGAGGGTTGTAACCTCTGCATTCCATGCTTTTAATTTTCTCTGGTATATTTGGAAGATTTATATCAGAAAAAGTACAAAGAAGGACTTTTTCGCCGGGCGTCACAGGTCTCTCCCCAGAAATAGATTTTTCCTTCGTCAAAATCCCTTTACAGTATATGGAAACAATAGGACTTGAGACAATCATGAGGGAAAAAGAAAAATTCCTCAATATAGTGTTATAAATCCAACCGTAATGGGGGTGTAAACACGCATCCCGAACTGGATACCTTTTATTGTGTATGTTTAGAAATGGAAGTAGTACACAAATCAAGATGACTTGGACTCGCCGGTGACATGGCAATATCAGTTCAAGGACACTTGCCTGGTTTGTTGGTATCCTTAGTGGGAACTATTGGAATATCCTGAGGAGAAACATTTTGGTCAGTAGGCAAATTACTAGAATTTGCAGGTGGCGGTAAACTCGACGAGGTAGCACACACTGACCATCGTTGATGGTACCAGTACTATCTGCTGGGGAAACGAATCGTGAAACATTTCCAAGAAATGCCTCTTGCAAATTACATTGTTGGCATTGGCTGATTTGACCTTTAACATCTTACCATTCATTATTTCAACCTCATTACCAGGCAGCCACTTGGCTCTGACACCAAAGTTTTTAAAGAAAATTGCATCAACCACTAGAAATTTTTTTAAAATCTGTTTTTAGCCTACTCGGACCTAGTTAGAGGAAGTTTAACGTGATCAAGGTAGATCTAAATGCTCTGCCAAATAAAATTTCTGCTGGTGGGCGTCCAGTACTAGAATGTATCGTACATGTATGATACAACAGTCTACTCAATCCTGAACTAATAGAGGACGATGGTCAGTTTTCAACACACTCTCCCAATCAAATATTTAGCTAACTTACTTAGAGCAAAAGCAATACCCATTCCCTCTCTGTCAATTTGAGCATAATTCATGTGTGTCAACTTTCTACTTGTAAAAGATACTGTACAATAGTTGAGAGCTGTCTACATGTTGCTGATGGAGAATAGCACCCACACCAACCCATAGTGCATCCACCTCCCCTACTAATTTAGCAAGTGTGTCCAATTTATTAAGTGACACATGAGAAGATACAGCTGTTTAACACCTATTAGCTGCTTTGGACCATGTAAAATTAACACCCTTTATAGTCAGGTCATACAGAGGGGATGCAATAGTTGCAAAATTCTTGATGAATGAATGGTAAAATGAAATAAGACCTAGAAATATCGAGCTGAGTGTGAGGAATTGGCAGATCAACTATGGCTTTTAACTTTTTCTTAATCTGGCACATATTCCTCTCTATCCAGCTTAAAATCTAAGTACATGACAGAAGTTACTCTGAACATAGATTTCTTCACATTAAGTTGAACGTTGGCATCATGCAAAGTACGACGAACGTCTTGCACATTTATCATGTTCAGCTGTTGAGTCTCCACATGTAATATCAAGATATGGATGAACAAAATCAAAAGAAGCCAACAATTGGGAAATAACATCTGAAATATTGCAGGAGCAGAATGAATGCCAAATGGCAACCGTAAATACTTGTATAGACCCTTGTGTGTGTTAATTACCAACTAATATTGGTCTTCTGCAGCCACTTCTATTTGCAAATAAGCTTCTTGAGATAGTCTGGTATTATTATGTCCAGACACATTGGAAATCAATTCTAAACATATTAAGTAATGGGTATTTAGACTCACGAAGAATTTCCTTTACTTTGCGAAAGTCCCCACAAACCCTAAGGTGTCCATCCTGCTTCCTGATAGTAACAATTGGTGAGGCATAATCTGAAAATTCTACCCTTTCAATGACATTATGCTCGAGCTCTCACAGTGCTGTCTCCACCTCACCGTGCGAGCCTTCTGAAAAACAGGAACATGACCAACTTTAGGATACAATCTGGCCTGACAGTTCTTCAAGCCATCTATATCATAGTTCCCGAAAAATCATCTACATTTATTGGGACATTAATTATATAGTGTTGAATTTATTTATTAAATTCCTACCAATCAATTTAAAGGGGGCTGACCCAATAACTGTGAATTTAACATCTGATGATTTTGCTGTTTATGCTTGAAATTTGCAACTTTGACCTTCCCAAATACATTAATACAGTAGACCGCGGGGTACGGCGTCCCAGCTTACATTTTTTTCACGTTACGGTGTGGAATACGATGTTTTTTCGTCCCCTCCTTACGACATTTTTCCCCACCTTACGGCATCGAATTCCAAAACTCAAAGTTGGCGGTTTTTACACGTACGACTGTGCGAGTCACTAGCTTACCACCACGCTCATACGTCACTGTATACGTCACAAAGAAGCTGGTCTGCTATTGGTCGGCGTCACGGCGTCGCTAAGATGCCGATACGCTATTGGCCGAAATCTATCCCACAATGCCTGAGAGAGATGCTGCCTCTCTCTCTCTTTGTTATACGCGCGCTCAGTTCAGAATCTCGTGTGCGTTTCGTAAAGACTTGATCTCGTGTGAGTGCTTGCGATATCGTATTTTTTGTGCATTTTTGTGCTTAATTATAACTAATTCATTAGCCATGGGTCCCAAGATTGCTAGTGATGTTAAAGGGAGAAGTAAGAAGATGATTACTATGGAAACTAAGCTGGAATAAAGAAATATAAAGAAGGCATGCGCATCGTTACCCTCGCTATTGAGTATGTCCGTAACCAGTCTACTGTTGGTACAATTATCAAGAATAAGGAAGTCATTAAAGCAAGTAAGTCTTCTAAAGGCATGACTGTCCTTGCCAGTGGAAGGACCTCAATCAACGACGAGATGGAGAGACTACTACTTCTATGGATTAAAGAGAAGGAAATCGCTGGTGATACACACGCAATCGGTAATTTCGCACAAGGCGAGCGCCATCTTTGCCGATCTCGTGGAAGCCCAGAGAGACGGCGGAGACGAAGGAACGTCGCAGCAAGCCCCCCAAGAATTTAAGGCTTCTCATGGGTGGTTTGATCGCTTTAGGAAGAGGACTGGTATTCACTCAGTCGTCAGGCATGGAGAGGCGGCCAGTTCTGACAAGAAAGCAGCAGAAGAATTCCTTAAGAAGTTTGTGAAGGTAATTTCCAGAGAAGGCTACATTCCTCAGCAAGTGTTTTAACTGTGATGAAACTGGCCTTTCCTGGAAGAAAATGCCCTGCCTTACATATATCACAGCTGAAGAAAGGAAACTTCCTGGCCATAAACCGATGAAGGACAGACTTATCCTTGCATTTTGTGCAAATGCCAGTGGGGACTTAAAAATTAAGCCCCTACTGGTATACCACTCAGAATCCTCGTGCCTTCAAGGCACAAAATATCACGAAGGAGAGGCTCTCAGTATTTTGGAAGTCTAATGCCAAGGCCTGGGTCACGAGGACCATATTTATTGAGTGGATAAACGTCTGCTTTGGTCCTGCTGTTAAGAACTTTTTAGAAGAGAACAATCTTCCTCTCAAATGTCTCCTGGTACTGGACAATGCCCCTGCTCACCCTCCTGGCCTCGAGGACATCATTCATCCTGACTTCTCCCTCATCAAGGTTCTCTATCTGCCACCAAACACCACCCCTCTCCTCCAGCCTATGGACCAGCAAGTGATTGCCAACTTTAAGAAGCTTTACACGAAGCATCTGTTCAGATGCTTCGAAGTGACCGAAAGCACTCGACTTGCCCTCCGTGAATTTTGGAAGGGGCATTTTGACATCGTTCAATGCCTGAAGATAATTGACAAAGCTTGGAATGAGGTTTCACGGCGCACCTTGAACTCCTCATGGAAGAAACTGTGGCCAGCTGTTGTGGCAGAACGAGACTTTTTGAAAGTTTCGATCCCTCAACTGAAGACGAGGCTGTTGATGATCCTGCCCCAGAGGGTGATGTTGAGGAAATAATTTCGATCAGGAGGTCCATGGAGCTTGTTGACGATGAGGCTGACGTCCATAACCTTATCGAGGAGCACAGGGAGGAGCTTACGACTGAAGACTTGAAGGAGTTAGAGGCAATGCAGTTGACAATCATTCAAGAAGAGCACAGCTCTAGTGGTGGCGAGGACGGGGGGGGAGACTGAAGAAACGACATCGTCAGAAATAAGGGAAGCTATCAGTTGGTATGAAAACCTAACGAGTTTCATTGAAAAGAAACACCCAGAAAAACTTCACACAAGTCGTCTTTTGGAGAGTGTTAATGACAAGTGTATGAGTCATTTTAGAAATATGTTGAGGAATCGTCAGAAACAGGCTTCTTTGGATAGATATTTCTCCAAAAGAGAAGTGTCAGAAAGCAAAGATGATAATAGTGATTCTATTAAAAAAGCTAAAAAAAAAAGTCATTCTTTAAGTTCTAAAAAAAAAAAAAAATAAAAAAAAAAATTTCAAGACAGAAATAATTAAGTGTTTAATAGTAAGAATAAATTTATTAAGTGTACATGACATAATTAGCATTGATACGTTTTTATATCTACTGTCTCCTCCCCCCTCTGCCTCCACCCACTACCAGCTCAAGTCACGTCACTCCAAAGGTAAATGAAAATTAATTTTTCCTTTACAGTACTGTACAGTATATAATTTTTATTCATCCTGTAATGTTACGTATTTAATTATATACTGTACAGTACATGTATATTATATATAAGTATACTGTAGTACAGTGCTTACTATACTATTTTGTTACATACTAATTTTCAATGTTTTTACCTGGGGTTTTGCACGCATTAGCTATTCTATTACCCGCCATACGACATTTTCACCATACGATAACAATTCCGGAACGGATTAATGTCGTATGGCAGGGGCCTACTGTAATTGGTACTTAATTATAACCCTTCAATTTAGTCCTACATTTTAGTTATGTGCAATTTAATTTCTTAAAATCATACTTCAATGTGGAAATTGCTGAACTTCTGTCAATTTCAAATAAAAAGTTTTTGATTCAATTGTCAAACTAACATGAGGTTGAACAGAAGTTTTGTTTCTTATACAATTTAAATCGAGCAATTCTTCATTATCAGATCCCTCTTTATGAATCTTCTTCAAATGAGGTCATCATTTGTGGCACTCTTGTCTTTCTTGGCTGGTGATGGTGCTTGGCCACTGGATACCCTGTAATAGAAGTTATTCTTCACCTTGTACTTGCACATTGTTCCATGACCAGGCTTGCCACATTCATAACGAGTAGCATTTTTCAGCTAACATTCCCGTTTGAATGGTTCATCTTGCCACAGACCTTACATTTTTCTCCTCTTAGCCTATTAAACACTTTGAACCTCCAGCTCCCCATATGCTGCTTCTAGATTGGATGAGGCTGCCAATAAATCCCCCACTGTATTTGTGTGATAATCAAAATATGATACCTTAGCTGTGAAATAGGGTTAACTTTAAGCATCAAGGAACAATTTGTATTTAAGAAACACCTCCTTGTTTCCAAAGTCTTACAGTTCAGCTAACTTATTCAAATCCTAGAAGAATATATGGAAACGTGTCTTCTTTCAACTTATGGCGGTCTTGAAATTCAGCCAAATGTTTGATAAATGCTTTCTTAGGTTTGTACAGTAGCTTCAGGATAGTTTTCACTTCAGTTAGGGAGAGGGTTAACACCGATCTGGGAGCAATCGAGGCAACAATATAGAAATAGTCTGAATGTGAGTTAAGATCAAACTAACTTGACGAGATTCATCCGCGATCTCTTGAGCTCGGAAGGCAACAGTCATTAATTCCAACCAGTTATCTAAGGATTGTGACTTTGGCACAAACTTCAGGAAATGGTCTGCCATTTTTCATTAAAAAGTAAACACTTGGAATAGACTGCAAGTAATATTAGGAATTCCAATGTTCAGTTAAATGTTAAAACTTGGAAATTTCCTTTTACCACCACTGAATTTCAGCAGCAGTTGCCTAAAGTTAAGCTACTTAGGTATAACGTAAGGCATTTCATCCACGTAACCTACTTAGTCACCACTGTCATAATTTGACACCCGTGAGCTTACGGTGGGTTAAATACACACTTCATGTTCAGTACTTGAGTATTTATCGTCCCTTCACTGTTTTACAGATGATACATATTACTTTGATACACACCTTCACTGTTATCTTCTTGGATGCCCTTTTTTGGATACTGTTTACATCCTTCATCCTTTTTGACTGGGCGCCGCCAGATTTACAAAGTATAGGAATAGTAAAGTATCGCTTTATCAGGGTTACAACAGCAGGAACACTCCTTTAGGTCTCTCCCCCCCAAAATACCTTGTATTGTCGGACACTTCACGCCAAAGGTGGGGCCCTCAACTAGGAAGTGAATAGTTTTCAGTTCTGTGTCTCTGGAAGACAAGGCCTTTCACATCAACTACTTAGAAGGGAAAGCAGCGTATCTAGTGTGAATCCACTTTTCAGAGATTCTAAAGGCCACTCCATGGTGTTAATGAGCTTCAATTATTTGGTACTGTAATCCCTAAATTTCCAAACAGGGAGGTGCTCTCCCCCTCCCTCTATGCTAACTAGCATAGGAGCACATCAGTGGGCACAGAACAACCAAGTGTCCCTATTGGAGAGGTTTATCCACAGGAAGAGGAATGTCATTGTGATTGTGGACCATCCCAGTCAACCAGAGACAACAGTTGGTTCCTTGTGGTCTTTGCTTCCTTTAGTGGCAAAGTGTCTATTGATGGGAGTTTCCCTGGCTCTAGACATGTTTGTCAATCACCTGAACACGAAATTCCCGGTGTATTGTTCTTCAGTCCCGGACCCAGTGGCAGCAATATAAAATCCCTTCCAGCACCTGTGCGATAGACTGTACTTTTAGGCCTTAATGCTCTTCTGTCTGATTGGTCAGGTCCTGAACAATTTAAACATCCCAAGAGGTCAGATACCCTAGTAGCCCCAAAGTAGCTTATAGTCGAGTGGTATCCAGACCTGCTGGAACTTCTCAAGGAAATCTCAAGAGAACTCCCTACTGGAACTCCCAGGAATGGCCAAACCTGCTGGGTCAATGCCACATAAGAAATTCCACGAGGCTGTTTATTGCCCCCCTCTTCGGGGTTGAAGACTATACAGCATCTCCTCCAAAAGAGAGGCTTAAGACCACCTGTGAAATAACTTTTTGCTTAACTCGGAGTCATCCTCAGCGGTCTATCAAGACAAGTGAAGACATAGTGATTTGTCTTGTAGGAGGAATATTGCTCCACTAAAGGCCAATATTCCCCCGATTGCCGACTTGTTCCTGAGGAACAAGAAATCCCTTTTTGTCACTGCGGTGAAGAGGTACTGCTCTGCCTTTAGCCAGGTTTTCAAACTGAAAGGGCTTGATCTCTCCTCTTCTTGGTCTTATTAATAGCTTTGAACAGACTTTCCTCCCTTGGAAACTAAATCCCCCTTCCTGGGATGGGACAAAGGGTCTTAGGTCCCTAAAAAGAGACTCCTATGAACATATGCATAAAACTACTGTACATCGTCTGTTCTACCTAATGTTACATTCCAAAGGGTGGAAGGAACTATCCTTTTCCTTTGTCCAGAGTTTGTGGCTAAAATTCAAAATCAGATTGTTAACGAAGCTAATTTCTTTTTCACAATATAGTCTCATACAACTAATGACCCAGATAATCTTTAACTGTCCTGTAAGAGCCATCAGAAAGTATCTGAAAAGAACAGCCTATTGTAGACCCAAGACTCAAAACTTATTTGTGAGCACAGGTCACTTTAAAAAGAAGGTATCCAGAAATACAAGTTTCTTTTAGCTAAGAGAAAATTGAGAACATATATAAATCTTCAGGGGAACACATGATGTCCATGGTGTTACTGCAACCCTAGCATTTTGCAAGAACCACTCTGTAGTTCAAGTTTTCAGAGCTGGTGTCTGAAAAAGACTGAACACTCTTACAGATCACTTAACTGAAAGATTGCACTTGTTGCAGATCTTAAAACACTTTTGTTGCAACTCAACAAATAGTCTAGCTTAGGTCTTAAGGGATACCAAATTGTTTAAGGCATGTTATTCTCTGCATTATTTAAGGGTATGAAATGGGGATGAAATCTGATTGTACTATTAAGACGTAACTGGAGTATTAGCTTGGAACCTTAATGCAGGTAAGAATAACGTGTCCTCATCTATAAATCATTATATTTGATAAACTAAATTTGTTTGATTTATTTTCATACGTCTTCATCTTTATTAAACTGGACCTAAAGAATTTATTATTTATAAGAATTGCTGATTTCTTAGTTCCAAGGTTATCTGTTATTTTACACAAGTTGGCCAGAAGAGGAGCTTTTAGCACGGAGAATTGGTAATGATATTCCCGTGTAAATGTGTTTGTGATAGCTTAAATTCCAACTCATTACTGCCCAATTTCCATAACTCCCATATTATCCAAAGTTTTTGAACGTTTGGGGAAAATTTCTTAATAGTTTTGCTGAAGGGAATCATCTTTTCCTTAGTTTGCAATTTGGTTTTCGTAAAGGCCTTGGAGCATGTGATGCCCTTAAAATATCCAATGTTGTACAGAAATCCCTTGATTTTGGTCAGAAAGTTCATGTGATTGCCCTTTATTTTAGTGCTGCCTTTGACCATGTTAATTGTGAGACCCTTGTTTTCAAACTCAAACACTTGGGAGTGGGTAGGTCATTTCTCAGCATCATCATTGAATTTTTAAGTAATAGATCGCAAAGAGTCGAGTTGTTGATGGGCACCATAGTGAGTATATGAATGTGATATCTGGTGTTCCTCAGGGTAGTGTTCTTGGCCCATTACTTTTTATGCTACTGTATGTACGCATGACATGGTTTTTCATAGAAAACAAGCTTGTTTCATATTCAAATGATGCTACACTCTTTGCATCGATTCCATTTCCTGAATATAGAGCTTGGGTTGCGGAATCCCATAATAGAGATCTAGCTAATATTAGTGCATGGTGCAAATTATTGGGCATGAAGTTGAATCCTAACAAAACTCAGAAGTATGATTGTAATTAAGTCAAAGGCAGTGACTCCTCAACATCCAGATCTCGGCATTGATAAAGTCTCTTTAACTCTGTACGAGTCTTTAACATTTTGAGTGTGATTCTCTACAGCAAATTTACTTTTGAGAAACACTTAAAGTTATGTCTTCTGCAATTGCACAAAAAAAATTTATTTAGTGTCCTAAGAATTTTAGTGATCAATCTATTCTGAAGAAATTTTTTAATTCATTCATTTTACCTTATTTCGAGTATTGTTTTCCTGTCTGGTTTTCAGCTGCTGATTCTCATCCTAATTTCTTGGAGAGTCACTTATGGTCTATTAAATTTCTTATTCTTTATATAGATATTAAAACTTTTGCACCATTGTTCAATTAGTTTGTTATGCATGTTGTATAAGATATTTCTTAATTCATTTCTTAATTCTTAAAATCCTTTACATTAAAGTCTTCCCAGACAGTTCCATCCTGTTTGTAATACTAGGCATGCAGTTAATTCTAATAGTGAGACCTTTTCCATCCTGAGGCTCAATACTACACAGTACTCTAAGAAATTTTATTCCAGCTATGACCAACTTGTGGAGGGTAGTTGAATCGGTAGAACTTCAAAAGTTCAAACTTGCAGCAAATGTGTTTGTTTTTTAAAATATTTATTGTTCATCATTACACATCGTTTTTTTTTCTGTCCCCCTGAGCTTACAGCATCTTGCTTTTAAGACTAGAGTTGCAGCTTAGCTTGTAATAATAATTGGACACTACAACGCCTCTGCCTATTTACAAGGCAGTTGTACTGTCTTTACCTATTCACTTTGGCTCTTACTACTGTATATAGTACTTGCATTTCTCAGTGTGTGTGAATACCTTCTTAATGGAAGCCTTCCTCCCTCTCCCCCTAAGGAAGATTTCCATTTAAAAGCTTGTATCCGCATAAGAATAAACTAGAAAATTTTAAAGCCAATTTGATTTTTTTCTTGGGTATACTAACCAGTCATTTAAGCATAGGTCCTACTTCAACCACCTAACAAGTCTTTGACCAGAATACTGAAGCCTACCACAAAACCTGTGCACGGGGTTTGCTAGATAACCAGTCGTGGTACAACCTAACCCAATTTTATTAGTCGGGTTATGTAAGATAGAAAATACGAGTAACCTATTTAAAAGACTCTGGTTTGTAGTTAGGAAAAATGCAAATGTAGTTTTTTGTGTGATTTCGTCATTTGATTCATTTTAATGTCATTGTTGTACTGTAATGTTCATGTCAAGTAATCAATCTTCTACAGTGAAAGATTTTAAGTTCTTTTGTTTTACTAAATTCCACATTTTAGTATGATGGAAAAACTAAATTTTATAATACTGATACTAGTTTGATCAGGTTTATTTCAAAGAATTAATATTCTTTACTTTCAGCATGAATGGCATGTGAAATTAACTGATATTATGAAGAATGGTTAATTATGAAGGTCAGTAAATAGTCCTTTTGATTCATGCATTTGTTGACTTCATTAATTCTGTGGTACATTTCACACAAAGCTTAGAACATTGTAGCTGGTATTGCAGTGTTAGCAATAGAAGTAAATGATGGGGCAACAATGCATGTATGTAGTTGCTGACCTTTGAAACATGATAAAAAATTAATTTTACTAGGTGCTTTATGGAGAGAATATTGTACTTGCTTAATAAAATCACTTCATAAATGTAATAAAATCTGATTTTGATCGTTACAAGTTCAGCGACTCTTCTTAGTGTTGCCAAATTTATACCATTTGCCATAAAGTGTTTGTTACAAATAATGTTGTTCATGTCAGATGTCTTCTGAGCTTCACGTGAAGCGTATCAGAATAAATGAAGCAAAGAGTACACGAATTAAGATAGTTACTACTTCTGACCTTGAAAATAACTTCTATATAAAATGCCAGTTGAATTAATAATAACTTATGCATTTATAGAAAAAGCAGTAGCAAGAAACAGAAAAGCCGCAGTAGCAAGAAAGAGAATGCATTTATAGAAAAAGCAGTAGCAAGAAAGAGAAAAGCAGCAGCAGTAGCAAGAAAGAAAGAGAAAAGCAGCAGCAGTAGCAAGAAAGAAAGAGAAAAGCAGCAACAGTAGCAAGAAAGAAAGAGAAAAGCAGCAACAGTAGCAAGAAAGAAAGAGAAAAGCAGCAACAGTAGCAAGAAAGAAAGAGAAAAGCAGCAACAGTAGCAAGAAAGAAAGAGAAAAGCAGCAACAGTAGCAAGAAAGAAAGAGAAAAGCAGCAACAGTAGCAAGAAAGAAAGAGAAAAGCAGCAACAGTAGCAAGAAAGAAAGAGAAAAGCAGCAACAGTAGCAAGAAAGAAAGAGAAAAGCAGCAACAGTAGCAAGAAAGAAAGAGAAAAGCAGCAACAGTAGCAAGAAAGAAAGAGAAAAGCAGCAACAGTAGCAAGAAAGAAAGAGAAAAGCAGCAACAGTAGCAAGAAAGAAAGAGAAAAGCAGCAACAGTAGCAAGAAAGAAAGAGAAAAGCAGCAACAGTAGCAAGAAAGAAAGAGAAAAGCAGCAACAGTAGCAAGAAAGAAAGAGAAAAGCAGCAACAGTAGCAAGAAAGAAAGAGAAAAGCAGCAACAGTAGCAAGAAAGAAAGAGAAAAGCAGCAACAGTAGCAAGAAAGAAAGAGAAAAGCAGCAACAGTAGCAAGAAAGAAAGAGAAAAGCAGCAACAGTAGCAAGAAAGAAAGAGAAAAGCAGCAACAGTAGCAAGAAAGAAAGAGAAAAGCAGCAACAGTAGCAAGAAAGAAAGAGAAAAGCAGCAACAGTAGCAAGAAAGAAAGAGAAAAGCAGCAACAGTAGCAAGAAAGAAAGAGAAAAGCAGCAACAGTAGCAAGAAAGAAAGAGAAAAGCAGCAACAGTAGCAAGAAAGAAAGAGAAAAGCAGCAACAGTAGCAAGAAAGAAAGAGAAAAGCAGCAACAGTAGCAAGAAAGAAAGAGAAAAGCAGCAACAGTAGCAAGAAAGAAAGAGAAAAGCACCAACAGTAGCAAGAAAGAAAGAGAAAAGCACCAACAGTAGCAAGAAAGAAAGAGAAAAGCAGCAACAGTAGCAAGAAAGAAAGAGAAAAGCAGCAACAGTAGCAAGAAAAAGGAATACAGCAGCAGGAGCACTGAGAAAGAGAGAGAAAAGGAAAAGGAGCAGCAGAAAGGGAAAGGAAGCAAGCAAGCAGCAGCAGTAAGAAAAAGGAGAAAGCAGTGGCAGGACTAAAAGAAAGAAAAAGCAGCAGCAGCACTGAGAAAGAAAGAGAAAAGGAAAGGAGCAGCAGAAAGGGAAAATTAGTAATATTAAGAAAGAAAAAAAGAAAAGCAGCAAATGTGTTTTAATACAAAAGTTATTTAATATAAATTAAAAGAGGTGCTGATAATAGACTAGTTTTATTTATTGTTCATCTTGCATTTATTTGCTTCACAACTTAGCAGAAGTCCTCTCTACTCAGAAAATCTTCTTTCATCTCTAATAATAACTGTAATCTCAGATACTTGTCTTCAGCAAGTCATATAGTGTGTTTAACTTCATCAACTGTCATCAACTGCCTTTATTACTCTCGCCTCCCATCTTACAATACTGCCGGTCTTATTACTTTCGCCTCCCATCTTACGATACTGCCGGTCTTGGTTACATTATATGAATAGATCTCTCCTTCCTACAAACAAATATAGTAGAAATTAATGGCCTTACTTACAGAATAAAGTAATTAATTTTTACTCTATATTCTACGTCATTTATGTTCTACGTCATTGTTACACACTATCTATAAGTTACAATCTTTGGTAAAACTCTCCCATAAGTTGAATTAGGTAAAATCCAAACCACTAGCTAAATTTTCTTAAAAACTTCAAGGGCTTTAAATAGTGGTTTGGCATTACATTATTAAATTATTAGTGATGTTCGAAGTTAAATTTGTTACCTCAAAATTCTCTTAATATGATTTTGATTATATTATCTGGCCAGTTTTTTCCAAATTTAATTGGGCTTGGACCAAACAAATTTTAAACATAATACTTAACACTAAACTTACTCCAGTTTATGATAATTTGTAATATACAGCAGGAGCTGAAACTTTATAATCAAATCTTCAAAGCTTACTCGACTTCATCAGGTTTACTGTTGCCAATTCAAACATTTCACAGCCTATACTGTATAGCCAGCCATCCCCAAGGCTAATTAAAAAAGCGGGTCCTCCATATAATCTCGAGCCTAGAAAAGGTAATCAAAATCAATTAGATTAATCACAGGTTGAAGAGATGGTCTACTAGATTGCTCTTGGTGTCAATGTACAAGAGATAAGGTCCAGTAATATTTTGTATAGAATGATATAAAAAGCAAAGATTTTATGCTACTTTATAAATAAATGGGGTATTTTAAGAATGGAAATATGCATTTAAAGTACTTTACAATCTTGTCTGACTAGCATAATGAAAAGAAATGAAGTTTAATTGCAGGGATAATTGGCAAGATGCATGATATTCAGAAATTAAAGGTGAGAATCACTAGATTTATATTGCAGTTATCAAGCGGGAAAATGCTGAAATATACTTTTGTCTTATGATACAAAGGCTGGGAAAAGAAAAACATACCTAAACATTTTTCAAAGTTACACTAAAAGCTCAAAATTTATCCATTTAGTGAAATAAAAATACTTAATTTACATTAAATCATTATTTGTCAGCCATTTTTGTACACATACTCAAGACCTGTCCACCATGCAACACAAATAGCAGGCTTACTTTCCAGACCTGCTTGAGCAGTTGAGGAGAACTTAAAAACAAATACCAAGGAAAAACCATTAGGGTAAGACAAGTACAATTGAACCTTGTACATTTAACATACCAAGGTCCTTAGACAATAATCAACAATGCACTGATAACTGCACAACATGCATCACACTGTTCAAGCAAAAGAGAGCTATGGTGTCATCCTGTTGAGAATCCTGGTTCAGATATTTTTTTTAATTATAATTATTACTTGCTAAGCTACAACCCCAGTTGGAAAAGCAGAATGCTATAAGCCCAGGGGCTCCAATAAGGAAAATAGCACAGGAAAACTAAAATATCTTACGAACAGTAACAACATTGAAATAAATATTTCTTAAATTATAAAAACTAACAAAACCAGAGGAAGAGAAATAAGATAGAATAGTGTGCCCGAGTGTACCCTCACGCAAGAGCTCTCTAACCCAAGACAGTGGGAGACCATGTACAGAGGATATGTCACTACCCAAGACTAGAGAACAATGGCTTAATTTTGGAGTGTCCTTCTAGAAGAGCTACTGACGGCTAAGGTCTTTCTTCTACCCTTACCACGAGAAAGTAGCCACTAAACAATTACAGTGCAGTAGTTAACCCCTTGGGCAAAGAAGATTTGTTTGATAATCACAGTGTTGTCAGGTATATGAGGACAGAGGAGAATCTGTAAAGAATAGGCCTGACTAATCGGTGTATGTGTAGGAAAAGGGAAAGTGAATCGTAACCAGAAAGAAGGATCCAATGTAGTATTTTCTGGCCAGTCAAAGGACCCCATAACTCTCTAGCGGTAGTATCTCAACGGGCAGCTGGTGCCCTGGTCAACCTACTACCTGATGCAATGTCTTATTGACTTAATTAGATAGTGTGTATGATAAATATTACTTTCTATTTAAGCCTACTTTTATATTAGGACATATACAATATATCTAACTAATATCCTGTAATTACACAATATATAAACCCATATGCATAGTGTTAAATTGAAATGGCTAAAATCCTAAATTTCAAAAGAATGTATACTAACTATACAGCATCAAAATCTTTCATTTTAAAACTACAACACAAAAAAATTAACATTTGGCAAGTGATTAGAATTTGCTTGATGTATTATCATATAACCCAACTCCTACGCATCTACTGTAGAATACTGTATTCAAATACAGTACTACACATCAAGTCATCCTTCAGTAAATAATCAATATTGTTCTCATTACCTTAATTCCTGCTGTCATATAAGCAAAAATGTTAAGAGCAGTACGATAGACTGAACGCTAGCATTTGAAAACCGACCTAAAATTTCTTCCCAACTGTCTGTATGGCATCTTATAGACTTGGTAAAATTAAACTGACATTTATTGCAGAGTTTACTAGACATTTCAGTTTTTTCCAAGAAATGCATTTTAACGTTATAACTAATTAATTGCATAGCCTACTACTAAAACTCACTTGTTCAAATTTGCTATTTATATGTAATTTACATATATATATGCCTGATTCCTAATTCAAGTTACACCAGTTCAAAGAATGGAATGGGGCTATATAATCCAGCACTGTGTCCTGTGAGGCAACTCTGCATTTAATTGCAACTAGAAGAAAACCCTGTACTGTAGTTGGTAAAAGGAAAAGTTAGAAGAGGTTGGACATTAAAACAAAAAGCAAGCAGAAACAGAGAGCAAGAGGATTCACCAGTCCAAAGTTAGCACTTTTAGTCTGGTAAAATATGCTAAATTGAAATATTGCTAAACTGGGGAAGAGTAAAATTCTGCTTAATAGGTAAGAATAAGACTGCTAAATTGGTCAAGATTAAGATTCTGCTAAATTGGTAAAGACTAAGAATACCAAACAAGATTCTGCTTAACAGGTAAAAATAAAACTGATAAAAAATAACATTATGCTAAAAGGGTAAGGAATAAGTTCTGCTTAACTGATAAAAGATAGAAGATTCTGCTATACCAATAAAACCCAGCTAAATGGTTAAAGACAAAAAGTAAAGCAAAGATTCTGCTAAATCAGTGTTAGTTACGCACGTACCGAGACTTTTTATTCGATGGCACACCTGTCTCTTACTTGATTTATTCATTAGCGTTCTTTACGTATTACAACGGATTTGATTTCTCCATGATCTTGCATTGTCTGACGTCTCCATTGATGCAGATGGGTTTCAATTCTTCAAAATCCTCATATGTCAAATGATGACGTAGTCTTTGGACTTCCAATTAATATCCTTCCATATTCTCAAGATATGAAAAAAAGGAACAGGAACCCCCATAACCTGTAAATAAGAAAAAAAAAAAAGTTTCAAATTTAGCATTACAGTATATATATGATTTTGTTCTTGTTCTAAGACATTTTGATCTCTAATACATTAGTATTGAATTGATCAAAGTTGTATAAAGAATTTTAAAAAGTATTTGACAACTGACTACATAAAATAAGTATCCAAACCAATCGCTGAATTATCTTTAAATTACTTCAGTTATGTAACAAATTCTAGTACATCCATGAAGTATACAGTATGCCAGCACCATTTTACTATTGGCCTTTACTACAAACCATGCCTTTCAGGTCATTAATTTAAGCTTTAAAACTAACAGTACATTTAATCCCTCAAATTTGTATCACCACTAATTCCAAGTCTCAAGAGTCCTTTATTTCTATCCCTTAAAAACAAAAGATTTAAAATTCTTGATCGATATAAACTATTTAAATAAACTTTTTCCTTAAATTCTTTCCTATCCAAATTTTTCCCAGATGATTTTCAGACAATCTCACTGGTTCGTACTCTGCAAATCTTCAACAATCAGACTAACAAATGGCACCAATTAAACTAATATGAAGTAGGAACTACGCAGTTTGTCTTGCATTTATTAAATGGGTTACTCCTAGCTTAATTTTCTACGACCACAAAAAGAAAATGGGTATTTTATAATTTCTTACTAGGAAAGGCCACTATAAGGGGACAATGCAATTTACTTGAATGGCTTACATTATACTGGTCAAAGATATAGGGTGGTTGATGCAGAAATTTTGATTAAATGACTTTGGTTTGTATAGTTAGGAAAAATACATATTATAAAAATGTTTAGCTTATTCCTACACAGATAAAATCATCTCATTCAAATATAAGTCTTCCTTAAGGGGGGAAGGAGTCTCCGCTAAGAGTTATTTAACATTTACAGCTACTATAAGTCAGTAAAGTAAAAAGGGTTGATAAATTGGGGCTCTTTTAGCCTCCTCGTAAAGTGGCAAAGCTGAAACATCCAATCCTTTTAGGTGTAGTCTGAGACAGCAGTGAAAGCCATATGAACATGTCAGAATAATGTATTACAGTACAGTAATGCCTCAACGTTCTGGAGTGGCTTTCGTTTCATGAAATTTTCGTGTTTGGTCACATTTTACATGTAAACACCACAAACTTCATAATAAAGCTACAATATAACCACAATGAAATACTGTACAGTCAAATAAATTTGAACCATTCAATATACCAAAATTAACTGTTAAAACCTGTAAATTTAATATTTATTAGAACAAGGCAATAGCATATGGAAAATAATACAATACATACAGTACAATACTGTATATATGCAAAATATACAGTACTACATGTACTGTACTAATATATTTTCTGGGTCGACCTGTGACGGCCAGTGAAAAGGGTCCTTCTTTACACTTTTCTAATATAAATCTTCCAAATATACTAGAGAAAGATAAAAGCATGGAATGCAGAGGTTACTACCCTCGCGCGATCACCTTGTGGGTGTCGTGTATACAACAAGGGCGTGTGAAAACCACTATTCACAGGCTGTCTTCCATTTAGATAATCCCTTCATCAGAGGAGAGGGCCGTGACAGGCCCTAGAGAACACAGTTGGACTACCCCACCGACACCTACTACTCGCGCCCTCCAGGTCATCCTTCTGCAAGAACATATGACTTGGCAAGGAAAGGGTGGGTCCGAACAAAAATAACCGGGAAGGGTTTCACCGGGCGTCACAGGTCTCTCCCCAGAAATAGAGTTTTCCTACGTCAAAATCCATTTTCTGGGTCGACCTGTGACGGCCGGTGAAAATGTACCAGAGAATGCCTTCCAAGCCCAATAAAGTAATAACATGATGCGGAGAATACAATCACCATGTACGATAATAATATACTGTAATATAATAATGTAAGAAACGTCCAATTACCAACCTAGCCAAATGACATAGGGAACGTAAGGCTAAATAACTAAGACGACAAGGAATCAACTGTGTCGAATCGCAAAAGGCATCAAACCTTACTTGTCTAAGCATATCTAAACATTAAAGGAACGGTAACTACAATAACAGTTAAACCATAGGAATTAAACATGGCAAATATCATAGGGCTAACGAACTACCCAGGAGAGTGGTGACGTGGTGTGAGTGGCGGGTAGGAGGGAGAAGAGAAGAGATGGAAGAAAGGAAGAAGCCGAGATTAATGGGGAGGGAAAAGGCTCCCCGCTGCCATCGTCGGGTATTTAAGGGCCTGTAAGATCTTTAGATAGTGGCGTTTGACAACCATAGGGGATTTCCAACCCGTATATTTTTTAAAAATCATCAAAGTCCCTGTTCTGGAAGTAATTGATGGAGGTATCTACTGTCCGTATATCATGAGCCTGGGGAAATGATTCCGGATTAGTATGTTTAAAGAAGTAAGAGGATTTGTTGCCTGATACCGTGAATGGAAATAGTACCTCCTTGTTCCCCGATAACCAAGGGGCCAGACGAGCGGGTGGCAGTTCTAGCTAAAAAAGGCCTTGAGAGTAGTGACTGGACACAGAGAAAAGATCCTGGGGAAGAAGAATAATCTTCCGAGGGTAGCACCTATTTTGCGGATCCTCATTTCTTAGCTTGGAAAGCATGTCTGGAAAAGGAGTACTTCGGCTGAAGGGAGGAAATTATGTTTTCCGGGTTCGTGAGAGAGCTGCTAGTTCTGATATTCCATCACCTGAGGCCTAAGCCGTTAGAAATAAAGTCTTCCTAAGAAGAGTGATATAAGAGCAGGATTCATTGTCCGTGTCCGGCGCAAGTTTTGAGGACACCGTTCATAGACCAGAGTCCTTTTGTGGCCGAACCGAAGGTCAAAGCCTAGCACGTTTTTGGAATAGATGAGACATAGGAATCAGCTAGGTTAATGTTAAACCCAACAAGGAAGATCTTCTTCAAAGCTGACTTGATGGTGGTTAAAGTGCTAACTTTTAGGCCTTTGCCAAATAGGAACCTCAAGAAAGAGATGGCTATATTCGGAGACATACGAGTATGGTCTGAACTTAGGGAATCTGCTAGTTGTTAACGGCCGAATCATATTGGCGAATTGTCGAGTCCCTTTTGTCTGATTCGATGAAGAGATCGTTTTCCGGTTCAATGTTCGCGTCTCTACGAGCTGCAAACTTCCTGTAGTCCACAAAGTTAGAGTTTTGGCTATCCTTGAGCAATCTGACACTGAGTTTGGATTACTTGAGTCAGTTTGGGGAACGGGATCCGGAAGGGACAGAGTTTCAACTTGAGGAGGAGAGGAAACCAACTGTTCTTGGCCAGTGAGGTGGTACTAAAGCCACTGCCCCCCCGGAAGGAGCGTAGTTTGTGTAAAAGTCTCATTAGAAGATTCACTGGGGGAAATAAGTAAACCTTCTTCTAATGGTTCCTGAGTATCCACCGGAATGAAATTATGTCTAGAGACCATTCTGACCAGTGGTTTCGTCCTGGCTAGTGAGTCCGCTCTCACATTCTGGACTCCCGCTAGGCGAGTTACTGACAGGATCCAGTTCTTTCTGTTGGCCAGGGGAAGATAGTGACCAGGATCCGATTCAGGTTGGGTGACTTGGATCCTCCCCTGTTGACGCAGTGTACTACGTCAGTGCTGTCTGACACTACTCTGATGTGGCTCGACCTCGGAGGAGAGACTCTCTTCAGGGTCAAGAACACTGCCATGGCTTCGAGAACATTGATATGGGACTGTTTCATGGCGGGTGACCAAGACCCCTGAAACATCTGATGTTCGGAGTAATCCCCCCATCCACTTAGAGGCGCGGCTGTATGGAATGTCTCTTGTGGAGGTGGGAATTGTAGAGGAACCGATTTGGAGAGGTTCTTCGGTTCGGACCATGGGCGTAGTCTCATTTTCAAGATAGAGGGGATCTCCTCGAGACCTTGTCTCTTAAAGGTACTGTAGCTCTCTTTCTCCTAACTCGATTGATGTCTTTGAATTTGGCTTTTAATAGGAGACCTGTTATTGAAGTGAATTGGAGAAGGCCGATGATACTTTAAGGTTCTTCTGGACATCTGTTTGTGTTTGAGAAAATTCTTGATCTTGGAAGCTATTCCTCTTACCCTTTTGGAAGGGAGAGACAACGTGTGCTTCGAAAGGTCCCACTGAATGTCTAACCATTCTAAGTGGCCTGATGGTTGCAGGCGAGACTTTTGGAGATTGACCCGAAATCACAGGTTGTCGAGAAATCGAAGTACTTCCTTCGTAGCTCTGTTGCCTTCTATGGCCGACCGGGCCCAAATGGGCCAACCGTCCAGATAAGCAATGATCTGTATCTCTTGGTTCCTGAGTTGTTCTAACACTCTCTCTCCAGTTTCGTGAATATCCTGGGATCAATGTTGAGGCCGAAAAGCATGTCTTGAACGCAAAGGCTTTCCTGCCTAGGCGGAAACCCAGATAAGAAGAGAAGTTTCGAGCTATAGGCACATGATAATAGTCGTCGGTAAGATCGACAGAGGTGGTGACGGCCCCACGGGGAAGTAAGGTCCGTACCTGAGAGATAGTCAACATCCGGAACTTGTCGCAGAGAATGTAAGAGTTTAGCTTTGACAAGTCCTGGTCCACTCTCAATGCTGACAAGCCTTTCTTCGGAATTGTGAACAGGCGCCTTGGAACTTCGGTAATCGGTCCCGTTTGAGTAACTCTGTAGTCTCTCCCCAGAAATAGATTTTTCCTTCGTCAAAATCCCTTTACCCTTGCTATAAAAAGATTTTCTAGTGGTAACCCATTCATCAGCACCACAGAGGGACCACAGACTCCCAGAGAAGTGGAATAATGCTGGTTGTGCCGCTTTCATCTCCAAGAAATTGAAGTGAAAGGCCTTGTCTTTGTGACCATAGACCTGAGATTTGCTACTTTTCTAGGTAAGCAATCCCACCCTTGGTGAGAAGCCTCAGAAAACAGAGGAGGGGGGGGGGAGAGTTGGATGTCAGACCACCGGTTCTTCAGAGCCCACTGCACCGAGTTAAGATGCATCCTCCTGAAAAGGATCAGCATCTCCCTGTGATGAGAGGTCCTAGGAGCAGTTCATAAGTGGGCAGGAAGCGACTTCCCTTCCAGGAAGTCTTTGCTATCATCCCAAACCTTAGAACCCTGTCTCGGAGGGAAATGTTCTAGCTGGGACAGAGTTAATGTCCATGCCCAGGTACCTGATGGATTGTTGAGGAACATGACTGACTTTTCTAGTTTGAGTTTGATTCCCAACAGTGCAGAAGTCAAGGAGGAGAATCCAGTGCTTTATAAACAAGGATCAGGATCAGGACTGCTAGAAGCAGCCAGTCGTCCATGCACCTCAACACCTTGATGCCCATGGCATGAGCCCAGGCTGAGACAAGGGCAAAGATTCTGGTGAAGACCTAAGCATAGCGCCCTGAATTGAAAGATCCTGTCTCGAAGGAAACCTTAGGTACTTCCTTTAGGTAAAATGGTCGGCGACTTGAAAGCAAGAGTCATTCAGGTTTACAGTCAGGAGGAAGTTGTTCTTCCTGATGGCCTGAAGAACAGTGGCTGGTGTCTCCATTTGGAATATTGTTTGGAGAACAAACAAATGCAAACGAGATAGGTCTACGAGTCTCTTCAACCATCAGTCAGCTTTTCTACTAGATATAAATTGGTGATGAAGCCTGGGTAGTTAGTGACATACTCCACTAAGAGAAGGTCCTTTACCGATCCTCTTGAACAATACCGTTGGACTAAAAATCTAAATTGGGAGAGGTAGACAGTCTATGAACGAGACGCGGTACCCTGAGCATAGAACCTATCATCCAGGGATCAGCCCCGAATGACTGCCACCCAATCCAATGGCTTTGCAAGAATCCCTACTAGTGGTAAGTTGGGGGATATGCCCTCCCTAGCAAGGGCTCTGCAACTGCGACCCCTACAGCAAAAGGTGGGTTTGGGGGGCTGTCTTCCAGGATGTTGGAACTCTAGGGAGGAATTAGCTCCCTCTCCTGAGAGGAGAGGGGGGGGGGGGGGGCTGCTTAAAGGCATGTTTCGCTGGGGTTGCCGCTGATCTCTTCAGAGAAGCTTGTCCCATTATATCACTTTCTTTATGGCTGTGACCACATCTCTGAAGGAGGGGAAAGAGATGGAGAACTCAAAAGATCAGAGTTCCTAAGGACAGCACGTCTCCCTAGGGAATAAGTTTCGAGCATCTAGCCAAGACCGCATCAAGTCTTATTAAGATACAATTAGCCCACAGGGAGACAGTTAGTGCAAAAAAAATTCTAGGGCTTTGGTACCTGACCATAAGAATTTTCAAATTGTTTCAGGGTGTATTCGTCCGCAAGATTCTCTGTTACAGCAAAGCATGAAGCCACTCAAGACCAATGGTCACACCAGGAACAAGTTTGAATAGCTGACATAGCAGCAACTTCTATATTGATCATCATTGTTCCTGAAAACAGAGGAAAGGTTAAGTAATCTCTCAGATGGGAAGGAAGTACCATGCTAGCAATGTCCGTGTCTAAAGGGAGTGGGCTCAGGAATGCAGCAGAGTGTACAGTACATAAAATCTTCTCTGGCAAGAAAGGGCTAAGGGAAGTAACTGAGGACCTACTTTACTAGCCTTTAAAGGGAGCATTTGAAAAAGAAAGTTAACTTTTTTTTTTCTTTTGCATGAATCCATTTGAATTTCAGGGCATGGGTCAGTATTCACATTTTGTTTGTCCTCACCCCCTTTTGCATGTACCCACACCCCACTAAAAATGCTTTAAAAATGACTGTCGTAACTGTTACAAACTATGGCTGAAATGTATATGGTAGATAGATGATATAAATTGGAATCAAGAAATAGCCTTTTTTCTTTGGATATTTAATTTTTAACAAATATCTTTGCATTTTTAGAAAAAAAACAAGGATAGATTTATTGGAAAAATTAACTTAAAAAATGTTTGGGGGACAAAATGAAAATAGCATTTAGTAGACTAGCTTTCATTTGCTTTTTGTTTCCTTGAGATAGGTGAAATCGTTAGTTCAGAGTAAAGGTGAAGTTGTTACAAAAGTGTGAGTCTCCATATGTGAAATAGTAAAAACATTTACATTTAAATTTTTCATCAAACACTATCCTTCAAGAGTTTCCTGCTGCTGAGACTTGCATATTAAACAAGTCCAGTGTCTCCCTAGTTTCATCAGAGAGGACCACATCGAACCTATGCCTAAAACAGAGATTGAGGGAAGATAAAATCAATCGCACAGTCTTAACAATTTGCGTGTGAGGCAGCTCATCCAATCCATCTAAACGCTGGATCAAACTCAATCTCAATACATTGACACTTCTGAGCCAGACATTGGGACCTCAATGGGGGCTACTTCAGCCGAGCTTGTGCTCGCACACGCAGCGAGGTTCTCAGAGTGTCCTTAATAGTAATAACATCCTGGTCAACTGGTGATTTCCAATTTTGGAATGATTGATTATTCCATCTTAATGGATACATTCAGTGAAAGAAAATAGGCAGCAGAGAAGGACTGGAAGGAGTCCAGCTCACTCCTGTCATAAAACTACTATCTCTAGCAGCTTAGGAGGGAGAAAGGAAATTCCTCGACAAAACCACCTTTGCGAGGAGAAGGATTTCTCTACGGCAGATAATCTGGTGTGCCTTTTACGCGGACCGTACCTACGACACTTGAACAAGGTCATATGCCTCGGAGAGGGGCGTTACCCTTGGAAAATGGAAAAAGATTCTGGCAGCCTTTTCCATCCTTGAACCTGAAAAGAAGACTCCTGCCATTCTAGAGAAGGATTTAAAAACATTAAGCAGAGTACCAGGGTTAAGCAAAGTAACAGGTTTGTGAGAATAGCTAATGGCTCTACTCTCTTCCCTTTTCTCAACTTGGGTAATTCTTCCATCAAGTCTTCATAACCTATTTTCTACCCTCATTCCCAATACTCATTTCTGTCTCCTATGCATTTGTTAGATTATTCTCTGGTACTCCTAAATCATTCATACTGTTGTCCCTATTTCTATGAACCTCAGACAATCATTCTTTTTCTGTTACTTTACCCTGAACTCTTGTGATAGGTATCCTAGCTACCTCTCCCTCAATGAACTACCATGTTTTACTAGGACTGTCTTACCCAACACCCCTACCTCAGCAGGCCATCTCCATTCTTTTTCAGTGTCTGGTAAAACACCTCATCTCCAACTGTTTCCTCAAGTTCATGTTCTCTAACATTTATATCGAAAGCGATTAGTTTGCTGCAAGACTATCTTTAATAAAATCCTCTCTAGCCTTGTGTACAGCATTCAATGTACAGTGAACCCTCACTGCTTCGCGGTTCGACAATCGCGGATTCACCACTTCGCGGGGTTTTCCCATAACCCATATATATACAGTAGGGTCCCGAATTATGCGAGAATTTGGTCGATTAATGACCTCGTGTAAATGGAAAATCGCGAATTTCGAAACACACAACTAACAGAAATAATTCCATTTTGGCCATGGCAACCAGCAATTTGCCTATTCAAATGTGTTTACTACCCATTTCCAATACTTTCTTTGTACTATACTGTATTTCTTTATAATATCAAATTGTTTTTGTAAATAAATAAAACATTTAATATACTTTAAAGTTCTAATAACTTGAAAAATGGTTAAAATTATAACCAGGATAGGTGTAAACACCATATATTTCCCGTTACAACACAACCCAAAATACAGACAAATTTTAATGTTTGTCATATCTATTGTAAAATACAACTGGTGAATAGCAAAACCATCACTCTATAGACTAGCTTGTTGTATGATTGAAAATCCAGAATTATCAAAATAAAGGCGATTTTATATCATGCGTTTCCTAAACACGCTAAAAAGCAGAATAGAAAACGACAACCAATGTTTTGTTTACGTTTAACTCTGATCACAACGAAGAAACAGACGCATTTATACATCTGTGTTTTTGAATTGACAGCAATTTTACCAAGTATAGATTATATGTTGAATTTGTTATTACCAATGTTCTAATTATTTTTTTATTAGAACTTTCAAATAAATGAAATGAATGCCATTTATGAAATGTTTTTCTTTATGATGCCGCCTGAAACGGAAACCTTCCATTTGTTTACGCTCCATCTTCGATCATAATAAACAAACGAATGCATTAAACACACATGATCTAAGTCATAACTATTGATATTACAAACATTTAGTAAACATTGTTATTACAAATATTTTACTTACCTTATCCATATAAATTCCTAAATTCGTAGCAAAGCTGGAAATTTTTTTTTCCTTATGCGTTTAATCCACAATAGCAAACTGCCGCTAATGACAGAGTGATAACTTACGATAATTCTAAACTGTTACGAAAGATAATTGTCCTTTCCATATCCAAAATACTTTTCCTAACTTCAGTTATAAGTCAACTTGTACCCACCTCAATTATGGATCCATATGCAAAAAAGGTAAAGAAGAAAGTACTAGGCCTATTTTTAAAGTCACCGAACAATTAGGTTACCGCTATAACGTTCGATGAGAGAGAGAGAGAGAGAGAGAGAGAGAGAGAGAGAGAGAGAGGGGAGAGAGAGAGAGAGAGGGGGGTGGTTTTAAAGTACTAAACAATAAATATGATAGGTTATAACACATTGGTGTTTATGTAATATTAACTGTATAGATGGTTTGAATAAGTTAAGAAATGGGTGTAAACAATTCTTTGTTATTGTATTCGCGCGGAAGCTAGACATCAGCTGATGTGATCACAGCCAAAAGTAAAACAAAAATAAGGCAGCAATACTCGATTTTTAAAACACACCCAAAATTTAACAACATAAGTACATGTTTTATTATAGCGCAATTGACATTTAAAGAGTAAAAATTTTCTGGAATAGAATGGTGTTTCCTAAAAAATAGTGGTTTGCGGACGAAATCGGTTACCGTATTTTAAGCTATGATTGAAATGGATGTATACACGGTATAATTTTTTCGTTTTGTAATTAATTGACACTTCAAGAAAACCGATTTTGGTTTCTTCATCTATTTGTAAGTATTGTATAACGAGAGAGAGAGAGAGAGAGAGAGAGAGAGAGAGAGAGAGAGAGAGAGAGAGAGAGAGAGAGAGAGAGAGAGAGAGAGAGATATATTAGGACGCAGAAGGTTACAGACCTAGAACAGGGGAGGATGAAGGTGGGGGGAGTGAAAAGATAGGCTGGGTGGACTCGCAGGGGAGACGGTAGGAGACGGGGGAAGGGGGGATTTGGTTGCCAGTGGCTAAAAATAGATTCTGAAAGACGGTAAAGGGAAAAACGAATCCCATCGAATAAACAGAATAAGGAAAGGGAATAAGATCCAGAGGAATAATAGATATAATGGAATGAAAATGACTAGATGGTGTTAGTTGTGATAAGAATAATTTAGATATTTGAAATAAGAGTGTCTGAGGAGGTATAGAAGGAATTCGTGATAAATATAGAGGAATATCAAAGGATACAGTTAGTTTGCATTAAAGGGTTTGTTATCGTTTATCGGCAGTGAATAGCCTAAACTTCGGTAACGAGTCGTCAATATTTTGTCATATTTTAAACAGTATACATTTGATTTGCAAACATTGGTTTTGAAGAGCAGACGGTAAAATAAAATCTAAAGAGAGAGAGAGAGAGAGAGAGAGAGAGAGAGAGAGAGAGAGAGAGATTTCTGCCATCAAATCTCTCTCTCTCTCTCTCTAGATTTTATTTTACCGTCTGCTCTTCAAAACCAATGTTTGCAAATCAAATGTATAGCCTACTGTTTAAAATATGACCAAATATTGACGACTCGTTACCGAAGTTTAGGCTATTCACTGCCGATAAACGAACCCAGTCTACTCGTGAAAACCTTGAACGCCCAGAGGGAAAAATAAGGCTTTTAAATATACTGTACTAAACAAAAATAATGCTTTAATATACCATCATTAACACTACCATTACAATTATCGTAAGGTTGGAGAAAGATAAAGATTGCCGAGAACGTAACCACATTTCTGTTTACATTTTGTCAGCTGGACTCGCACAGTTAACAGTTGATTTCATTGTTGTGGAATTTTATCCTTAAATAGGCTATTCATCATGAAATTATGTTAATGAAATGTAATGTTAATATTGTTTTGTAACATTTATTATAAATCACCGTATTTAGGGCTACCAATATACTTAAAAAGACTATAGATTTAATACATTTTGTAGTGCTTGACTCGCGAACTTTGAACAGCCTCGTGGATACAGAAAATTTATTTTTGAAAAATAGCGATCGTGGAAAAGGGGAATCGTGTAATTCGAACACGCTTAATTCGGGACCCTACTGTATACATATCGCGGATTTTCCGGAAAATTCGAAAATACCGCGAAATCTGAAGACAACCAAATACGATATTTTGTTACCTGTAATTCCATTAATACTGTAATTAGTAATATCTGCTCTTACTGATTGTTCATTGCATTACATATGATATATAATTCAGCACAGAAAGAAATAAAACACGAAAAGAGAATGTGATCATACGATAATTCAGTACGTAGTAAAATTAAATCGAACATGAAACGCAAATCAGATGCAGTCATACCATATTAGAATGGTGTGTACTGTAATGGATGTGCTTCTTTTCCATGAATCTTTTGTATGTATACGTACGTAGTACAGTACTGCATCCAATAATATTCTTTGTTGCAAAAATCACATTTCGAATAAGCGTACGAGAGAGAGAGAGAGAGAGAGAGAGAGAGAGAGAGAGAGAGAGAGAGAGAGAGAGAGAAGAGAGAGAGAGAGAGAGAGAGAGAGAGAGAGGCGTACAATAGCGTACGTAAATTTTTATTATTATTGTTATTATTATTATTATTGTTGTTGTTAATAAAATTATTATTGTTATTATTATTATCATTATTATTATTATTATTACTGTACAGTATTATTATCATTATTTATTATTATTACGGTATTGTACTTAATCTACGTACGTTCAGTATGCGCGGGGCATCTTCTATGAGTAACCAACGCATCATAGTACTGTAAGACGGGTTGTGATTGGTTCAAGCGCTGATAGATGACGAATCAGAACTCAAGTTTTGTTATCTAGCCTGTGATTGGTGTTTTGCCCGCATCTTCTACCCGCAACATCAAAGTTCTCGCGGGGCTGGATCGTTCACTTTCTCTTTCCGCGTATCGCTGAGTAGACGTTCTTAAGTTTGTGAAGTTTAATCTGTGCTGTGTGCAACTGTTTTAAGTTGAACTTTTTGTTGAACTTTCTGTTAAATCCTACTGTACAATGGCTCCCAAGCGTTCTGCTTCTAGTAAGGCTGGTAGTGAGCCTAAACGCCACCGAAGGATGATGACGATAGCTGAGAAGGTTACGCTTCTCGACATGTTAAAAGATGGTAGAAGTTACGCGGCCGCCGGCCGCCATTTTGGCATCAACGAATCCACCGTTCACTATATCAAAAAGGACGAGGCGAACATTAGAAAGACGGCTGCAATCACCTTTAGCAGATCAGCGAAGCGAGTCGTTACAACGCGTAATAAAACGATCGTACGCATGGAAGGTGCTTTAGCTGTGTGGATTGCCGACTGCCGGAAGAAGAACATAGCCTTGGATACGAACACCATCCAAACAAAGGCTTTGAGTTTATATGAGAATTTTGCTGCAAAGGAACCTAAAGACGACGACGGCAACCATGCTGAAGATGATGATGATGCAGATGATCCTCAACAAGGGACATCCACTGATTCCCAGCCTCAGAAACGTTTTTTCCGCAAGCAAAGGATGGTTCGCGAAGTTTCAGAAACGCTTCGCCCTGAAAAGCGTTTCCCTGCATGGGGAGTCTGCTTCCGCTGACACTGCCGCTGCTGAAACTTACGTGAACCAGACGTTCAAGAATATTATCGCCGAAGGTGGATACACGCCGGAACAAGTCTTTAATATGGATGAGACTGGCTTGTTTTGGAAGAGAATGCCGTCGCGAACTTTCCTGTTCAAAGAGGAAGCCAAAGCCTCTGGCTTTAAGGCATTCAAGGATCGCGTTACCCTCGTGATGTGTGGCAATGCTGCTGGATTTTTGTTAAAGCCGGGGCTTATTTATAAGTCGAAAAATCCTCGCGCTTTGAAAAATAAAAATAAGAATCTCCTTCCCGTGTACTGGATGCATAATCAAAAAGCATGGATTACGAAGATGCTGACCTCCAACTGGTTCCACCAGTGTTTCATCCCGCAAGTCCATGAATATCTCTTAGAGAAGGGCTTGCCATTCAAGATCCTTCTCCTTATGGATAACGCTGGTGGACACGCAACTGACCTGTCGCGTGAGGGCGTTCAGGTTGAGTTCCTGCCACCCAACACCACGTCATTAATTCAACCGATGGACCAGGGGGTTATCAGGGCGTTCAAGGCCCTCTACACGAAGAATACCTTGGCGGACCTCGTTGCGTGTGTGGATGCTGCCCAAGATGACGAGGATGAAGATTTCAACTTGAAGGCGTACTGGCGGCAGTACACCATAGCCACGTGCCTGCAGAATATTCAGAAGGCACTTCAAGAGATGAAACCTGCAACCGTGAATGCGAGCTGGAAGAAGCTGTGGCCCGATATTGTTTACGACGACAAGGGATTTACTCCGTCGGAAATCCAACACTCTGCAATACGGAAATCTGTGCAGTTGGCTGCCATAATTGGAGGTGACGGTTGTTTTGGCGACATGACGACTGAAGACGTCGACGAGTTGTTGGACTGCCATTCCCAGCCCCTAACTGACGTAGACCTCGAAGACCTGACGAAATCGGCAAGTGAGGAAGAGAGTGATACCCAGGAAGAGACCCAAGAAAATGTCGAAGAAACGGGCTTAACATTAGAACGGCTTGCCAAGTTCTGCAACCATATCAAGGAGGCGAAAGAAATGTTACAAGAGTGGGACGAGGATATGGTTCGCTCGATGCAATTCTCCAACAAGGTCGATGACATCATGACTCCCTACAGGATGCTCTTGGATCGAAAAAAGAAGCAGCGGCAACAACTTCCGATCACAATGTTCTTCCAGCCTCGCAAAAAAGAGCCAGTTCCTCCTGCTAGTACGCCTTCGGAAGAAATTGAAGAAGTTTCCCAGGAAGAAGTTGAAGAGGTGTCCCAGGAAAAGACACCTCCGTCTGAAGAGACGTAAAATACTATCATTGACTGCACAGTAGAACACATCATCAGCTTCATCATCATCATTTCTACTGTGCAGCAAATTCATCGCCATCACCATTCAAGTTTTTCTTCAACTTCTTTCGTGGTGAGTACAGTAACAATCTTTATTTTTTACTTTAATATTCTTACTGCCTGTTTTATAGTTTAGTAATGTACGTACTGTATGCATCAAGTTAAAGGGAAGGTTTTAAAAGTCTACATGTTGTAACCTATCATATTTTTTTTGTTTAAAATTTACATTTACGTACGTAAAACAAAATCAATCAATCAATCAATATCTCTCTCTCTCTCTCTCTCTCTCTCTCTCTCTCTCTCTCTCTCTCTCTCTCTCTCTCTCTCTCTCTCGCTCTCTCTCTTAAATTGTTTTCCTGCTTTGCTACGTACAATACTGTATGTGCTGTACAGTACTGTATGATTTTATATACAGTAGATACGGTAAATTATATTTGTAAGGTAACATATTTTCTGGGTCTATCTGTGGCGCTGGGTGAAAAGAGTCCTTCTTATATACCTTTTCTGATAAAACCTTCCAATTATACCAGAGAAAGATAAAAGCATGGAATGCTGAGGTTACAACCCTCGCGCGAGCACCTTTAGGGTGTCGTGTATAAAGCAAAGGCGCGTGAAATCCACTATTCACAGGTTGTCTTCCATTTAGTTAATTCCTTCGTCAAAGGGATGGGCCGATACAAAGGCCCTTGCCAACCACCAGCGCCACACCACCCACGCCACGACGCGAGCGCCATCTGAACCACATCCTTCTTTTTGGACTGATAGAATAGTGTGTAATTTGTGGTGCTCTCGATCGTTTTTAACAGTCATGGATTTATTTTGTCATGTCCGAAGCTCCATCTTCACACATTCCAATGTTAAGTACCATAGTTTGTTTTGACAGTATTTTATTGTACCGGGCTTTTGTTTTATATCCAGTATAGTCTGTTTTATTATTCCCGTCTGGCCTTTCATGGCGGCCATTGTTTGTTCACTTGTTTGGGAATTCATCTTTATCTGCCCGTTTAGTACTCTGTCACTTAGGTTCTTGGTTAAGTCCCTGGCCTTATGCCTTTAGAACCGTTATTATTTTTAATTTTTTGTGTATTTATGCTCATGGTACTTTTTGCTAGTAAGTCCAGCCTACGAACGAGATAGCGATTTAGCTTTGTTTTTGTTTAGTAACCGCCCGAGGCGTTCGTCACTCGACTGTGCTATTTATTTAAAGTTTTAGCAGATGCTATTCTTCGATCGTAGTGTTATATGGATGTACATTTTTATTTTATACGTTTATAATAGTGTTGTGTGATTTTTAGTCCTGTTTTTGTGTCCAAGAGAGCGAGAGATTGGGGTCCCCGTTTTCTGTTCGCAGTCACGAGTTACCCCTTTATCTCGTTTTCTTTCTTTGCTCTGGTGGATGAGCGGATTTCCCGTTTTCCGTTTTGTGCGTTCAACGGGTTCTCCCTCCCTCACCTCCCCCCCTCGGGGTGGATGATAACTTACGAGTTATTTATTTTTCGTGACTTTTCAATTGTTAGCGTTATTTTGGTCCGTGTTCGTCCTCTCCCCGTTACGGCTCGGGAGTAGTTTATGAACGTTTTCCACTCCGCCTTGAGTTCTACTCCGGCTTGAGGGATTCTCAATGACTTTCGTTCTATTGTTATATTTATATATTGTTTACTACATAGGACGGGCTTCATATTGTTTAGATACGACCCTCCGGTGGCCCTTACTGCGGTCTCAGGCCACGGCCATATCCACAATAGCCATTGTTATTACAATTGTGTTTTTATTCACAATAATTATTCAGGACCTTTCTTCTCCCTCCGGCCTCACCGGAGTTTGTAAATACGCTTTGCTATGATCTAAGCCTTAGCCCTTAGCTGCGACTTGGCTTTTATATCTTCACAATTGAATTATTAGCCACAATTGAATTATTCAGAGTATCTCATTATCCTCCGGCGTCACCGGAGGTCGCCCATACACTTCACACTTATATTTGCCTTGCCTTTGGCTAAGACGGCATTATTCAGGACATCTCATTACGCTCCGGCTTCACCGGAGGTCGCCCATACACTTAACACTTATATTTGCCTTGCCTTTAGCTAAGGCTGGTGTTTATATTTATTTTAAGGGCATGTCACTGCTTCCCCGACCCTCGCAGGTCGGCAGATTGCTTTAAGTTATTTATCCTTATGTCATTATCAGACATTAGGTAAATTACAAATATACAAACATTTGGATATTATAGTGCCAACAATGGTTTTGGCCGAATAGCGATTTAAACGTTTGCGATTTAGTCTGTTAGTTTGTACTCGCCCCAGGAAGGCTCGATTTAGACTATATCCTTATTTATTGGTTAAGTTGTCGTTATTCTTCGTTTTTGGTTATTACAATGACTAAAAATTAAAAAGAAAAAGGAAAAATAAAAATAAAATAAAAACAATCAGTTTTATTTTACTTTCCTTATATTATTGTGTGATGTTAGCTTTTATTATGTAACCTTGAGAGTGAGAACATAGGGTGCTCGTTTATTAGCTCGAGTAAGGGAGGTGATTTTCCCGTTCTCCGTTTTTATACGTTCATGAGTTATTCAGGCCTCCTCTTATTATCAGAGTTGATGATAGTACGTTTAATGTTATACACGTTTTATTGATGTGGTTACTGTTAATATAGCTAACACTATTAGTAGGAACGTTGGTGTATGAGTCGTTAATTGGGTTCGATTTATACAGACACCCTTAGCTCCGCCTTGAGTTATGTTTAGCTCCGCCTTGAGTTATACGCCGCTATAATGGATACTCATTGGGTGAGAACTAGTCAGATATTTGGAGTGCAACGGTGAAATCCGGCACTCAGACTCCGGCTGAGACCTTTTTGCACACGAACCTTTGTCATGTTTGATCTTAATTACACCTTTCCGGCCCCTTTTTTCATCGAATCTCCGGCTACGCTGGAGATAACTCAAACATTCATTGAGGTTAATGTTATCGTACCGGTGACGGTCACGATCTCACGGGGACTAGCCTTTGCTACCGGATCTCCCATACAAACAGAGATCAAGCAGACGTCCAGAACCGGAGTTAACAATGTGATACCGATGAGGATTTCACAGTTTCATTATTACGGTTTCTTTTTCATCGAATCTCCGACTTAACCGGATATCGTACAGGCGATCAGCATTGAGGTTAATATTAGATTTCCTCTGGTTCACGTTGTCACTATGACGGACCTTTGTTTGTACCGGGGATGGTTACCGGAGATCCGGTACAGTCGGAGATCACTCAGACCACGGGTGGCCAATCTTTTGTTTTACCTGTAAAAAAAAAAAAAAAAAAAAAGAAAAAAAAAAAAAAAAAAAAAAAAAAAAAAATTATTTATTAACGTAACTATGCCTCATCGTGTTCAAATAGAATTAAATTAATTATGCCTATATTTATGCATGTATTTAATTCTAACTATGTATAAATATGGATAAATATCCATACAACATCGTTTTCAAATAGAATTAGAATAATTATGCCTATATTTATGCATGTATTTAATTCTAACTATGTATAAATATGGATAAATATCCATACAACATCGTGTTCAAATAGAATTAAATTAATTATGCCTATATTTATGCATGTATTTAATTCTAACTATGTATAAATATGGATAAATATCCATACAACATCGTGTTCAAATAGAATTAAAATAATTATGCCTATATTTATGCATGTATTTAATTCTAACTATGTATAAATATGGATAAATATCCATACAACATCGTGTTCAAATAGAATTAAATTAATTATGCCTATATTTATGCATAGTCAATTCTAACTATGTCTAGATATGGATAAATATCCATACAACATAGTGTTCATATAGAAATAAATTTCCACCCAGTGGCGAATGCGCCAACAGTGTCACATTTCATGAATGCAAGTGTCGCACTATACCCCAGAAGATAATACATTAAATAACTTGTCTTTAAAATGGCTTTTTAAGAGTATACAGCTGATCCCAGCCTGTGAATAGGATCGCTAACCAAAGTTCAAGGAACATCCAGACTTATGTCCCCTTTGTGTTACAGAAGGTTCGCCTACATGGTTCCCATCAGGATGCTGGTGATTCTCTCTGGCCTGCAAAGAGAGGCTCTCCACCCTTGGGTATCGAAGTTGGGAAGGAATGCTCCATCTAGAGGTCCCTATCTCCTCGGAGTGTCCTCTCTAAGGTTGGACAACGACCCCATGGACGGGCAGGTATGTGGGGATGAGTTTTGAGCCTTCAGTTTTGCAATTACCTACGTCACCGACCTAGGACCATTAAAGGATCCTAATGTTCATGTTACCCTGCATAGACTGTGACGGCTAAAAGCAACACATTCTAAGGAAATCCAAGGGGCTATGACGAGCTCTAGGGTAGGGTGGTGAGTCAGTGCCGTTCAGGAACTCGGATATAGGTGGTACCATAAATCTGGAGGGCATAGACGTCCTCCCTCTGGGGGACCTAGATTTTACTCCCAGGTACTAGAATTCCCATTCAACGGATTCGTTCGTTTGAAAGAGATTGCCTTGGTTAGCTTAGACAAGGTACCGAAGGTAACGGTATTATTTCCTAAAGGGCAGGCCCGATCTGTCTGGACCAGGATGTTGTCAGCCTGGGGGGTACGATAATTCCAGGCTCTGCCCTTCCAGTTCGACCTACACGTTTGTTGGTCTGATCGGGTCAGTTGTGGGAAGTACGTTCTGTCTGAGACCTCTATCAGACAGGAATTGATAGTCGGTTTCCCACTCGTCATCACAGCCTTCCTCTGGTTCGACGATTTTGTATCTGACCCCCCATCATCAGGTGGTCTACCTCACTGATTCCCCAGGTACACAGTCCAACTCCGTTGGGATGTTTTGCCTGCATGCAGCCCTAGATCCGAACCCTCAGGCTCCTTTCATGGACACCAGAGAGGAAGCTACAGGAGTAGAAGACAGTCCCGACATCAAGGCGGACCTAGGAAAAAGGGGCTCGGAGAAGGGAAGGACCTAGATTCACTCCCTCACAACGCGGTGGTCCTGGTAGAGGGAAGACTTTACCACTTTCGTGACCATTGGACTCTGTCTGTGGGATCATAGCATAGTCTCTAACGGTTTGAGATGAAAATGGCCTCAAGGTCCTCCTCCTCCACCAGTGACCTTCTCCCAGAAATACACTCCCGTCCTGAAAGAGTACACCACAGGGTTACTCAAGAAAAAGCAATCAAACGACTATCTCTTAGGTATGGACCTTACTTCCCCGTGGGACCGTCACCACCTCTGTCGATCTTACCGACCGCTATTAGCTTGCGCCTATAGCTCGAAACTTCTCTTCTTATCTGGGTTTCCACCTAAGCAGGAAAGCCTTTGTGTTCAAGACATGCCCTTCGGCCTCAACATTGATCCCAGGATATTCACGAAACTGGGAGAGGCAGTGTTAGAACAACTCAGGAACCAAGAGATACAGATCATTGCTTATCTGGCCGGTTGGCTCATTTGGGCCCGGCCGGCCATAGAAGGTAACAGAGCTACGAAGGAATTTCTTCGATCGCTCGACAACCTGTGATTTCGGGTCAATCTCCATAAGTCTCGCCTGCGACCATCAGGCCACTTAGAATGGTTAGCCATTCAGTGGGACCTTTCGAAGCACACGTTGTCTCTCCCTTCCAAAAGTAAGAGGAATAGGTTCCAAGCTCAAGAATTTCTCAAGTACAAACAGGTGTCCAAAGAGCCTAGAAAGTATCCTCGGCCTTTCCCAATTCACTTCAGTAACAGATCTCCTAATAAAAGCCAAACTCAAGACATCAATCGATTTTGGAGAAAGAGAGCTACAGTACCTATAAGAAGACAAGGCTCGAAGATCCCCTCTGTCGGGAAAATGAGACTACGCCCATGGTCCGAACCGAAGAACCTCTCCAAAGCGGTTCCTCTACAATTCCCACCTCCACAAGTGACATTCCATTCAGCCGTGTCTCTAAGTGGATGGGGGGATTTCTCCGAACATCAGATGTTTCAGGTTCTTGGTCACTAGCCATGAAACAGTCCCATATCAATGTTCTCGAAGCCATGGCAGTGTTCTTGACCCTGAAGAGAGAGACTCCTCCGGGGTCGACCCACATCAGAGTAGTGTCAGACAGCACAGACGAGGTACACTACGGAAACAGGGGAGGATCCAAGTCACCCAACCTGAATCAGATCCTGGTCACTTTCTTCGCCTGGGCAACAGAAAAGAACTGGTTCCTGTCAGCACCTCACCTAGCGGGAGGCCAGGATGTGAGAACGGGCTCACTATCCAGGACGAGTTCCCTGGAGTCAGAATTTCACTCCGGTGGATACTCAGGTTCGTTCCAGGCATCCAGGTAGATCTATTCACATCTCAGATCAATCACAAACTTCCTTGTTATGTGACCCCAATCCTGGACCCTCGGGCTCATGCCATGGACGCATTACCCCGGGATTGGAATCATTAGAGGAAGATTTCCCTATCTCTCCCAGTGAATCTTCTAAAAACTTTAACACCGACTGCGCTCCTTCCGGGGCGCAGTGGTTTTAGTACCACCTCACTGCCCAAGAACAGTTGGTTTCCTCTCCTCCTCGAGTGGAAACTCCGTCCCATCCGGATTCCGTTCCTCAAACTGACCCGAGTATTCCAAACTCACTGTGTCAGATTACTCAAGGATGTCCAAAACCCTAACTTTGTGGACTACAGGAAGTTGGCAGCTCGTAGAGACTCGTACATTGAACCGGAAAACGATTTCTTACTCGAATCAGTCAAAAGGGACTCGACAATTCGCCAATATGATTCGGCCGTTAACCCCCAAAATAGGTGGTCCCCTTGGAAAGTTATTCCTCTTCTCCAAGATACTTTTCTATGTCCGGTCACCACTCTCAGGGCCTTTTTAGCCACGACTGCTACCCGATCGTCTGGCCCCTTGTTTATCAGGGAACAAGGAGGTACCATTCCCATACGTGGTATTAGGCTATAGATCCTATACTTCGTTTGACAAGCCAATCCGGGATCATTTCCCCCAGAAGATGGACTTTGATGACCTTATAAAGTTCACGGGTTGGGAATCTCCTATGGTCTTCAAACGCCACTATCTAATGAACTTACAGGCTCTTAAATACCCAACAGTTGCAGCTGGGAGCCGTATCTCTCCCCAGTGATCTTTTGTTCTTCCTTTCATCCATCTCTTTTCTTCTCCCTCCTACCCGCCACTCGCACCACGACGCCGCTTCCTTGGTGGTTCGTTAGCCCTAAGTTTATTACATATTAGGTTATGTTTGTAACTATTATTGATTACCGTTGTTACAGGGTTGGGATATTCTTAGCCATGTCAGTTTTGTAGCATGTTTCCTCTGATACTCGGAGGCTTCCCTGTTATCATGTTTGTTTACCTTAATTATTTATGATTTTCTTTACATGGTGTTGTTTCTCTCCCCTCTTTAAATTAGTTATTGTTGGGCTTGGAAGGCATTCTCTGGTACATTTTCACCCAGCGCCACAGATCGACCCAGAAAAGGGATTTTGACGAAGGAAAAATCTATTTCTGGGGAGAGACCTGTGGCGCCCGGTGAAACCCTTCCCCTTTATTTTACACAATCCCACCCTTTCCTTTCCAAGCCATCATGGCCAATACAGAAGGATGTTGTTCAGATGGCGCTCGCGTCGTGGCGTGGGTGGTGTGGCGCTGGTGGTTGGCAAGGGCCTTTGTATCGGCCCATCCCTTTGACGAAGGAATTAACTAAATGGAAGACAACCTGTGAATAGTGGATTTCACGCGCCTTTGCTTTATACACGACACCCTAAAGGTGCTCGCGCGAGGGTTGTAACCTCAGCATTCCATGCTTTTATCTTTCTCTGGTATAATTGGAAGGTTTTATCAGAAAAGGTATATAAGAAGGACTCTTTTCACCGGGCGCCACAGGTCTCTCCCCAGAAATAGATTTTTCCTTCGTCAAAATCCCTTTTGTAAATGCTTTTACTGTAAATACTGTACTGTATCATTATTTATCACTATCATCATGCGCGTTAAATGCCTTGTTTGTTCTGAGCGTGGTTGTTTACTGAGCGTACAGTACTTTATGACGCCGTCGTTTCAGGCGGCGTCATAAAGAAAAAAATTTCATTTGGAAGTCCTAAGAAAAATACGTAAACTAAAACATTGGTAATAAAAAAATCAACATACAGTACTGTATAATCAATATAATCGATGCAAAAACTAACCTATACATATATGTGTACACTAAATGAGTTTGTTTCTTCATTATGATCAGAGATGAACGTAAACAAAACATTGGTTGCCATTTTTTATCGTGCTTTTTAGGTGTTTAGGAAACGCATGATATAAAATCGCCTTTAATATTTGTGCCTGTTTTAGTTTAGGGTGCTGTAGTACATGCATTAAGTGTTCTGTACATTAAAGGGTGGTTTGTTAACAGTACTACGTACAAGGGAAGGTTTTAAAAGTCCGAATATACATGTTAAATAAATAGGTAAATATGATGTCACTACTTCGCGGATTTTCACCTATCGCGCCCGCGTCTGGAACCTATCTACCGCGATAAACGAGGGTTCACTGTATCCCTTAAAACCCCTTCAATACAACTCTCTTTACCAGCTAGATTTGAAGTCTTCCCCTACTAAATTTGGCAAAGCAGGATTTCTACCAAAAACTAGCTGATCAGTTGATAATCCTCCATTATTTATTTACTAAACAGTTTCTTTAACATAACACCCATCTCAAAGTTATTGGCTAACTTGCTTCTTCCTCAGACTTACTTCAAGAATTCCAACAGTTCTCGCACAATCCGTTTCTCCGTGGCAATCTGCTGCTGCAGCAACAATTTTATATTCCACTTTTATTATTATTATTATCACTTGCTAAGCTAAAACCCTAGTTGGAAACACAGGATGCAATAAATCAAGGGGCCCTAACAGGGAAAACAGCCCAATGAGGAAAGGAAACAAGGAAAAATAAAATATTTTAAGAACAATATTAAAAATATTTCCTATATAAACTATAAAAACTTGAAACAAAACAAGAGGAAGAGAAATTAGATAGAACAGTGTGCCCGAGTACCAAGAGAACTAACCCAAGACAGTGGAAGACCATGGTACAGAGGCTATAGCACTACCAAAGACTAAAGAACAATGGTTTGATTTTGGACTGTCCTTCTAGAAGAGCTGCTTACCATGGCTAAAGAGAGACTTCTACCTTACCAAGATTAAAGTAGCCACTGAACAATTACAGTGCAGTAGTTAACCCCTTTGGGTGAAAAAGAATTGTTTGGTAATCTCAGTGTTGTCAGGTGAGCGAGTACAGAGGAAAATGTGTAAAGAATAGGCCAGACTAAGGGAAAGTGAACCGTAACCAGAGAAGGATCCAAGGTAGTGCTGTCATGCCAGTCAAAGGACCCCATAACTCTTTCGCAGTAGTGTCTGGACTCTCTACAATCAGAAAGTATATTATATGGTGCTCCAAAAAGATGCAAACCACCCATCAATAAATGTTCTTATGATAGTTTCTGGTGTTTTGTCATTAACCCACTATGACTGACTGACTGGTGATCATATCAACAATAAGATCTACCTTCCTATCTCCTATATAAAAAGCCAAAACTAATTAAATACTCTACACCAAGAAAATCCTACAAGTTTCCCTGGATTCTTTTTATACATCCTACATATTTCACAAGTTCCAATTAAATCCATATTAGTCTCCTAAATACTTCCTTTTCTCTTCCACCTAAAGCATCACTCCACTTGGCCCCTTCCGATAACCTCCAAACCTCAACACTTCTAAGTCCAAACTGTTAAGTGTAACTTCATAATTGCTCCCTTAATTTCTGTGTTACTTAGTTCCTTTCATCCGTTACATTAATTTCTCTTTCACTCTTCAAAATTGGTAGTCATAAATGACAGTTTTCATTCTCTCAAATTAATTCTTACTCCACCCAATGCTTCTATTTCTACCAAATTTTAATTCATATCTATCCTCATACTCATCCTACTCAGTTTTCTTCCCTATTAACCATGGTATTTCATCTTGCAAAATTTTGGTCTTCAAATAAAATTTCTTTCCTTTTAACAAAACTTGAATTTCCTTTACACCATTAGATTTATATGCTTATTCGCCAAACTTAAAGATGACATATTAATTGATTTGTAATTTTCACTAAAACAACTACAAATGGAGTTATTTATAATGGATATTCTTTTGGCAGCGCTGGAAGGTAGCCAATCAAGACTTTGGGGCGAGGTGGCAAATGACAATAGGCAGGTGGTAGCTAGGGGTACCAGCCACCTATATCCGGATTATCAACAATGCTTTTTTTTTAATCTTGCATCCCATAATATTTGAGATTTCATATTTATCATAAATAGTGACCCATTATGCATTAGTACATGTCTTGCAGGTCTGCTATAGGAACTATTAATTTTTTTAAATTTCAGCAACACCTGCATTGAAGCAATTTCTGATATATTAGAATTCTATACCAGTTTGATTTTGACAGACAATGAGGATGAGTTATGTGGTTTCTGAAATTTAGCACTAGCCAAAGGACGAGTTGATACAACATTAGCATAAGTTAAACTATAGCCTAAAAAGATCTTTAGTGGCTTCAAAGAAAATAATATTGTTCACCATTGGTAGTTTCTATTCAGGCTTGCTCCAGGTTGTATTGAGGAAACTGTCTTGACTTAGGACAGTAAACTCCCATACAATGGAAACAATTTAATGAACAATCTACAAATGTATTTTGTAATTCTGAGCAAACAAAACTGAGTGGTGAACTAGTCACTTATTGAGGAACATGTGATGGCAGGACAATTTGTATAAATAACTCCAGGTTTATATTAGTTAGGGAAAAATACAAATGATTTACGAATTTGTTATTTGTTCACCAAACTAACAAAGATCACGTTATCTATAACAGATGACTTGCCTTTAGGTGAGTGGATAAGTCCAACTACTGGCACAGACATTGACTTGGGTTTGCCTAGTACAGTATTAGAATAATCAAGGGAAACCTTGCCACCACCTCGCTTATCAATACAAAAGGGAATGATAGCAGCCTGAGAAAAATGGATGAGAGATATAGCATATGAACGTCTAGGTAAGAATGTTCTAAACAGAATATTGCACAAACGTTTACCTTGAAGGAAGCATTGGGGACGTGCACGAGTATAATAACAATTACACCAGGCTGCACAAAGGAAATGGTTATTATCTGCAATAGTTGAAGCCAGCTTGCAGAGGGACTAATGGCGCTGTACCCAAAGAGAGGGGAAGATGGAGAAAAAAAGGCCATGCATACATTCATTCATCCCAGATTTAATCTGAGTAACCAATGCCTTTAAATACTTATCTGCTACTCGTCCAACATGGAGCCCAAGGATCTTTCCAACACTTGTTGAGCGGCCACCGCAGGTCTGATAGGGAATAGTCTCCTGTGGGTCACATCTTGTAGATAGTGTGCTGTGAACATACTTAAGTTTCCAAGCAGCTGCTTGTAAAACTTGCAACCCAGAAGTTGCGTTTGAATGCCAGGGATGTACTGATACTCGACATCATGAGCTCTTGGTCTGCGAGCAGGAAGACATTCAAGATTGATAGCACCGTCAATGACCTTGCGTATCCAAGCTGAAAGTTTTTTGTGATCCTCCTTCAAGTTCTACCCGAAATAACACACAACAATTTTAGTCTAAGTTGGGTTGCTACTGTATGTTTAAGGTAGTACCACAACTCCTTACTGGACGCAGTAACAGTAACAATTTATCTCGATCATTGATTACAGAACGTAGAATCTCAATCTGAAAAGGCCCGAAACTAGGGTCCAGTACCCCCGGATTTAGAATAGGCAATGTCGTACGAGAGACCATGAAGTTCAACATCTTTCTTAGCCGACGCTAAAGCAAGTGGAACGCCGTCTTCAGAGTGACATAACTGATTCATGGCGTAATGTTTCTTAGGGAGGTCCTTTTAAGTACTTCAAGATGCGAATCACGTTCCAAGGAGTAGTCTTATCTCAGACTTGGGCAATAGACCTCATCACTCCATCGAGTAAAGAAAGTTCCAACAAAGAAGAAAGGTCCACCCCATTCAATCTAAAGGCTAGGCTAAGGCCGAGCAATAGCCTTTTCCCGCCGAGACAAAGGAGCTTTTCCTCCCAAAGATAAATCAGAAACTCCGCTATTACAGGAATAGAGGCATTGAAGGGAGAGATATCCCTGCCACGAAGGAACCACAACAGGCGTTCCATTTTGCCTGGTATACCGAGGCAGAGGACTGTCGTAAGTGACCATGACCAGACATCTGTTTCGCAGGTTGTTAAAATCCTCAGAGAGGAGATGTTGAATAGTCTCCAGGTGTGAAGCTGTAGAGACGGAACCATCCTGTGAAAGATGTTGGCGTGTGGTTGTTTGAGTAGATTGGGCCATGGGGGTAGTTCTCTCAGGAGATCTACGAATAGATACAAAAAGTCCGGGAACCACTATGCCTGATGCCAAAGCAGAGCTATGAGTGTCATTAGATTGTTGGAAACTGTTTCTGTTGAGCAATCTCCTCATCAGACAGAACGGGGGCAAGTTGTACTTGTCGATGTTGTCCCACCGTTGTTTTAATGCATCTTCCCATAGAGCTTGAGGGTCCGGGACTGGGGAACAGTACAACGGAAGCCTGAAAGCCAGTAGTTCAGGGAAGTTGCTAACAGGTCCACTGTTGGGGGACTCCACAAAATCGGGACTGTTCGCTAAAAGGATTCAAAAACCATTTGGGTCCACTATCCAAGTCGCTCAGGTTGTCCGCGAGAATATTCCTCTTGCCCGGAATGAAGAGAGCTGATAGGGACACCGAAAGATCTTCCGACCATCAAAGAATCTCTACTGCAAAATGGCATAGGGGCAGTGAAAAGGTACTGCCTTGTTTATTTATGTAAGCCACAACTATGGTGTAGTCGCTCATCAACACCACAGATTGACCCGCCAGCAACTGATGGAACTACTGTAGGGCTAGAAATGTTGATCTTATATATATAAGATTTATGTGCTTGTACTGCAATGAATTATGGTATGTGAAAAAAAATACTTTAGCAATTGTTAAATTACATTTTTTATAGCCCCAAATGCCCTCCCCCCCACAAAAAATACCTTAAATCTGTTATTTCTTTTAACAGGTAATGACAGCAAGACCCTAGCCCTAGTAGGGAGACAAGTAGAGGTATTAGAATAGGATTAATATTGCATAATCCTGCACCTGTTTATGTTGCTAGTCAGCCTGGTGAAGACTTAAAAGCAGGTTTGCTTTGAGATTCTAGTTTTGCCGCATAAATTGTGAATAGCATCCTTATGTTAAAGAAATGACATACTGAATCTTATTTCATGTGCGTGAGACATTGCAACCAAGAGGGGCAACCTCAAAAACCACTATTATAAGTGGTCTCAAATCATCCATTTTCATGGGTGTAGAATGACCCTGACATACTGTGTATCACCAAGGACAGCAAGCCTTTTTTTGTCGTCTTTCTGATGTAGAGGTGAGAATGTAAAGTCAGATTCAATGAGCAACCTTGTTTTAAAATCCCTTTGATCTTTACATTATTGCTTATTAAAATTTGACAAAACATTGTCGACCTAATTATTTGTCTTTTTCTTATTGAATCTGTTTCTAAGTAGTCTTATTGTATGTTTTTCCTTAACCTGTAGATGTCCCCCTTCTCAGCCACTAATCTAGTCTTTTTTTCTTAATATTGTTTTTTTCATTTTTTTTTTTGTCTCCTCTACTAATATTTAGTACATAACCTGAAATCGGCTTACCTCTGAATAATATTGTGCAATTACATTTTTAGCTGGGTCCCCTTGCCCAGTATGAAATCAAGGGGTGGTGCCCAGTGCTCCGTCCTCTTGACCTGTTACCTAGATTTTTGGGTATTCCACCGTTTTAACTTTTTGTGTAGTGAACGTTGGAGTGTGGTCGGAATTCGGACACTAGGCAGTTTGGGTGCTACTTCTGCCCACAGTCCGCAAACTACTACAGTACCTTTCGAACTCTTACCATAGACCAGAGCGTGTGCTGTACTAAGTGAGATCCCCAACCTTCCTTTGATCCGTCCGTGAAGAGCAATAAGTCCGGAGGGGGAACAGAGATCTTGGCCTTTGCAGAGGTTGTCCTCTTCCACCCACCAAAAAAGATAAGTCACTCGATTCTGTGATATGTGGACCTGGCTGTCATGGGAATCCGAGTGTTCGTTCCATTATAGGGGTCTTATGATATGGCAGTTGGGAACTACACGGATCAGGGAGGGCAAATGGCCTAGGAGACTTAACCAAAGTTGAACCGGTAGAATCTGCAGTCTGAGGATGGGTTTTGCCACTTCCTTTCGTCCAAGAATTCTGTCCTCTGATGGAAGGACTTTCTGAAGATTGGTGTCTATAACCATGCCTAGATAAACTAGTCTCCGAGAAGTTAGCAGAGAAGACTTACGGTGATTTATCAAGATCCCCAGATCCTGACAAAACTGCAGAAGCTTGTCTCGGTGATGGAGAATGGACATCTCAGTCAGCGAGAATAAGCCAGTTGTCAAGATAACGAAGCAGACTACTGTAATGCCATTCATGTGAGCCCAAGACGACTCCAGGGCGAATTCCCAGGTGAAGACGAGACGCTGTCGAGAGCCCGAAATAGAGATACTTCCTTGAAGACAGATGGATTGGGATCTGGAAGAATGTGTCTTTGAGATCCAACGTACACATGAAGACCCTTGGTCATACTGCCTGAATGACACTGTCTGCCATCTCCATCCCGAATTGAGTTGGCTGGGCAAACTTGTTCAGGCGAGAGATATATGACTGGTCTCCAGCTTCCCGATGCCTTTTTCACAAGAAATAGTCTACTGTAGAAGCCTGGAGACCCATCAAGGACCTCTTGGAGAGCGCTCTTCTGCAGCATGGTCTGAACCTAGACCCGAGGGGCCAGTTCCTTTCCAGACCCCTTCGTATAGGAATTGAACGGAATAGGATTCAGAGGCAGAAGAGGGAGAAATTGCGCGAATGGAACCTGATAACCTAAACCGATCACAGCGATCGGCCCTGTGATGCTGCCACTTCTGCCAGAGGCATTGCAAACTCCCTCCCACTGGTGGTTGGTTGGGGATTGCCCTCCATAGCGGGAGCGGCCACCTCCTCTACCTCTTTTCTTTCCTTGAACGGGTTTAGCTCCTTTCTGAACTCTGGCTTGACTGGGCCTTTAGACACCATAGGCTGGAAGACTATAGGTTAGGAGGTTTTACTGAATTCTGGAAGGCTGCGGAGGCCTACCATAAGACCGAGATGTCACGGCCCTGTGAAGGAGAGAATCGTTAGATCCTCCTCTCCAACAATCAGTGGCCTTCTCTTCCTCTTCTGGGGAGAAGAGAGAGGAACCCTCGAGTGTAGAGTTTCTCAGGCGTGAAATCTCCACCTTCAGCACCTGCCTAAGGAAAAGACTTATTACAGTATCCCGACGATTAAGGATGGCATTCGCCCATACGTTAACTGCATTGTGCGACAAACTCAAACGTATGGGTACCTGATAAGAAGGATTCCAAGGACTTACTCGTGGATTCCTTAGATGAATCTTCAAGCTAAAAGCAGCCTGAGTAGCATACTTCGCACCTCTATGTTCAGGAGAGCTCAGATAGAGAGAGAGAAGTTCTCAAGGAGTGTGTGAGAGTAGGAAAACCCTTAGTCAGCTGCTCAACTCGGGTCGAGTGTCAAAGTCGAAAGTCTTTTTCGATTGCATAATAGTTCCTTTGAAGTATAAAGAGAAGTGGGAGAGACCGTGAGAAGGATCCCGCTCTCAAGGAACGAGAAGTTCCAGCTATCTGCGAGATTTCTTAGCAGCCATCAAACCTTTCGACCAGAGTAAAACTGCAAGTGTCTTAGGGGGCCTCTGAGCTCCAAAGACCTGGTCAAGGACCATATCTTTGCCCTTCTGGGAAGTTGCACCAGGATCTGATAACTTGCTGAAGGATCTCATGCAGGCTAAGACCTGCCAGAAATTGTGCTCAGTGTCTTTTCGTTCATGTCATCATCATCTACCTCCAGGCATTCGTCCATGGAAGCCTGGGGTAGGTCAAATTCGTCAACGGTATCTTGAGAAGGACTATGTATTTTGTACAGTAATACTCTATGCGCTACAGGTATTAAGAGTAATGTTACACAGTATTGCATAAATAAAACATGTTTTTAGCATAGTTTACAAGTGTAGGAGCGTATATTATGAAGGATTTAATCATTTGTTAGTTATCTTAGAAATTGTATGTAATTATTCTTTTGTACTGCAGTAGGATCCAATTTTTTGGAGTGATGCTCTTTTGTTATTTTTGTATTGTGTACACAAGTTTTGTTTACTTATCCTAACTCAAGAGAGAAGTCTGTGACTGAGCGAAATTAAACATTTTAATATCAGAAGCCTATAATTATATCCCATCCAACCAGAAGACAAGTCGGCGAAGATGCTGGGATTGGAATATTTTGATAGTTATGAAGACAATCTCTAGTACAATGCCATTGTGAACTACATATAGCACACAATGTTACTTTACCTTCTCTATTTATTGTATTTCTTCCACTTCTCACACTTAATCCATCTAGTTCTACCCCTATTCCTGTATCCCCCTCTGCCTCTAGCCATATTCGAGTCTCCAGATCCCCACATCTTTGTTCCCTAATCCTTCAAATATCCTTATCAATAGCTTGGACACCGAATCATACTCAAGTTTACCTTGTCCACATGCATCGAACACCATCTGTTTTTGATTCTCGATGAGATTTGCCTATTCCAAAACATGAAAACCTTTAGCCTCTCCCTCAAACAACCTTTAATCTATAGCCTTACTACATTCTGAAGCTGCAGTCTCATACCTATTCATGAAATCTCACCTTTTCACCAGATTCAATATTCTTTTTAAAGTACTTCATCTTTCCATAGTTATCCATAATAGTGTCTTAGATTTACTCCATTTAATTTAATATGAACTTTGAACTGTCTACACCTTTCAGTTTTTCTCTACGACTTCTGTCAATTCTAAAGCCTTTCCTTTCAATGTCAATCTAATCTCTATATCCTCACATACTGTACTACCAACCAATCCTCAACTTGACCTTTCTGGCTTTTGTATTCTGACTGTTTACCACAACCTTAGAACATTCCTTCCTTCAACTCCATTTTATCTCCTTTGTGTTTCCAAGGCACTAGCCTAACTACAATTCTGACAACCAGCACAGTCTATACCTTATCTAACTACAATTCTGACAACCAGCACAGTCTATACCTTATCCTAGATTTATGATTAACCACTCTGCTACTGACAAATTTACCTTGTATTCACCTATTCCATATAACAGCTTAACACAAAACATTCAAACCAACAGACGAGAGCATGCTCACTGACATCACAAAAACTTCAATAATTTTCCCTATATTGCCCATTTACTAATTAGAAACAAATCTTGAATATTTTTCCTCACACACTTCTTCATCTATATATTCATCCTTTATTTTCTGGGTCGAACCTGTGACGGCCGGCGAAAAAGTCCTTCTTTGTACTTTTTCTGATATAAATCTTCCAAATATACCAGAGAAAATTAAAAGCATGGAATGCAGAGGTTACAACCCTCGCGCGAGCACCTTGTTGGTGTCGTATATCTAACAAGGGCGTTTGTAAAACACTATTCACAGGCTGTCTTCCATTTAGATAATCCCTTCATCAAAGGGGGAGGGCCGTGACAGGCCCTAGAGAATACAGTTGGGTTACCCTACCGACACCCACCACTCGCGCTCACCAGGTCATCCTTCTGTTTTGGACTCGCCAGCAAAGTTGATAAGTGTTTTGCCCAGTGTTTTTCGAAGTGATTGTCGTTAATTCAACATGACTGACGTTGATACTTCACCCTTACCAATGTTAAGTACCATAGTTTGTTTTGGCAGCTTTTGACAGTACCGGGCATTTGTTCTGTTTCCAATATGGTGGTTTTTAGTTTTGGAAGCGATTGTCTTGCCGAGGTATCGGCAGCCATTTTGGGTTATGTTCGCTTCGGTAAATATTCTAGTTAATTTTGCCCATCTGGTACTCTGTCATCTTGGTTATATCACTTACATTTTATGGCCTTTTAGTGTTATCATTAATTTTTACTATGGTATTTATTTGCTTGCAAGTCCAATTTGGACCTACGAAGAATAGCGATTTAAATAGCGAATTAAAGTTTAGCGATTTAGTCTGTTAGTTTGTTCTCGCCTCAGAGGCTTCGATTTAGACTATATCCTTGTTTTTTTGTTACGTTATTCTTCGTTCTTGGTTATTACTAAGAAAAGCAATCAATTTTATTGTTCTTGTTTTATTGTGTGATGTTAGTTTTTTATTATGTAACCTTGAGAGCGAAAACAGAGACTGCTCGTTCCCTGTTCTACAGATATGAGTTATCCCTTCTCTCGTTTTCTTTGTTAGCTCGAGTAAGAGAGGTGAATTTCCCGTTCTCCGTTTTTATACGATCACGAGTTATTCAAGCCTCCTCTTAGTATCAGAGTTGATGATAGTACGTTTAATATTATAAACGTTTTTATTGATGTGGTTACTGTTAATATAGCTAACACTATTAATAGGTACGTTAGTGTATGAGTCATTAATTGGGGTCGTTTTATACCGACACCCTTAGCTCCGTGAGTTATGCTTAGCTCCGCCTTGAGTTATGCTCCGCTATATGGATACTCATTGGGTGAGAACTAGTTAACGTTCAGGAGCAGATTTTTGGAGTGCAACGGTGAAATCCGGCACTCGGACTCCGGCTGAAGCCTTTTACACACGAACCTTTGTCATGTTTGATCATAATTACACCGTTACGGCCGGCTTCACGGGAGATAACACAATCATTCATTGAGGTTAATGTTATCGTACCGGGAACGGTCACGATATCACGGTGACGGGCCTTTGCTACCGGATCTCCGGTACAAACAGAGATCAAGCAGACGGCCAGAACCGGAGTTAACAATGTGATACCGATGAAGACTTCACAGTTTCATTATTACGGTCCCTTTTTCATCGAATCTCCGGCTTCACTGGAGATAACACAAACATTCAGAATGTTATCGTACCGCTGAGGATCACGTTTTCACGATGACGGACCTTTGTCACTAGTTCTCCGTTACAAACAGAGATCAATCAGACGATCAGAATCAGGGTATGAACCCCTTTTTCATAAATAATCACAATATCGTTATTACGATCCTTTTCATCGAATCTCCGGCTTAACCGGATATCGTACAGGCGATCAGCATTGAGGTTAATATTAGTTTTCCTCTGGTGTTCACGTTGTCACTATGACGGACCTTTGTACCGGGGATTGTTACCGGAGCTCCGGTACAGACAGAGCTCACTCAGACCACGGGGGGCCAATCTCTTGTTTTGCTGTAAAGGAAAGGATTTAACATGAATACAAAGTAAACTGTACTTACTTTAATGACACTTTGAATTTGCGTTGGTAATATTCATTAGTTATTCTTGAAAGTCCAAATAAAAATATATGAACATAACTATGCCTATATTTATGCATATATTTAATTCTAACTGTATAAATATGGATAAATATCCATACAACATCGTGTTCAAATAGAAATAAATTGATTATGCCTATATTTATGCATTTTCAATTCTAACTATGCCTAAATATGAATAAATATCCATACAACATAGTGTTCAAATAGAAATAAATTGATTGTGCCTATATTTGTGCATATTCAATTCTAACTATACCTAAATATGAATAAATATTCAAACATCGTGTTCAAATAGAAATAAATTGATTATGCCTATATTTATACATATTCAATTCTAACTATGCCTAAATATGAATAAATATCCATACAACATAGTGTTCAAATAGAAATAAGTTTCCACTCAGTACTGGGAACCAAACGTTGGCCCCTTCTAATGAAGGGCCGGGTCGAGACTAACCATGCCATGAGAGGCTATCTACTGTTCCTTGAAACTCTGGTCAGTGAACAGATGAATCAATAGAATACTAATAGCCAGTAAATAATGTTAGACCCGGTTCTGAACGTCTGAGTCAGGGGTGGCCAACCTGTGGCGGATGCGCCAACAGTGTCACATTTCATGAATACAAGTGTCGAACTATACCCCAAAAGATAGTACATTAAATGATTTTTCTTTAAAATTGATTTTTATGAGTTATACAGCTGATCCCAGCCTGTGAATAGGATCATTAACCAAAGTTCAAGGAACATCCAGACTTATGTCCCCTTTCTTTTACAGAAGGTTCGCCTACATGGTTCCCGTCAGGATGATGATGAATCTCTCTGGCCTGCAAGAGAGGCTCTCCGCCCTTGGTTATCAAGGTTGGGAAGAAATGCTCCATCTAGAGGTCCCTATCTCCTCAGAGTGTCCTCTCTAAGGTTGGACGACGGCCCCATGGACGGGCAGGTAGGTGGGGATGAATTTTGAGCCTTCAGCTTTGCAATTACCTACGTCACCGACCTAGGACCCTTAATGGATCCTGATGTTCATGTTACCCTGCATAAACCGTGACTGCTAAAAGCAACACATTCTAGGGAAAACCAAGGGGCTATGACGGAGCTCAAAAGTATGGTAGTGAGTCAGATCCGTTCAGGAACTCAGAAGTTTCCCCCTACAGCCCCAGGCATATCGAAGTAACCTCCTTCGATAAAAACAACGCATAGAGATTTGCCTTACATGTTCCATATATAGATGGTACCATAAATCTGGATGGCATAGACATCCTCCCTCTGGGGGACCTAGAATTTACTCCCAGGTACTAGAATTCCAGTTCAACGGATTCATTCGATTGAAAGAGATTGCCTTGGTTAGGTTAGACAAGGTACCGAAGGTAACAGTATTATTTCCTAAAGGGCAGGCCCGATCTGTCTGGACCAGGATGTTGTCAGTCTGGGGGTTACGATAATTCCAAGATCTGCCCTTCCAATTCGACCTACACGTTTGATGGTCTGATCGGGTTAGTTGTGGGAAATACGTTCTGTCTGAGGCCTCTGTCAGACAGGAATCGATAGTCGGTTACCCACTCGTCATCACAGCCTCCCTCCGATTCGACGTCTATGCATCCAAATCCCCCTCATCAGGTGGTCTACCTCACTGATTCCCCAGGTACACAGCCCAACCCCGTTGGGATGTTTTACCTGCATACAGCCCTAGATCCGAACCCTCAGGCTCCTCTCGTGGACACCAGAGAGGAAGCTACAGGAGTAGAAGACAGTCTCGCCATCGAGACGGACCTAGAAAAAAGGGGGCTCGGAGAAGGAAAGTACCTAGTTTCACCCCCTCACAACGCGGTGGTCCCGGTAGGGGGTAGACTTTACCACTTTCGAGACCATTGGACCTTCGGTCTGTGGGCTCATAGCATAATCTCTAAAGGTTTGAGGTGAAAATGGCCACAAGGTCCTCCTCCTCCACCAGTGACCTTCTCCCAGAAATCCACTCCCATCCTGGAAGAGTACACCACAGGGTTACTCAAGAAGAAGCAATCAAACGGGATCGATCACTGAAGTTCCAAAGCCACCTGTTCACAATTCCGAAGAAAGGCTTGGCGGCATTGAGAGTGGACCTGGACTTGTCAAGCTAAACTCTTACATTCTCTGCGACAAGTTCCGGATGTTGACTATCTCTCAGGTACGGACCTTACTTCCCCGTAGGACCGTCACCACCTCTGTCGATCTTACCGACGACTATTATCTTGCGCCTTTAGCTCGAAACTTCTCTTCTTATCTGGGTTTCCGCCTAAGCAGGAAAGCCTTTGTGTTCAAGACATGCCCTTTGGCCTCAACATTGATCCCAGGATATTCACAAAACTAGGAGAGAGAGTGTTAGAACAACTCAGGAACCAAGAGATACAGATCATTGCTTATCTGGCCGGTTGGCTCATTTGGGCCCGGCCGGTCATAGAAGGCAACAGAGCTACGAAGGAATTATTCCAATTTCTCGACAACCTGTGATTTCGGGTCAATCTCCAAAAAATCTCGCCTGCAACCATCAGGCCACTTAGAATGGTTAGCCATTCAGTGGGACCTTTCGAAGCACACGTTGTCTCTCCCTTCCAAAAGGTAAGAGGAATAGTTTCCAAGATCAAAAAATTTTCTCAAACACAAACAGGTGTCCGAAGAGCCTTAGAAAGTATCCTCGGACTCTTCCAATTCACTTCAGTAACAGATCTAATAAAAGCCAAACTCAAAGACATCAATCGAGTTTGGAGAAAGAGAGCTACAGTACCTATAAGAGACATGGTCTCGAAGATCCCCTCTGTCTTGAAAATGAGACTACGCCCATGGTCCGAACCGAAGGACCTCTCCAAATCGGTTCCTCTACAATTCCCACCTCCACAAGTGACATTCCATACAGCCGCGTCTCTAAGTGGATGGGGGGGATTACTCCGAACATCAGATGTTTCAGGTTCTTGGTCACTCTCCATGAAACAGTCCCATATCATTGTTCTCAAAGCCATGGCAGTGTTCTTGACCCTGAAGAGAGACTCTCCTCCGAGGTCGACCCACATCAGAGTAGTGTCAGACAGCACAGACGCAGTACACTACGTCAACAGGGGAGGATCCAAGTCACCCAACCTGAATCAGATCCTGGTCACTATCTTCGCCTGGGCAACAGAAGAGAACTGGTTCCTGTCAGCACCTCACCTAGCGGGAGGCCAGAATGTGAGAGCGGACTCACTATCCAGGACGGATCCACTGGAGTCAGAATGGTCTCTAGACATAATTTCATTCCGGTGGATACTCAGGCTCGTTCCAAGCCTCCAGGTAGATCTATTCGCAACTCAGATGAATCACTAACTTCCTTGTTATGTGACCCCAACCCTGGACCCTCGGGCTTATGCCATGGACGCATTACCCCGGGATTGGAACCATTAGAAGAAGATTTCCCTATCTCCCCCAGGGAATCTTCTAAAAACTTTTACACAAACTACGCTCCTTCCGGGGCGCAGTGGCTTTAGTACCACCTCACTGGCCAAGAACAGTTGGTTTCCTCTCCTCCTCGAGTTGAAACTCAGTCCCATCCGGATCCCGTTCCTCAAACTGACCCGAGTATCCAAACTCACTGTGTCAGATTACTCAAGGATAGCCAAAACTCTAACTTTGTGGACTACAGGAAGTTGGCAGCTCGTAGAGATGCGAACATTGAACCGGAAACGATCTCTTCATCGAATGGGACAAAAAGGGACTCGACAATTCGCCAATATGATTCGGCCGTTAACAACTAGTAGGTCCCCTAAGAGTGCAGACCATACTCGTATGTCCCCGCATTTAGCCATCTCTTTCTTGAGGTTCCTATTTGACAAAGGCCTAACAGTTAGCACTTTAACCACCATCAAGTCAGCTTTGAAGAAGATCTACCTTGTTGGGTTCAACATTAACCTAGCTGATTCCTATTTCTCATCAACCCCAAAAACATGTGCTAGGCTTCGACCTTCGGTTCGGCCACAAAAGGACTCTTGGTCTCTGAACGGTGTTCTCAAACTTGCGATGGACACGGCCAATGAATCCTGCTCTTATATCACTCTTCTTAGGAAGACTTTATTTCTAACGGCTATGGCCTCAGGTGATGGAACATCAGAACTAGCAGCTCTCACGAAACCCGGAAAACATAGATTTCCTCCCTTCAGCCGAAGTACTCCTTTTCCAGACAAAGCTTCCCTAGCTAAAAAATGAGGATCCGCAAAATAGGTGCTCCTCTCGGAAGATTATTCTTCATCCCCAGGATTTTTCTCCGTGTACAGTCACACTCTCAAGCCCCTTTTTAGCTAGAACTGCCACCCGCTCGTCTGGCTCCTTGGTTATCAGGGAACAAGGAGGTACTATTTCCATTCACGGTATCAGGCAACAATCCTCTACTTCATTAAACATACTAATCCGGAATCATTTCCCCAGGCTCATGATATACGGACAGTAGATGCCTCCAACAATGATTTCCAGAACAGGGACTGATGATTTTAAAAAATATACGGGTTGGAAATCCCCTATGGTTGTCAAACGCCAATATCTAAAGATCTTACAGGCCCTTAAATACCCAACGATGGCAGAGGGGAGCCTTATCTCTCCCCATTAATCTCCTCTTCTTCCTTTCTTCCATCTCTTCTCTTCTCCCTCCTACCCGCCACTCGCACCACGTCGCCGCTCTCCTTGGTAGTTCGTTAGCCCTATGATATTTGCCATGTTTAATTCCTATGGTTTAACTGTTATTGTAGTTACCGTTCCTTTAATGTTTAGATATACTTAGACATGTAAGGTTTGATGCCTTTTGCGATTCGACACTCAGTTGGTTCCTTGTCGTCATTATTATTTAACCTTACGTTCCCTATGTCATTTGGCTGGTTGGTAATTGGACGGTTACTTTATTATATCATAGTATTGTCGTACATGGTGATTGTATTCTCCTCATTATGTTATTAATTTATTGGGCTTGGAAGGCATTCTCTGGTACTTTTTCGCCGGCCGTCACAGGTTCGACCCAGAAAAGGGATTTTGACGAAGGAAAAATCTATTTCTGGGGAGAGACCTGTGACGCCCGGCGAAACCCTTCCCGATTATTTTTGTACGGACCCACCCTTTCCTTGCCAAGCCATATGTTCTTGCAGAAGGATGACCTGGTGAGCGCGAGTGGTGGGTGTCGGTAGGGTAACCCAACTGTATTCTCTAGGGCCTGTCACGGCCCTCCCCCTTTGATGAAGGGATTATCTAAATGGAAGACAGCCTGTGAATAGTGTTTTACAAACGCCCTTGTTAGATATACGACACCAACAAGGTGCTCGCGCGAGGGTTGTAACCTCTGCATTCCATGCTTTTAATTTTCTCTGGTATATTTGGAAGATTTATATCAGAAAAAGTACAAAGAAGGACTTTTTCGCCGGGCGTCACAGGTCTCTCCCCAGAAATAGATTTTTCCTTCGTCAAAATCCCTTAATACTGCTACACTTAATAATCATTGGGCTATTCTTAATTCTTAAAATCAAAATAAATCCTCTAATCAGTCTGGTCATAGAAAACTAAACTTGAAATAGCCCATTAAAATGACTGTTTTTATCTGCACAGCCAATAAACTACTTATAATAGTTCAAAGTAACTTACATTTCAAGATGTTAGATCCAGATTACTGTACTTTAAATCATCAGATTACAATTACCATCACTGTAATCCATACCCTTTGGCCATTCCAAGACAAATTCTCAAAGCAGGAGTTACATACAAAGATATTCTTGAGCCTGGAAGATAAATAAAATCAATTATGCTAATCACAACTATACAGTATTTGCCGATTTCACCTACTTGGTGCTCTTCCTATCAATGAACAAGAGATAATGCTAAGTAACAGTAATAAATTGTCTGAGAATATAAAGGCAAATTAGGTTTTATATTATAAAAAAAAAGTAAAATTGTTAAATAATGGATGAAGAATTGCAGGTCATGATTGATTGGCACAATGCAAATCATGTGTCAAAACTACTGATAAGAAAATAATGGCTGCTTGGTTCAAGCAAGAAATTAAATCAATCAAGTAAGAATACTGGAATAAGGCAAATGATTTGGAATTAAAAGTACAAAAAGCTTTAATGTTAAAAGAATGTGATGTCAAGGGAACTACAGTAGCATTTAACTTTTAATTATGCATTATACTATAACTGGTAAGTCACACAACCATCTCTCAATAGCATAATATTAAGTACATACACTAAAGTTTAAAAAATCAAACTACAGTAATTTTATTTAGTGAAATAAAAAAGGGATTTTGACGAAGGAAAAATCTATTTCTGGGGAGAGACCTGTGACGCCCGGCGAAAAAGTCCTTCTTTGTACTTTTTCTGATATAAATCTTCCAAATATACCAGAGAAAATTAAAAGCATGGAATGCAGAGGTTACAACCCTCGCGCGAGCACCTTGTTGGTGTCGTATATCTAACAAGGGCGTTTGTAAAACACTATTCACAGGCTGTCTTCCATTTAGATAATCCCTTCATCAAAGGGGGAGGGCCGTGACAGGCCCTAGAGAATACAGTTGGGTTACCCTACCGAAACCTACCACTCGCGCTCACCAGGTCATCCTTCTGCAAGAACATATGGCTTGGCAAGGAAAAAGGGTGGGTCCGTACAAAAATAATCGGGAAGGGTTTCGCCGGGCGTCACAGGTCTCTCCCCAGAAATAGATTTTTCCTTCGTCAAAATCCCTTTTCTGGGTCGACCTGTGACGGCCGGCGAAAAAGTACCAGAGAATGCCTTCCAAGCCCAATAAATTAATAACATAATGAGGAGAATACAATCACCATGTACGACAATACTATGATATAATAAAGTAATCGTCCAATTACCAACCAGCCAAATGACATAGGGAACGTAAGGTTAAATAATAATGACGACAAGGAACCAACTGAGTGTCGAATCGCAAAAGGCATCAAACCTTACATGTCTAAGTATATCTAAACATTAAAGGAACGGTAACTACAATAACAGTTAAACCATAGGAATTAAACATGGCAAATATCATAGGGCTAACGAACTACCAAGGAGAGCGGCGACGTGGTGTGAGTGGCGGGTAGGAGGGAGAAGAGAAGAGATGGAAGAAAGGAAGAAGAGGAGATTAATGGGGAGAGATAAGGCTCCCCTCTGCCATCGTCGGGTATTTAAGGGCCTGTAAGATCTTTAGATATTGGCGTTTGACAACCATAGGGGATTTCCAACCCGTATATTTTTTAAAATCATCAAAGTCCCTGTTCTGGAAGTCATTGTTGGAGGCATCTACTGTCCGTATATCATGAGCCTGGGGAAATGATTCCGGATTAGTATGTTTAATGAAGTAGAGGATTTGTTGCCTGATACCGTGAATGGAAATAGTACCTCCTTGTTCCCTGATAACCAAGGGGCCAGACGAGCGGGTGGCAGTTCTAGCTAAAAAGGGGCTTGAGAGTGTGACTGTACACGGAGAAAAATCCTGGGGATGAAGAATAATCTTTCGAGAGGAGCACCTATTTTGCGGATCCTCATTTTTTAGCTAGGGAAGCTTTGTCTGGAAAAGGAGTACTTCGGCTGAAGGGAGGAAATCTATGTTTTCCGGGTTTCGTGAGAGCTGCTAGTTCTGATGTTCCATCACCTGAGGCCATAGCCGTTAGAAATAAAGTCTTCCTAAGAAGAGTGATATAAGAGCAGGATTCATTGGCCGTGTCCATCGCAAGTTTGAGAACACCGTTCAGAGACCAAGAGTCCTTTTGTGGCCGAACCGAAGGTCGAAGCCTAGCACATGTTTTTGGGGTTGATGAGAAATAGGAATCAGCTAGGTTAATGTTGAACCCAACAAGGTAGATCTTCTTCAAAGCTGACTTGATGGTGGTTAAAGTGCTAACTGTTAGGCCTTTGTCAAATAGGAACCTCAAGAAAGAGATGGCTAAATGCGGGGACATACGAGTATGGTCTGCACTCTTAGGGGACCTACTAGTTGTTAACGGCCGAATCATATTGGCAAATTGTCGAGTTCCTTTTTGTCCCATTCGATGAAGAGATCGTTTCCGGTTCAATGTTCGCATCTCTACGAGCTGCCAACTTCCTGTAGTCCACAAAGTTAGAGTTTTGGCTATCCTTGAGTAATCTGACACAGTGAGTTTGGATACTCGGGTCAGTTTGAGGAACGGGATCCGGATGGGACTGAGTTTCAACTCGAGGAGGAGAGGAAACCAACTGTTCTTGGCCAGTGAGGTGGTACTAAAGCCACTGCGCCCCGGAAGGAGCGTAGTTTGTGTAAAAGTTTTTAGAAGATTCCCTGGGGGAGATAGGGAAATCTTCTTCTAATGGTTCCAATCCCGGGGTAATGCGTCCATGGCATAAGCCCGAGGGTCCAGGGTTGGGGTCACATAACAAGGAAGTTAGTGATTCATCTGAGTTGCGAATAGATCTACCTGGAGGCCTGGAACGAGCCTGAGTATCCACCGGAATGAAATTATGTCTAGAGACCATTCTGACTCCAGTGGATCCGTCCTGGATAGTGAGTCCGCTCTCACATTCTGGCCTCCCGCTAGGTGAGGTGCTGACAGGAACCAGTTCTCTTCTGTTGCCCAGGCGAAGATAGTGACCAGGATCTGATTCAGGTTGGGTGACTTGGATCCTCCCCTGTTGACGTAGCGTACTGCGTCTGTGCTGTCTGACACTACTCTGATGTGGGTCGACCTCGGAGGAGAGTCTCTCTTCAGGGTCAAGAACACTGCCATGGCTTTGAGAACAATGATATGGGACTGTTTCATGGAGAGTGACCAAGAACCTGAAACATCTGATGTTCGGAGTAATCCCCCCCATCCACTCAGAGACGCGGCTGTATGGAATGTCACTTGTGGAGGTGAGAATTGTAGAGGAACCGATTTGGAGAGGTCCTTCGGTTCGGACCATGGGCGTAGTCTCATTTTCAAGACAGAGGGGATCTTCGAGACCATGTCTCTTATAGGTACTGTAGCTCTCTTTCTCCAAACTCGATTGATGTCTTTGAGTTTGGCTTTTATTAGATCTGTTACTGAAGTGAATTGGAAAAGTCCGAGGATACTTTCTAAGGCTCTTCGGACACCTGTTTGTGTTTGAGAAAATTTTTTTTTTTTTTTTTTTTTTTTTTTTTTTTTTTTTTTTTTTTTTTTTTGATCTTGGAAACTATTCCTCTTACCTTTTGGAAGGAAGAGACAACGTGTGCTTCGCAGTGGGACCTTTCGAAATCACAGGTTGTCGAGAAATTGAAATAATTCCTTCGTAGCTCTGTTGCCTTCTATGACCGGCCGGGCCCAAATGAGCCAACCGGCCAGATAAGCAATGATCTGTATCTCTTGGTTCCTGAGTTGTTCTAACACTCTCTCTCCCAGTTTCGTGAATATCCTGGGATCAATGTTGAGGCCAAAGGGCATGTCTTGAACACAAAGGCTTTCCTGCTTAGGCGGAAACCCAGATAAGAAGAGAAGTTTCGAGCTAAAGGCGCAAGATAATAGTCGTCGGTAAGATCGACAGAGGTGGTGACGGTCCTACGGGGAAGTAAGGTCCGTACCTGAGAGATAGTCAACATCCGGAACTTGTCGCAGAGAATGTAAGAGTTTAGCTTGACAAGTCCAGGTCCACTCTCAATGCCGTCAAGCCTTTCTTCGGAATTGTGAACAGGTGGCTTTGGAACTTCAGTGATCGATCCCGTTTGATTGCTTCTTCTTGAGTAACCCTGTGGTGTACTCTTCCAGGATGGGAGTGGATTTCTGGGAGAAGGTCACTGGTGGAGGAGGAGGACCTTGTGGCCATTTTCACCTCAAACCTTTAGAGATTATGCTATGAGCCCACAGACCGAAGGTCCAATGGTCTCAAAAGTGGTACTGTAAAGTCTACCCCCTACCGGGACCACCGTGTTGTGAGGGGGTGAATCTAGGTACTTTCCTTCTCCGAGCCCCCTTTTTTCTAGGTCCGTCTCGATGGCGAGACTGTCTTATACTCCTGTAGCTTCCTCTCTGGTGTCCACGAGAGGAGCCTGAGGGTTCGGATCTAGGGCTGTATGCAGGTAAAACATCCCAACGGGGTTGGGCTGTGTACCTGGAGAATCAGTGAGGTAGACCACCTGATGAGGGGGATCTGGATGCATAGACGTCGAATCAGAGGGAGGCTGTGATGACGAGTGGGTAACCGACTATCGATTCCTGTCTGATAGAGGCCTCAGACAGAACGTATTTCCCACAACTAACCCGATCAGACCATCAAACGTGTAGGTCGAATTGGAAGGGCAGATCTTGGAATTATCGTACCCCCCAGACTGACAACATCCTGGTCCAGACAGATCGGGCCTGCCCTTTAGGAAATAATACTGTTACCTTCGGTACCTTGTTTAACCTAACCAAGGCAATCTCTTTCAATCGAACGAATCCGTTGAACGGGAATTCTAGTACCTGGGAGTAAATTCTAGGTCCCCCAGAGGGAGGAAGTCTATGCCATCCAGATTTATGGTACCATCTATATATGGAACATGTAAGGCAAATCTCTATGCGTTGTTTTTATCGAAGGAGGATACTTCGATATGCCTGGGGCTGTAGGGGGAAACTTCTGAGTTCCTGAACGGATCCGACTCACTACCATACTTTTGAGCTCCGTCATAGCCCCTTGGTTTTCCCTAGAATGTGTTGCTTTTAGCAGTCACGGTTTATGCAGGGTAACATGAACATCAGGATCCATTAAGGGTCCTAGGTCGGTGACGTAGGTAATTGCAAAGCTGAAGGCTCAAAATTCATCCCCACCTACCTGCCCGTCCATGGGGTCGTCGTCCAACCTTAGAGAGGACACTCTGAGGAGATAGGGACCTCAGATGGAGCATTTCTTCCCAACCTTGATAACCAAGGGCGGAGAGCCTCTCTTGCAGGCCAGAGAGATTCATCATCATCCTGACGGGAACCATGTAGGCGAACCTTCTGTAAAAGAAAGGGGACATAAGTCTGGATGTTCCTTGAACTTTGGTTAGTGATCCTATTCACAGGCTGGGATCAGCTGTATAACTCATAAAAATCAATTTTAAAGAAAAATCATTTAATGTACTATCTTTCGGGGTATAGTTCGACACTTGTATTCATGAAATGTGACACTGCTGGCGCATCCGCCACAGGTTGGCCACCCCTGACTCAGACGTTCAGAACCGGGTCTAACATTATTTACTGGCTATTAGTATTCTATTGATTCATCTGTTCACTGACCAGAGTTTCAAGGAACAGTAGATAGCCTCTCATGGCATGGTTAGTCTCGACCCGGCCCTTCATTAGAAGGGGCCAACGTTTGGTTCCCAGTACTGAGTGGAAACTTATTTCTATTTGAACACTATGTTGTATGGATATTTATTCATATTTAGGCATAGTTAGAATTGAATATGCATAAATATAGGCATAATCAATTTATTTCTATTTGAACACGATGTTGTATGAATATTTATTCATATTTAGGTATAGTTAGAATTGAATATGCACAAATATAGGCACAATCAATTTATTTCTATTTGAACACTATGTTGTATGGATATTTATTCATATTTAGGCATAGTTAGAATTGAAAATGCATAAATATAGGCATAATCAATTTATTTCTATTTGAACACGATGTTGTATGGATATTTATCCATATTTATACATAGTTAGAATTAAATATCTGCATAAATATAGGCATAGTTATGTTCATATATTTTTATTTGGACTTTCAAGAATAACTAATGAATATTACCAACGCAAATTCAAAGTGTCATTAAAGTAAGTACAGTTTACTTTGTATTAATGTTAAATCCTTTCCTTTACAGCAAAAACAAGAGATTGGCCACCCGTGGTCTGAGTGATCTCTGTCTGTACCGGAGCTCCGGTAACAATCCCCGGTACAAAGGTCCGTCATAGTGACAACGTGAACACCAGAGGAAAACTAATATTAACCTCAATGCTGATCGCCTGTACGATATCCGGTTAAGCCGGAGATTCGATGAAAAGGATCGTAATAACGATATTGTGATTATTTATGAAAAAGGGTTCATACCCTGATTCTGATCGTCTGATTGATCTCTGTTTGTAACGGAGAACTAGTGACAAAGGTCCGTCATCGTGAAAACGTGATCCTCAGCGGTACGATAACATTCTCTAATACTGAATGTTTGTGTTATCTCCAGTGAAGCCGGAGATTCGATGAAAAAGGGACCGTAATAATGAAACTGAAGTCTTCATCGGTATCACATTGTTAACTCCGGTTCTGGCCGTCTGCTTGATCTCTGTTTGTACCGGAGATCCGGTAGCAAAGGCCCGTCACCGTGATATCGTGACCGTTCCCGGTACGATAACATTAACCTCAATGAATGATTGTGTTATCTCCCGTGAAGCCGGCCGTAACGGTGTAATTATGATCAAACATGACAAAGGTTCGTGTGTAAAAGGCTTCAGCCGGAGTCCGAGTGCCGGATTTCACCGTTGCACTCCAAAAATCTGCTCTTGAACGTTAACTAGTTCTCACCCAATGAGTATCCATATAGCGGAGCATAACTCAAGGCGGAGCTAAGCATAACTCAAGGCAGAGCTAAGGGTGTCGGTATAAAACGACCCCAATTAATGACTCATACACTAACGTACCTATTAATAGTGTTAGCAATATTAACAGTAACCACATCAATAAAAACGTTTATAATATTAAACGTACTATCATCAACTCTGATACTAAGAGGAGGCCTGAATAACTCGTGATCGTATAAAAACGGAGAACGGGAAATTCACCTCTCTTACTCGAGCTAACAAAGAAAACGAGAGAAGGGATAACTCATATCTGTAGAACAGGGAACGAGCAGTCTCTGTTTTCGCTCTCAAGGTTACATAATAAAAAACTAACATCACACAATAAAACAAGAACATTAATAAAATTTATTGCTTTTCTTAGTAATTGTAATAACCAAGAACGAAGAATAACGACAACGTAACAAATAAACAAGGATATAGTCTAAATCGAAGCCTCTGAGGCGAGTACAAACTAAGACTAAATCGCTAAACTTTAATTCGCTTTTCTTTAAATCGCTATTCTTTAAATCGCTATTCTTTGTAGGTCCAAATTGGACTTGCAAGCAAATAAATACCATAGTAAAAATTAATGATAACACTAAAAGGCCATAAAACGTAAGTGATATAACCTAGATGACAGAGTACCAGATGGGCAAAATTAACTAGAATATTTACCGAAGCGAACATAACCCAAAATGGCTGCCGATACCTCGGCAGGACAATCGCTTCCAAAACTAAAAACCACCATATTGGAAACAGAACAAATGCCCGGTACTGACAAAAGCTGCCAAAACAAACTATGGTACTTAACATTGGTAAGGGTGAAGTATCAACGTCAGTCATGTTGAATTAACGACAATCACTTCGAAAAACACTGGGCAAAACACTTAACTTAGCGGGCAAGTCCAAAACAGAAGGATAACCTGGTGAGCGCGAGTGGTAGGTGTCGGTAGGGTAACCCAACTGTATTCTCTAGGGCCTGTCACGGCCCTCCCCCTTTGATGAAGGGATTATCTAAATGGAAGACAGCCTGTGAATAGTGTTTTACAAACGCCCTTGTTAGATATACGACACCAACAAGGTGCTCGCGCGAGGGTTGTAACCTCTGCATTCCATGCTTTTAATTTTCTCTGGTATATTTGGAAGATTTATATCAGAAAAAGTACAAAGAAGGACTTTTTCGCCGGCCGTCACAGGTCGACCCAGAAAAAACTATATCAAGATCTCATTGGCAAGATACTTATCTTACGCGATACTTTGTAATTAAATATATACAGTAAACTCAGTAATGCTGCCAAAGGATGATTCACATAGTTCATAATACAGTTGAGTAAAGGACAAGTTTCAAACTCCAGTGTTTGCAATTAATAAAAATATACCAAGGGAGAACCTTAGCCCAAGACATAAGTACAATTGAAACTTGTACATTTAATAACGAATATCAGTTCATAATAGCTCAGAATGCAAAGCAACCTGCATCAAGACAATCCGAATACTGCACAATAAGACATCCACATGCAAATAATCAATACAGCATTTTGACTACTTTAGTTCCTGCTGTCATACTAACACAGGTCCGAGAAATCAGTACGATACTTATCTTGCATTTGAAAACTGACCTAAAATAATTCTTTCCAATTGTCAGTACAGTGGAACCTCTACATATGATTGCCTTTACAGACGATTGTTTCAACATCCAACGTAAAATTCCATCGAATTCTCGTCTCGACACCAACGTAGACCATACGCGAAGAATTTTCTTGAAGCATCGGTCGTAGTTTCTTGTTTACACTGGTAGATGACAGCAAATCGGGGGGACACCACTGAGCGTCGCATCTGTCAGTTCTCTGTTCGTGCGCATCGAGTGGCTGTACCCTGTTCTGTCCGTTATTAACAGTGCATATCGTGAAAATGCAAGAATTGCGCTGAAATGTAAGCGTTTCACAAGCTGAATCTTGCGATTCATAAGGGACTAAAGGCGAACAAGAAACCCTACTGGAACCTGAGGAACTGGAGGACAGTTAACACCCGCCACAGGCGAAGATGGAGGCCTCAGAATCTGAGCAACTGGAAGCGTTGGGGGAGTGCTTTCCCGGTCAAACGCATTGGCATCGGCGATCGTTTAGCCTAAGCACCCTAGGCCGCAAATAGAACGGGGTAACTTAGCAGAACGCACAACAGAGGTTTGGTCAGTGGAATGTCCTTCAACTGTCTGAGGTTCTTGGGACGAAGAGCGCTTAGAACGTCCTGCTCCCAAACATAATTGTCTCGTTCGTGATCATGAGAGCCACGATCTAAGATCAGATGAAGCGTTTTCCAGCTGGAGACAGAGACTAAGATCAATCGCGCTTGGCCTTCTTCCCGAGTCGCCGTAACTTCTTCCAGTGGGAGGCAGACCACTCCCTTCACTCATCAGAAGGCGAGTCTTGCTCACGATGATGCCCCCTACAGGTCTGACAAAGAATGCGGGTCGGTATCCACTGACAACATGAAGATTCCGCAAGGGCGACCCTCGCAACCAGTGCACATTCGCATGGAAGCGTCAATGAAGCAAAATCACACCTGAAAAAGGGAACAGTCAGCATAAAATGATTGCGAACAACGTTTGTTAATGTCTATATGGCAACCTTGAGGAGGAGGAGGAGACAACCACTCTATACAAGCTAGATAGAGAATGACTAGTTCACCACTCCTTGAGTATATACAGGTGGCTGATATCCCTGGCCACCCACTACCCAGTGTCTGGGCAAGGTTCTCACCTCACACCAAGAAGTCTCATTGGCTACCTTCCAGCTTTGCCGAAAGAATATCCATTATAAATAACGTAAGGTTGTTAGTTGACAAACCCTATATGATTCCTCTTAGGTGCCCTTCATTCTTTTCAACTCTCCTAGGCTTTACCCAACTACCACTCTTAGCTAGTCATAATTCACCACACAGAATTTACATCCTGTATATAAAATACCATAAACCTCTCCCAGAGTTCATATCTTTCTTGAATTTCTCCTACCTAAATTGTCTCCTCTATCTCTAACTTGTTTAAACCAATGTTTATTTTCCACATTACCAGTTTATTTTCATCCAAATTGTTTCCAGATATCTTTTCTTTATTCTGATAATTCTGAAGACAATCTCTAGCACAATACCATTGTGAACAACATATAGCACAAAATGTTACTTTACCTTCTCTATTTATTGTATTTCTTCCACTTTTCACACTTAATCCATCTAGTTCTAGCCCTATTCCTCCATCCCCCTCTGCCTCTAGCCATATTCAAGTTTCCAGATCCCCACATCCTCTTTGATCCCTAATCCTCCAAATATCCTTATCAATATCTTGGACACCGAATCATACTCAAGTTTACCTTGTCCACATGCAGCCAACACCATCTGTTTTTGATTCTCGATGAGATTTGCCTATTCCAAAACATGAAAACCTTTAGCTTCTCCCTCAAACAACCTTTAACCTATAGCCTTACTACATTCTGAAGCTGCAGTCTTATACCTAATCATGAAATCTCATCTTTTCACCAGATTCAATATTTTTTTAAAGTACATCTTTCCATAGTTATCCATTACAGTGTCTTAGATTTACTCCATTTAATTTAATATTACCTTTGAACCGTCTACACCTTTCAGTTTTCTCTACGACTCCTGTCAATCTAAAGCCTTTCCTTTCAAAGTCAATCTAATCTCTATACCTAGATATCTAACATCCTCACATACTACCAACCAATCCTCTCTTTGACCTTTCCAACGTTGCATTCAAACTGTTTACCACAAAACCTAGGGCATTCCTTCCTCCCACTATTCTCTCTCCTTTGTGTTTCCCAAAGCACTAGCCTAACAAATTCTAACAACCAACAGTCTATACCCTAGCCTAGATTTACGATTGACCAATATAATACCACGAATAAATTAACCGTATATTCACCTATTCTATATTTCAGCTTAACACAAAACATACGAACCAATAGACAAGAGCGTGCTCACCACCTTTGTAGTCCAATAATAATGAATACACTTGGCTGACTCACCCTCCGACAATCTACTTCACTGTCAACAAACCCCCGTGACCTGACGTCACTGACATCACAAACTACTTTTCTTCAATAACTATCTCTATATAGCCCATTTACTAATTAGAAACAAACCTCTCGAGTGTTTTTCTCATAATCTTCTCCATCTATATATTCACCCTCTTGTACTTTAATAATACTGCTACACTTAATAATCATTGAGCTACTCTAAATTCTTAAAAATAAAATAAATCCTCTAATCAGTCAGGTCATAGAAAACTAAACTAGAAGGAACTCATTTTAATGAGTCAGGAGTTTTTATCTGCATAGGAATAAACTACTTTTAATAGTTCAAAGCAACTTACATTTCAAAATGTTAGGTCCAAATTACTTTAAATCAGATTAGTTGTTATTCCACACCCTTTGGCAATTCCAAGACCAATTCTCAAAGCAGGAGTTCCATACAAAGATATTCTTGAGCCTGGAAGATAAATAAAATCAATTATGCTAATCACAACTATACAGTATTTGCCGATTTCACCTACTTGGTGCTCTTCTTATCAATGAACAAGAGATAATGCTAAGTAACTGTAATAAACTGTGAGAATATAAAGGCAAATTAGGTTTTATATTATAAAAGTAAAATTGTTAAATAGTGGATGAAGAATTGCAGGTCATGATTGATTGGCACAAAGCAAATCATGTGTCAAAACTACTGATAAGAAAATAATGGCTGCTTGGTTCAAGCAAGAAATTAAATCAATCAAGTAAGAATACTGGAACGAGGCAAAGGATTTGGAATTAAAGTACGAAAAGCTTTAATGTTAAAAGTATGTGATGTCAAGGGAACTACAGTAACATTTATCTTTTATTATGCATTATACTATAACTGATGAGTCACACTTACAACCATCTCTCAATAGCATAATATCAAGTACATACACTAAAGTTTAAAAAATCAAACTACAGTAATTTTATTTAGTGAAATAAAAAAAACTATATCAAGATCTCATTGGCAAGACACTTTTTCTTTCGCAATACTTTATAATTAAATATATAAACTCAGTAATGCTGCCAAAGGATGATTCACAGTTCATAATACAGTTGAGTAAAGGACAAGTTTCAAACTCCAGTGTTTGCAATTATTAAATAATACCATAGGAAAACATTAGCACAAGACGTAAGTACAATTGAACCTTGTACATTTAATAATGAATATCAGTTCAAAATAATTCAGAATGCAAAACAACCTGCATCAAGACAATCCGAATACTGCACAATAAGACATCCACATGCAAATAATCAATACAGCATTTTGACTACTTTAGTTCCTGCTGTCATACTAACATAGGTCCAAGAAATCGGTACGATAGACTTACTGTATCTTACATTTGAAAACTGACCTAAAATAATTCTTTCCAATTGTCAGTACAGTGGAACCTCTACATACGGTTGCCTTTACATACGATTGTTCCAACATCTGACAAAATTCCATCGAATTCTCGTCTCGACACCAGACGTCATGCTCCAACATCCGATGTAGACCATACACGTAGAATTTTCTCGAAGTGTCGGTCATAGTTTCTTGTTTATGCCGGTAGACGGCAGCACATTGGAGGGACGCCACTGAGCGTCGCGTCTGTCAGTTCTCTGTTCTCGTGCGCATCGGTGGTTGTACCCTGTTTGGTCCGTTATCAACAGTGCTTACTAATTTCCTTTTTTTAAATTTCATTTTTTATTTTACTTATAATCATGGGTCCTAAGAAGCTTAGTTTCGGTACAGAAGAGAGCCTTTGCGGCGGCATAAAGATCTTCCTTAGTTATTCTAAGGGCCTAACGGGAGATATAGGAACATCTTCCTTAAGTTATTCTAAGGGGCCTAACGGGAGATATAGGAACACTCGCAATCTTATTTGGGGGTTTAAACCTTTTCAGGGAAGGAAATCTGCCTACTGCTAGAGGTAATCTTATCTGGCATTAATTCGTGAAAATGCAATGGTTTCATTAAATCTTGCTCATCATCTCATCATCTCCTACGTCTATTCACGCAAAGGGCCTCGGTTAGATTTCGCCAGTCATCTCTATCTTGAGATTTTAATTTAATACTTCACCATTGATCATATCCTACTTAAAATCTTGCTCAGTTTTTCAAACCATGATTTACACCTTTTGTGGTAGTAATGATGATGGCTGTTATTAAAGATTTACAGTTAAAGCCATGCATGTTAACTCAATCTTGTGCTCTTACATTATTATCCAACTACTGAGTGTTGACCATTTTTTATATCTCCATTGAAACTAACAAAACAAATTTAACTTCATTTTCACAACTCAACACAACATAGGTTAGTAGTGGTGAGAAAAGCAAGAAGACAATGCGTTCATTAGAATTGAAGCAAGAAATTGTAGAAAAACTTGAGCGCAGTGTGCATGTGAGTGATCTGGCTAAACAATATGGCCGGAATAAGTCTACGATCTCGACGACCACCAAGCAGAAGGCAGCCATTAAAGCAGTCAAAACATCGAAGAGAGTCAAAGAAAACTAAGATTGAAGTGAGTGAATGTGATGAAAATTAAAAATCAAAAAGAAAAAAAATGTAAAAAAATATAAATATCAAATAAAAATAAATAAGCTAAGTTAGGTTAAAGTTCACGTAGTAAAATTATGGTACGTTATCGCAGTCACCATCTCTACCCAGGTTAAAGTTCACGTAGTAAAGTTATGGTACGTTATCGCAGTCACCATCTCTACCTCCTCGCCGACCGTCCGTCTCCTGGGTAGCAAAGCCTACACATTCGTTGGCCTGTCTATATAAAGTGACAATAAAAACCCCTTTTATATTTATTATTTCTAAATAATTCTTTTTTACATCTCTATTATATATTGCAATGGTATTATTGCTGTGTGTAATTATGTGTAGTAATTTATTAAGAAGTTATAGGTTTGGGCTGTAGAAAGAATTATACAAATTACAGTGTATTCTAATGGGAATATTCGCTCCAACATAGTATCCTTTTAACATACGATCTAGGTCCCGGAATGAACTAAGATCGTATGTAGAGGTTCCACTGTATAGCACATTTGAGCTTCATAAAATCAAATTTTGACATTCATTGCAGTCTATTAGATATTTCATTTTATTCTCCCAAGATAACGCTGTTATAAACTAAGACATTGTATAGCTTGCTACTAAAGCTAAACTTTGTTCAAATTTGCCATATATATATATATACAGTATGCTTGGATTTATGATTTAAGTTATACCAGTTCAAGAATTGGAATGGATTTATGAAGTGGAGCTATATTGTCCAGCACTGGGTCTGGAGAGACCATTCATCACCAACTTGCTTCTGGAGGGAAACCCTGTAGTTAGTATAAGGAAAAGTTAGAAGATTTTGGACTGCAACATTCAACAAAGGAAGCAGGAACAGAGAAAGTGGTAAAGCCAAAGACCCCGCCCTACTGGCCTCGAGACAGTTTCCGCCCTACTGGCCTCGAGACAGTTTCCGCCCTACTGGCCTCGAGACAGTTTCCGCCCTACTGGCCTCGAGACAGTTTCCGCCCTACTGGCCTCGAGACAGTTTCCGCCCTACTGGCCTCGAGACAGTTTCCGCCCTACTGGCCTCGAGACAGTTTCCGCCCTACTGGCAAAGAGCAAGATTCTGCTATACTGGCAAAGAGCAAGATTCTGCTATACTGGCAAAGAGCAAGATTCTGTTATACTGGTAAAGAGCAAGATTCTGTTATACTGGTAAAGAGCAAGATTCTGTTATACTGGTAAAGAGCAAGATTCTGCTATACTGGTAAAGAACAAGATTGTTATAATGGTAAAGAGCAAGATTCTGCTATACTGGTAAAGAGCAAGATTCTGCTATACTGGTAAAGAGCAAGATTCTGCTATACTGGTAAAGAGCAAGATTCTGCTATACTGGTAAAGAGCAAGATTCTGCTATGCTAGTAAAGAGCAAGATTCTGCTATACTGGTAAAGAGCAAGTTTGTTATATTGGTAAAGAACAAGATTCTGCTATACTGGTAAAGAGCAAGATTCTGCTATAAAGGTAAAGAACAAGATTCTGATATACTGGTAAAGAGCAAGATTCTGCTTTACTGGTAAAGAGCAATATTCTGCTTTACTGGCAAAGAGCAAGATTCTGCTATACTGGCAAAGAGCAAGATTCTGCTATACTGGCAAAGAGCAAGATTCTGCTATACTGGTAAAAAGCAAGATTCTGCTATACTGGTAAAAAGCAAGATTCTGCTATACTGGTAAAAAGCAAGATTCTGCTATACTGGTAAAAAGCAAGATTCTGCTATACTGGTAAAAAGCAAGATTCTGCTATACTGGCAAAGAGTAAGATTCTGCTATACTGGTAAAAAGCAAGTTTGTTATATTGGTAAAGAGCAAGATTCTGCTATACTGATAAAAAGCAAGATTCTGCTATACTGGTAAAGAGCAAGATTCTGCTATACTGGCAAAGAGTAAGATTCTGCTATACTGGTAAAAAGCAAGTTTGTTATACTGGTAAAGCGCAAATTTGTTATATTGGTAAAGAGCAAGATTCTGCTATACTGGCAAAGAGCAAGATTCTGCTATACTGGTAAAAAGCAAGATTCTGCTATACTGGTAAAGAGCAAGATTCTGCTATACTGGCAAAGAGCAAGATTCTGCTATACTGGCAAAGAGCAAGATTCTCTGCTATATTGGCAAAGAGCAAGATTCTCTGCTATACTGGCAAAGAGCAAGATTCTCTGCTATACTGGCAAAGAGCAAGATTCTCTGCTATACTGGCAAAGAGCAAGATTCTCTGCTATACTGGCAAAGAGCAAGATTCTCTGCTATACTGGCAAAGAGCAAGATTCTCTGCTATACTGGCAAAGAGCAAGATTCTCTGCTATACTGGCAAAGAGCAAGATTCTCTGCTATACTGGCAAAGAGCAAGATTCTCTGCTATACTGGCAAAGAACAAGATTCTGCTATACTGGCAAAGAGCAAGATTCTGCTATACTGGCAAAGAGCAAAATTCTGCTATACTGGTAAAGAGCAAGATTCTGGTTTATTGGCAAAGAGCAAGATTCTGCTATACTGGTAAAGAGCAAGATTCTGTTATACTGGCCAAGAGCAAGATTCTTCTATACTGGCAAAGAGCAAGATTCTGCTATACTGGTAAAGAGCAAGATTCTGCTATACTGGCAAAAAGCAAGATTCTGCTGCCTATACTGGTAAAAAGCAAGATTCTGCTATACTGGCAAAGAGCAAGATTCTCTGCTATACTGACAAAAAGCAAGATTCTCTGCTATACTGGAAAAGAGCAAGATTCTGCTATACTGGCATAAAGCAAGATTCTGCTATACAGGAAAAGAGCAAGATTCTGCTATACTGGCATAAAGCAAGATTCTGCTATACAGGAAAAGAGCAAGATTCTGCTATACTGGCATAAAGCAAGATTCTGCTATACTGGCAAAGAGCAAGATTCTGCTATACTGGCAAAAATCAAGATTCTGCTATACTGGTAAAGAGCAAGATTCTGCTATACTGGCAAAGACCAAGATTCTGCTATACTGGCAAAGACCAAGATTCTGCTATACTGGCAAAGACCAAGATTCTGCTATACTGGCAAAGACCAAGAATCTGCTATACTGGCAAAGAGCAAGATTCTGCTATACTGGCAAAAAGCAAGATTCTGCTATACTGGCAAAGAGCAAGATTCTGCTATACTGGCAAAAAGCAAGATTCTGCTATACTAGCAAAAAGCAAGATTCTACTATACTGGTAAAAAGCAAGATTCTGCTATAATGGTAAAGAGCAAGATTCTGCTATACCGGCAAAGAGCAAGATTCTGCTATACTGGTAAAGAGCAAGATTCTGCTATACTGGCAAAGAGCAAGATTCTGCTATACTGGTAAAGAGCAAGTTTGTTATACTGGTAAAGAGCAAGTTTGTTATACTGGTAAAGAGCAAGTTTGTTATATTGGTAAAGAGCAAGATTCTGCTATACTGATAAAAAGCAAGATTCTCTGATAAAACCCTTCATACCAACATTTTTCGTTCAACGCCAGGCTTGTCTATATACAGATCATAGTCAATGATCCGAACCAATCCTCCCCTCCCTTTTAACTAAATTGATTTCACTATATAGTCTTTAAAAGTTTCGGCCCATAGCAGTACTTTCTGAAAAGCTATGTCTTGCACTAGGTATCGACATCAATCATGTACTGTACAAAACACCTTAAAATAGACTGTACCAGCATAATTGTATACAGTACTTAAATTACTGAAAATTCAGCTTTTCGGCCAATCACCATAAACCATGGTCATCGTAATAAAACATTTACCGTAATTACAACAACTTAATAGTAATAATTGTTAAAACACTGGAGCTTTTGTTTGCTAAGACCTGTCACATTGTATTACATATACTTATGAAAATTTATTGAATTTACATAAAAAATAGCTCGCTTCGCTCACAATTAAACTTCTCTTTGGTCCTATGCTCTGACCAATGGGACATTTTTCGCTACAATTGTTAGCCATGTGGGCTCATTTCAGCATTAATTATTTATTATACAAACAAAGGCTAATACAATTAATGACAAACTTAAAGGCTAATACAATTAATGGGTTGTGGCTAATTGCCCCAGCCTTTGTTCTAGCATTGACTGCTTCCGTTTCAGATTATCAGACTAAATATATCAAACACTTCTACCTTAACGTTTATCAACATTAATAGAATAAGAACCATGATTACAGTGTAGGCCTATATTTTGAACGTAAAAAGAGGTTTAGAATATAAAACATAACAAAAGAGCTAGGTGGGATTCTATCGTAATAATTTTTTTGAACTACCGGGTGGGAGGCTCCTGTCGCCTGTGCTATGACAAGAGGAGCAAAACCAAAATTCTTTTATTATCTTTAACACCCTTAGAGGTTTCCACCAGTAGTATATGGTCTTCAAAATACGTATATTTGCAAAGACCTATTCAATTACACCAAAGACTGTTTCATCCTATCAAGCAAAATGAGCCTTACAACAGTTTCAAAGCTCGTTACCGACTGGCAGTTGGTTCAGGCAATTTCCCCTCTCGCTGATCGATGATAATGCAAAAAATTGCACTTATCCGTGTACATGATCATTTTAGCTCTATGCCTCACCTAGTTTGCGTAATATCTACCCGGTTCTTTGGTCACATTAAGAATAAATGATGAGTATTACCTTGAAAAAATATCCAATCTTAAAGAAAAAAAAATACGAAAAAATAAAATTTGAAGCGAAAAGAGCGCTGAATAACTTTTACATGCTGTTTTTTACCTATAAATGACATGCAAATGTATATAAAATTAGGTGGATTTTGTAGAATAAATCCTCTTGAATGTCATGAACCTAAAAATATAGTGCAAGGAAAGAAAATAATGGTAAAATAATGATGAAATAATGGCAAAATAAGAGCGCTACGTGCACGGACGGGATGCATTGACGAAACATCACCAAAATTTGCAACTGTATAGCAGTACAAAGGTAAATATTTCACCATATTTTCTTTGAATTATTTATTTAGGTTCATGACATTCAAGAGAATTTTTCTACAAAACCAACCTGTTTTATTTATATTTGCATAACATTTGTAGAAAAAATAAAAAAAAGTCCTAAAAACATGTACGTATAGAGTTTTGTCAGCGATCGTTGCACTTCAACTCATTTTCATATATTTTCTCATTTTCATTTATTTTCTCTCTAAGAAATGGATATTTTTTTCAGGTTAATCGTCGTCATCCACCCTTGATCTGAGCGACCGAAGAATCGGGTAGATATTATGCAAACTAATCGAGGTGTAAAGCAAAAATGAACATGTACACGGCCAAATGCAATGTTTTGCTTAGACATCAATCAGCTGGGGGGGGGGGGGAGAATGCCTGAACCTACAGTACATCCAATCAGGGAAGAGCTTGCAAGCCATGGGTAGGCTCCAGTAGCTAGCTAGGACGAAACAGACTAAAGGGTATTACTGTACTTTCCGCCAGGGTAACCTTTCCTAGTAACAGCCACCTTCTCCCTTACTTTTAACCCTATTGCTAAGAATTCAGCAGTCTAAGAGGGGGGGGATGTATGTATGATAGCGGCCACCTATATGTATTATGTCTAACTTAGAATACGGCAGTGTGAGGGGGGTCCCAGGCCCCGTTGGGTAAGTAGGTAAAGACACGGCTTGTAAGTTAGACTAGGGGGAAAGTTTAGGTTAGTTGATGTCCATTTTTAATCAACGCAGGAGCAACTGGCCACTGATATACAAAAGCTCCTAATGGGGTCCAGTGGGGCATCCCCCAGCCCAGTTAGGTAGCTAGGTAAAGGAATGGTTTGTAGGTTAGATTAAGTTTGGAGGTTTAGGATAATTAGTGTTCTATGCAAGAGGGAAGTCCTGTCCGTTGTTATGCAAAGGATATCATTTATATCTGATTTATACGTATGGGACGATTTCGCAGTAATTTTTCGTCATTTTGTCACTGGTCTCATGAGACATCCTTTAGTAATTTAATACAAACTCTAGAAATCAGACCCTGTAATACAGTACATCTTTACCACTCTGGGCACCCTTTTTGGCTGTTCAAGTACGATTAAGATTTCCCATATAACAGACCATTGGATTCGTTACGTATCAAAGATATTACCCAATACAACCACACTACATAGTAATAATAGTACAAGGTTCAGTTCATGACCAGTAAGTTTCTATGGCGTAACCATACGTTAAATTCAATTTCCAAACACCAATTCAGCCCGACAGAAGCGGCTACCATTCACATTAACTAGTGCTAATTCTAAACACCTACCAAACTTTCATTAACCAATATAAATCGTGATAGTTGAAATAAAATGGATTTTGACGTAAGAAAAATCTATCTTAAGCCGAGATAGCCATTAGGACGATGGAAGTTCCCTTCGGCAGCTTTCTAATGTATAATATTACTGAGAGTAATAATATAAGAGAATTGCTGTCAGGAATTACCTTTCACACACGAAACTCGCAGATATCGCAGATGTCCCAGAATAGCCACAATATTTTCAGCATATTACCTCAAGGAGACTAACCGCTACCTAGCTATTTCATTGAAGAAATTAGCTAGATAGGAAAATCGCTTTTATAGACGTCAGCTGATCAGTCACAGGCCATTTCACCAAATGGGAATTTCTGTTTCTGATCATCCTATGATCATGCCTGATGATTGGGTCTCAAGCAGCGTTGCCAGATGGGTCAGTCTAAATATCCCCAAAATTAATCATAAATTCCCAAAACAACCCAAAAGTCCCCATTTCCACAACTATATTTTCTTCTGGTCCTGCAGGCTTTACTAATATAGAAATTACTCCCTATACTTTATACAAGTGCAAGAAAACTAAACGCAATAATATAAAGGTTTACTCATCTTTTTTTCACCTTCATAAAAATGTATACAGAATATCCCCATCAGACACTCACAATTCCCAAAATCTAGGGATAAATCTCCATATATGGTAACAATGGTCTCAAGACACAAACAAGGACTCTCAAATACGTTGTCATTTACGTCATCAAATTATAAGGGGTGACATCTATTGGTAAAGGGAATATTTGAAAAGGAATTTCAATTATTTTTCATCATGGTTTCTTGAATAATTCCTAGCTTGAAGTAAATATTTAGTCGTGTGTTATTATTGCTTTAAATGCATCATTGAAACAAATGTTTGTTCATATCCGTATTTTGTATTCTATAATTCAACGTTCTTTAAAAACAAGTCCTGAATTTCATAGCAAACGATCGTGAGTTAAATAGTTTTGTTAGAATAAATCACATTGCTAAATTGAAAACAGCATAGAAATAGGAGAGTTATGCTGTTGGACCATCGTAATAAAGCCTTCCCCTTTATGAAAAGACTAGTTAATAGACTAGTTATATGGAAAAAAAAATCTGCCTTAAGATTCGGAAATAAGGCCAAGGTGGCATGGATATTATTACCATAGTTAGGCATCATTTACGTAACATCCTATCATAGAAAATAACATTCCATAGTTAGGCATCATTTATGTAACATCCTATCATAGAAAATGACACTCCAATGCTAGATAATTTATAGAGAAACTATTGTCAAACAGGTAATACATGGACATGTTTGTCGTCAAGGTCCTTTAAATACATCTAAAGGGCCTTGTGACCATCTTCCTAAAAGAAAACAGACAGGAAAGAGAATGAAAAAATATAATCGTTGGCAAACGAAAAATTTACACTATTAACTATGAGAGTTTGAGTTAATTTCATTTAGATTTTAATTATTTGAAGCTTTTTAGTAATCTTTATATTGTAAAAACATTACAATGGGTATTCCCTTTTCTTTTGCATCGAACTCCCCACCAACAGAATGTGAAATATATAGAATATCAGAGAAAATTCATACAAGTATGCTAAATTTTGCTTTGATTTTAAGGTACAGTTTAAGCAGTCAAGGTTGGTAGACTCTTTTATAATTGTGGTGCACTACAATATGTGACTAAGTTTTGTCTAAAGAACCTACATAATGTTAAATTAATTAATTTCATATTATTGGCCTATTCTCAATATGGTAATATGCGATGTCGGTCGACAAAAATGCCAATTAAAAAAAAAAAACTACTACTACTACTTTAAATGCCATTCTCATATAAACACTAGACAGTCATACATGAAATATTCAACAATCTTTTTTAAAGTTTTAATAAGTGTACCCTTTAGAAATATACTGTATTTCTTTAAATTATGATATAATCATTATTTAGGATTAAGAGAAAAAAACGCGTTTTAGATTTAGTTTTTTAACCATTGTCAAATTGATTTAAACGTCATCCATGAATGGAAAAGGCAAGGAACAGTACAATGCCCTAGAGACTGTCCATATTATACATATGATCTGCGCCCTAGTCACTTCTCCACCAAGCTAGGGCCAGGGAAGGTCAGGCAATGGTGCTGATGACTCAGCAGGTAGAGAGACAGTCTCCCAAAACCCGTCATCCATATCTTACAAAGTTGGTGAGGTTGCAGACACTACAAGAAACTATAGAGGATGAGTGAATTTCGAACTCTCGTTCGTCATATTGCTACACAACGTTTCCAATAGGTTACCACAACCATGACGAGAAAAATAATTACGAATGAACTTACGCTGTATAAACAAGGTTGACTGATGACATATCCTATAAATATGGAAAAAACCTATCACACTTTCAAAATTGAAAGGTTTTGATTTGCGAGGAATTTTTAATGTTATAAAATCTATTCAGTGAATTTAAACAACGCAGGATTAGCCTATACACGATGCACTAAGTTTGAATCTTAGGGCATTTGTCCGAATTAGGAGCCAAGCCATATTGAATTATTTTTGTTGTGTAATACATTTTCGTAGAGTTTAAGAGATAAGACATTATTCCATGATAGTCTTTAATGTTCAAAGATTTGTCATTGATAAGAAATACGTCATTATGTTTTTGCATATCTTTGATGATCGGGACACGTCACTAAATCAAGAATAAGAATAGGCCTATTATTTCCGGACCATTTTTAATTTTCCTGTATGACTATTTTAATATTCCTTATAACCTCCCTCATGACAAATTTTGTTGTTGTCTATTTTCATCGAGTTAAAGACAAGGAATTCAGGATGTTATTACAGAATTAACTTTGATTTTTCTGCCATTTCCACTGAATTGTGTCATTTTCGTTACCAGATTATTCAGTATATTTATGCTAAATTAATATACGCATTGTGCACACTGAATTATTACTGGACTTCTTGAAGTGTTTAGGAAAAGTTTGCCTCGGTTAGAATATGGAAGTAATAGATATACCTTAGAATATTTAAAGTCTTTTGCATTAATTTCTTATTAGTTAAAAATTCATATGTAGATTGGCATAATTCATTAGACACACAACCTTACTTCTATCTGCAATAGTCTGGCAATTTCAGGATACGTAGTATTTTCTAAATATTCAATTGACTTTATATCAATTGTCAGGTAGCTCGGATTGAATTTATGCAAAAAAGAAATATTAATATTTGAGTAGTTTTCAGTGATCTAAGATGCTTAAGTATATTCAATGTTTCCTTAACACACGGTAGTCCAATGTGCTGACATAGTTTTTACAAGTAATATGAATGAATTAGGCTAATTGTTCAGATTCCATCCTATTTCATATGGTCAATAATACTGTAGTTATGTGAATGCGATAGGTTTATTAGGAGAGGTGATTCTAATAATTTCCAATTTTCATGAATTTGAATTTGATAGGTAGGCTAGTTAGTGAGGTAATGGATTTAAATTTAATAAGTAGTTAATGAGTAGTTGGGGCTGTAAGTAATCATATTACATAGATAATTTATTATGAAGAATAGTTTTCCTTTTTAGACTTCATTGAGGTAGTCATGGATAGGTAAGTGACACGGAACCAATGAGGTACTGCCTACATAGAGAGAGAGAGAGAGAGAGAGAGAGAGAGAGAGAGAGAGAGAGAGAGAGAGAGAGAGAGAGAGAGAGGGAGAGAGTAGCTATTTACTTGCGGGTGAGAGAATAATTATTAATAATAAAACTAAACAGGAGTAAAGACGAAAGGGTAAAAGACACTCTTTAACTATGATAAGCAGCTCCTCTAAAAGGACACTCCAAAATCAAACCATTGTTCTCTAGTCATGGGTAGTGCCATAGCCTCTGTATCATGGTCTTCCACTGTCTTGGGTTAAAGTTCTCTTGCCTGAGGGTACACTCAGGTACACTATTCCATGTATTTTCTCGTTCCTTGGGTTTTGTTAAAGCTTTTATAGTTTATATAGGAATTATTTATTTTAATGCTGTTACTGTTTTTAAAACATTTTATTTTTCCTTGTTTCCTTTCCTCACAGGGCTATTTTCCCTGTTGGGACCCCTGGGCTTATAGCATCATGTTTTTCCAACTAGGGTTGTAACTTGGCAATTAATAATAATAATAATAATAATAATAATAATAATAAGAAGTAACTATTTATTTTTGGGGTCTAGAAAGTGCAGGAACTATTTACTTGAAAGTTAGATGGGAGAGGAGTGTAATTATTTACTTGTGGGAGGTTTGGAAAATAGAGTTAAGTTAGACTAAAAGAGAGAGAGAGAGAGAGAGAGAGAGAGAGAGAGAGAGAGAGAGAGAGAGAGAGAGAGAGAGAGAGAGAGAGAGAGAGAGAGAGAGAGAGAGAGAGAGACTTGTGAATTAGTTGGGTCATTTTCATAAGTTCCGTGACCACTGAGAGCGGAGGTACTTTTCTCATTGGATTTTACCTTTTGGAGGGATAAAAAAGTAATTTAGCCCCCATGCCCCTGTCAAAAGTGTGGGCTTAACTTTTGAGAGCCCTAAATTCCAAATGGCCGCTGTCACCAGTTCAAAAAATTAACTTTTCCCTGGTTTGTCTTAGAGTGCTGTACAAACTATGTTTTATAGGTTTTTTTGGCAAGGGGAATTCATTTCTGATGTCATTTGATTGATTTGGCCTGTTTTCATATTCAAATTCACCCCACTAAGAGAGCTTTCTTTTGTTTCAGGTCAATGTGTGTGGTTCTGCTTCCTTACTTCCATACTATTAAAAGAGGATCAAGACTGAATTAGTGTAATACTCAAGACATTTCAAATAGATATTGTCAGCAAGATGTCATATGAATGTGTACTGAAATGTGGAAAGACTTGTAAGTCCTCAGATATCATCAGCCAAGGAAAGTGGGAGTCTGTAGAGTCAAAGTCTAAAAGAAGGTCAGGACTTGATAGGTATGGTGATATTTACAGCACAACTTCATGGCAAGATGGGCCTGCAAATTATTACATGCAGCAAGGATGCTACATATCAATCTCATCTTCAGACAAGGTTGAAAAGTCTCGACAACGCAAATGGAACGAAAGTGACAGTATTCCAAGTACAAGTCAAACATCAAGCTCTGAAATGCCAGCTGTGTGTGATGATGAGACAGAGGGACTATTGCCTGTTAAGCACCTGCATTCTTCTGTGGGTGGATCACTCATCGAGAAAACAAAATGTGTATGGTGTCTGAAGGGTGAGGACACGAAGCATCCAAATAGAGCAAAGGGCAAGATGTTCAGAATCATCACACACTCGGCATGGCTCTCCTTCAAACGCCACACAGTTTTAATAGAAGATGAAGAGTTGCGGGATCGTCTCTCACGATTTGTCGAGTCCACATCAGCGCTGTCAGACCCTTTTGCAACAGACATTATGTATCACCATAACTGCTGGAGAAAGTATGTAAGCCACCTGAAGTTTGAACAAAGCGAAGGAATGCATCTTCACAATGTGTGTATGTCAGAGGTGAACAATTTGTTCTTTAGACACGTGGATACCATCATCTTTGCTGAGCATGAGATCCGTTCATTACAGTCTCTTTTAGCAGACTACAAACGTGTTGTCAGTGACTATGGTTATCAAGTGGGCGAAGTTAAGTCGTCCTACATCAAACGTCTGCTCCTAAATGAGTATCAGGACAAAATTGGTTTCCAAGAAGGAAATGCAAAGAACAAGAGTTTATGGGTGTAAGACACTGCGGGAGGGGGTGATTATATTGGGGCTGCTATGTTGTCCCTTGGTATCACTGATGAGCAACTCATTCAAAACCTCGCACCACGCCTGTCAAAGAAGATCAAAGACACATCTACTGTCCCGTGGCCACCACGCATTGACCATCTCGAAGAAGCTGAAGAGGTATGTGAGCAACTACTGCAGTTGTTGACTTTGTTAAAACAACCTACAAGAAAAACTGTTGATCTCAGTCCTACCACACTCAGCCTGTCTTCCATAATCACCTACCACGTCACTGGACAGCGCAACTCAACTGCAGTTAACCTTGGCCTCACTGTTCATGGTATGAAAAGGAGTAAAGACCTGGTGGACACACTTCACAAGAGTGGTAACTGTATCAGCTACTCAGATGCACTCCTCCTCTATGACCACTGGCCACTTAAGGATGTTGAGGTGTCAGACACCTGCCCACCAGAGATCGCAGATAGCAAGCCGGCCGTTGTCATTGTTGACAATGACGACTTCAAGTTGGATACATGTCAGGCAGTGCAGCAGGCACTCACAGAACTAATGTCATGTTCGAGCAGCCAGAAAGCTACGAAAGGAAACCAGATGAAGTGCCTTTTGCCAGGCTTGCCAAGAAGCAGATCTCTGAACAGATGACAAGAAAATGTGAAGAGATCACACACGTTCAACAATACAGATGCCCCTCTGGCAGTACCAGCGAGCCACCAATTCATGCCTAGGTAAACCCACTTATCAATGTTCTCGCTCTGTTATACATGCATTGTCTCGCACCAACAATGACGGTACAAGACCCCAACCACATGAGCAACGGGTTCCAGCATACAGTGGTCCCCAATCCTGCCGCTATCCACCACCCAACAAGAGCAAGGCCTACTTTCACACCACCTATGATGAACCCCCAAGTAAATCAGTGATACATGATATCATGACAAAGCTAATGGAAACAATGCGCAAGAAGAAAATTCCATTCTTCTTTCTCGTTGGAGATCTACCCACCTATAAAACAATTGTCCAACTCAAGGCAGAGAATCTAGAAATGTTTAAGAATATCCCTCCAATCATTGGTGCTTTCCACCAACAGATGTCACACATAGATTCAAGGGCTCTGGGATGGCTGACACTCTGGTATCAGCAGGAGTAGTGATGGATGGATCTGTGGACCAAGCACTACAAGGCAAACATTACAGGCTTGGTGTGCACTGCATCATGGCTTGGAGAGAGGCTCTTATCCACCTTCGGCTAAGAGACATTCTTTAGCATGAGGAACTGTCAGAAAATGTGAAAGAGAAGCTGGACATTCTGCTTAACACACTCACCAAAACACAAGAGGCCCTTCACGAAGCTCACTCTGACCTTGAAAATGACGATGACATGAAGACTTTGATCAACAGAGTTTATGAGAAACCTGGTACCAGCATGGGGGACTTTTGGCTTTCGTTTATAGAGATGTCAGACCCTCTTGAACAGAATCTTGATGCGTGCCATGCCAGAAATGGACAGGAGCACATATCCTCAACATACAACATGTTGCCTGGACTGATGGCATACAACAACCATAATTATGGAAGGTGGCTGCCAAATTACTGGGCAATGTTGTCTTCTTTGTCAAATGAGCAAAAGAAATACTTTAACAATCACTTTGCTCAGTCTATGACAGGTCTACCCTACTCCTGTCAACCACTTGACCTCTGGATTGAAACAACCATGAATCTGAACTCTAAGTTGAAACAAGGATGGCTTAGCCTTTTGCAAAACGAAAAGCAACTGTTATCTACAATAAGGAATGTAAACAATGTGGCCAGAGTGAAGGCTGCAGTGAAGCAGAATGTCACAACGGGAAACATGTTGAGTGTCAATCAGCGAGGATGAAGAAGGATGAGCAGGCATTTCAAAATCCACAGCACTGTATGAAAGAATTTAGTGCTGATCCATTTGATAACTCATCACCTTTACTGAGGTCACTGCAGTCTGGTCTGGTTGCTTCTCCACAGCTAGTACAAGACTTCAAAACTGCTTTTCAAGATGGCCAAGATCAGGATGAAACTCTCCTGAATGAACGAGTATTCATGAAGACACACCCTCTCACTGTAACCATACACAAGAATAAAAGGCAAAGCTTTGCCAGTAAACAAATTTGTGTACCAGCAGGTACGCCTATGAAAGTGGCTCTGATGGAGAGGTTGTGTCTGGTAGCCCTGGTGGACCTTGCAGAAGGATCAGGCATGCTCCCACTTGAGTTAGCCCTTGAGGGGAGAGTGACTAAGGAGTGCTTATCTCTGTAAAATGCAGATGGGTCAATGTGCAAAACAATGAAGAGCAAGCTCTTGGATTGGTTTAACCTTGACCCAGTTGTTCAAGAACCAGAAAACTATATCAGCATTGTCGACATGGGTATGATCTGGTGGCTAGCCACTCCTGCACCTGAGGACCGTGAGGCAAAGACACGAGATGGCTCAAAGTACTGCTGGAAGGACTATCTAGAAAAGATCTGCAAGATCATTTTCTCACGCCATGCCAATGCAAGCCCTTACATTATTCTTATCAACGTTAAGTATGCCCTTCCTTTCAGCATCAAGGATGATGAGCATGATTTCAGGGCAGCAAAGCATGCACATATTTCAAATGTTTTTCCAAAGCCCACAGACACATTCCCAGGAGCTGCTGAATTTAACCAACTGATGGTCCGATCAGGGAACAAGATCAGACTGCAAAAGCTCCTCAGGGAACAGCTAAAAGCACAAGCTTCTATGATGTGTTGTGGAGTAATCTGCTGTGAGGGAGAAAGAGCAACCAATGTGACCACTGGATGGCAAACACAGACTTTATTTTCAGACATCCAGAGGCTGACACAATGATGTTCTCTGCCTATACCAAGCTCAGGACGGGGAACTTTAATGGGGCAGTTGTACTTGACAGTGAAGATACATTTGTGTATGTTCAAGCAGCATATCTCTCACAGCAACTCCCTGGTGATCTACTTATCAAACGCAAGCATGTCTTTATCAACTGCCGTGACATGCTACCAGAAGTCTCACAGATCATCATCCCTCTCCATGCGATCACTGGCAGTGATCATACGTTAGGGTTCTATGGCCATGGAAAGAAGATGATGATGGAGACAGTGATCTCTGATCCCGAGGTGAGAAAGCTCCTGGGACGAATTGGTGAAAGCATTGACTTGGAGGATAATATCAGAGCTGATATGAGGACCTTTGTACTGGCCTGTATCAATGGTGAAAGTGCAGATGCTACTTGCGGGCAAGCAAGGGCTTCCAAGTGGCAAAAAATGAAGAAGAGGAGTACGATCTGCCTCCTACCTGATGACGACTCCTTGAATCATCATGTTGAAAGGACAAACTATATCACATATTGCCAACTACACTACAACTTGTTTGACCATCCATCCCCTATTGGTCATGGCTGGGAACTTGTAACCAGTGCGCTATACACAAACCCCCTGGCCCAAACAGCTCATGCTTCCTGACTCCTCAGAGGAAAGTGAATCTGACAGTGATATGAGTGAGTCTGGTGATTCAATAGATTCAGAAGTATAAAAGTCTCATGATTGACATAGAACAATCGATTCAGTGGTGTACATTTGCTTATCAATATCAATTTATTGTTTGACATTTCCTTGTGTCAACGTGTTTCACCCATTAACCTTGGTTTTGTTGTAAAGTGATTTTTGTGTCTTTACTTTTACTTCTATCATTAATAAAATAATTCATCACAAACAAAAGAACTTTCATTACAACCTACGATAAAAGGTTTGTAGTGACCTAGCAAAATTGAACGTCTGGTGCTCAAAATCGGTGGCCATAGTGAATTTGAATATGAAAAACAGGGCAAATCAATGAAATAACACCAGAAATGAATTTCCCATGCCAAAAAACCCTATGAAACCTATTTTGTACAGAACTCTAAGCCAAACCAGGTAAAAGTTAATTTTTTGAACTGGCGATGGCAGCCATTTTTTAATTCAGGGCTCTCAAAAGTTATGCCCACACTTTTAACAGGGGCATGGGGGCTAAATTTCTTTTTTATCCCTCCAAAAAGTCAAATCCAATGAGAAAAGTACTTGCGCTCTCAGTGGTCACGGAACTTATGAAAATGACCCAACTAAATCTAGTTAGAGAAAAAAATACATACTTTTGAGGATCTAAATGCAATATCCAAACAAAGGAATGTACTAATGAAGAATTCATAGTACTATATTTCCCATACTTAACCCTAGAACCATATATCTACTATATTACCCAACAGCCTGCAATTTCTCATTGAGAAACTTAATACTACAATCTAAAACATGGGTAAGAAGTTCCGTTAAAAGAATAATTTCTATTAATTTCACTTATCTCACACCTAATGTCGGGTAACCCTTGTAAGAAAATCAGTCTTTTAAGAAATGATCAGAGGAAACCGATTTAGAATGTTCTGAGCTGCCGCAAAGACTCTCTCCAAAGAGATTCATAAAAAATCAAAGAGTAGCTGCATTTTTAATATCATGAACCCAACCTTTCAAGTTCTTGATCTGACCCAAATCGTACTTTCTGTGAGCTTCTGTCATTAAACTCTTAAGGAATGACAAATTATTCTTGAAAAGAGGACGTTTAAAAATCTTAACCCCTTTAAATTAGAAACCTTTCCCTTAATTTTTTCACATATGTAAATAAAACTTAACCTTAATGGCTCATTACTCATACTGTACTACAGTAATTGTAAATTACTAAAAATCAATAACCAAAAAGTACTAACTATTATTCATATAAAGAGGTTTAACACTGTAATAACATAAAGATGACTTGGGTATCTTTTATACTTACTCATATAAAATTCCCAGCCATGTTTTAAATAAATACCTGATGGTGGAAAAGTTATTCTCTACGATGAAAAAAAATCACAAATACTACAGAAGTATCCAATAATCAAAGGAAATTAACAGTAAAATATGGGACTCATGAGATACGATCTGTCTGATACCAGACACAACATGAGAAGGGATTAAATTATCTCAATGGCAAGCAGCAGAGTTAAGTATGAAAAAATCTTGAAAAATGAGGGGGAGAGGGGCTACCTGATAGGGTGGTAATATAAATTAGCCAAGTACAAATACAGTACTGCAACTACTTTGATAAAACTTTGCATAGGTCTAATATCAACAAAAAAATTCAAATATTCCAATATAAGGTAATGATCCTTGTAACCGGCAAGCTTTTCTTTGATACGAGTCAAATTAACTCCTCCTTTTGTTGGCATTAATAATGTAAAGATCCTTGTAATCTGCAAACTTTTCTTTGATGTGAGTCAAATAAACTCCTCCTTTTGTTGGCATTAATAATTTAAGAAACCTTGTGACCTGCAAACTTTTCTTTGATAGGAGTCAAATTAACTTCTGTTGTTGGCATTGATAAGTAATTTGAAAGAATTATCTTGAAATGGTAAATAATAAGGTTGGGCTATCGATTTGTTATTAATGACTGTTTCTGCAAGAGATAAGATCTTAACAACAGATGAGTGAGGTATTAATAGATGTGCTGTCCACCCGAGACATTAATTTATTCACTTTATCTGAGAAAATATTAGAAAATTTCTGAGTCTTAGTAGCAGTAGTAGCAACAGCAGACATTGCACACTAAGCACTATCAGAACTTACCTGAATTGATATTTGGATACAACAGAAATGGTGTTATATCATCAGCATTGTTCTCTTCCTTGTAAGCCTCCCCTTCTGGTTCCTGCCCTGTTGAAGCATCCAAATTTGAGAATTTACAATTTCTCTTAATTTACTACTATGGGACCTTCCAGACAACAGAGTAAATGTGCATTGTACAAAACTGTTACCAGATAAAAAGAGGGAATAACCGTCAATATTTCCACTGCGAACAAGTAAACAGGTTCTATGGACAACTGAATATGGTATGAATTTTTATTACCTTATCAGGTTTCATATTCTCTTATTTGAAGACTACTTTGAACCACTTTGATATGGTAACAGTTTTGTTCAACATACATTTGCTCTGTTGTCTGGAAGGTCCCTAACTCTTACCTTTTGTGCTGCTGGGGTACAATAATCGTACCTACATCAACACAGCTAGGGAAAATTTGAGATGTACTAGAGGCTGAATCTACAATAAGATGACTCCTATTGCCATCTGAAATATGATGCAACCATTTTTTACAACCAGCCAAAAATTTAGACTTGTTCAAAGCTTTTGTACGTACCTAATTCCACGAAATCCATACAATAAATCACATAATTAATAATGGTATAAAGAGGTTGCTCATGAGCACCTACTTTAAGAAGGTGGAGAGATATTAACATCCAAACTATCAGCAGGGTCCTTTATCTCAGAATTTGATGGTTGCATAGAACTGACCGGATCAAGGTAATAGATGGATTTGAATTAATTTGAGAGCAAGACCCCTAATAAGGCTACCAACTCTCTAATAAGCTGTGTACCATCAGAACCCTTACTGACTAATACACTAGAACAGCTAGATAAAACTTGAGGAGTTAACCTGAAGTTTGGAACAAGGCAGGTTAGGCTAGAATCACTACCTTTACTCATTGGTGAATTAACCTCGTATTGCCTAACATAGAAAGGTGAGTAAAAGCTTATGAAGCTCACTACTGTACTACCAACCCTAAAAGTCTCAGTAAGAGCTCAAGTGGCATTATACAGTAGTACTGTACCCTGGTTTACATCAGTTTGCCATACGTCAGTAAAAAATGATATTTTAATTATAAAATAAATTTTTGAATATACTTACCCGGTGAATATATAATAGCTGCAACTCTGTTGCTCGACAGACAAAAAACAGTAAAAACTCGCCAGCGATCGCTATACAGGTTGCGGGTGTGCCCACCAGCGCCAACTGTCGGCCAGATACCACTCTCGATGTAAACAAAGACTCAATTTCTTCTCATCCCACTGCGTCTCTATTGGGGAGGAAGGGAGGGTCGTTTATTTTATATATTCACCGGGTAAGTATATTCAAAAATTTATTTTATAATTAAAATATCATTTTTAAATATTTAACTTAGCCGGTGAATATATAATAGCTGATTCACACCCAAGGAGGTGGGTAGAGACCAGTTAAATATGTTTACATCGTATAAGCTAAGAGTTTTTATTTCATTTTGACAGTTATCAATATAACAAAAACAAAATAAATAGGTACCTGGTAAGGAAGTCGACTTAGACGATTACTCTGCCTTGTAAGTACGTCTTCCTTACGGAGCCTTGCGATCCTCTTAGGATGCTGACAGACCCCTAGGAGCTGAAGTATCAAGGGCTGCAACCCATACAACAGGACCTCATCAAACCCCTAATCTGGGCGCTCTCAAGAAATGACTTTGACCACCCGCCAAATCAACCAGGATGCGAAAGGCTTCTTAGCCTTCCGGATAACCCATAAAAACAACATTAAAACATTTCAAGAGACAGATTAAAAGGATATGGAATTAGGGAATTGTAGTGGTTGAGCCCTCACCCACTACTGCACTCGCTGCTACAAATGGTCCCAGTGTGTAGCAGTTCTCGTAAAGAGACTGGACATCTTTCAAGTAAAATGACGCGAACACTGACTTGCTTCTCCAATAGGTTGCGTCCATTATACTTTGCAGAGATCTATTTTGCTTAAAGGCCACGGAAGTTGCTACAGCTCTAACCTCGTGCGTCTTAACCTTAAGCAAAGATCGGTCTTCCTCACTCAGATGTGACTGAGCTTCTCGTATTAACAATCTGATAAAGTATGACAAAGCATTCTTTGACATAGGCAAGGATGGTTTCTTAACCGAACACCATAAAGCTTCAGATTGGCCTCGTAAAGGTTTAGTACGAGCTAAGTAGAACTTAAGAGCTCTAACAGGGCATAAGACTCTTTCTAGTTCATTGCCTACGATCTCCGATAAGCTGGGAATATCGAAAGATTTAGGCCAAGGACGAGAAGGTAGCTCATTTTTGGCTAGAAAACCAAGTTGCAGCGAACAAGTAGCTTTTTCCGACGAAAATCCGATGTTCTTGCTGAAGGCATGAATCTCACTGACTCTTTTAGCCGAGGATAAGCATACCAGGAAAAGAGTCTTAAGAGTGAGATCTTTCAGGGAGGCTGACTGTAAAGGCTCAAACCTGTCTGACATGAGGAATCTTAGGACCACGTCTAAATTCCACCCAGGAGTAGCCAAACGACGCTCCTTAGTGGTCTCGAAAGACTTAAGGAGGTCTTGCAGATCTTTATTGTTGGAAAGATCTAAGCCTCTATGCCGGAAGACCGATGCCAACATGCTTCTGTAGCCCTTGATAGTGGGAGCTGAAAGGGATCGTCCTTTTCTCAGGTATAAGAGAAAATCAGCTATTTGGGCTACAGAGGTACTGGTCGAGGATACAGAAACTGACTTGCACCAGTCTCGGAAGACTTCCCACTTCGATTGGTAGACTCTAATGGTAGACGCTCTCCTTGCTCTAGCAATCGCACTGGCTGCCTCCTTCGAAAAGCCTCTAGCTCTCGAGAGTCTTTCGATAGTCTGAAGGCAGTCAGACGAAGAGCGTGGAGGCTTTGGTGTACCTTCTTTACGTGTGGCTGACGTAGAAGGTCTACTCTTAGAGGAAGACTTCTGGGAACGTCTACTAACCATCGAAGTACCTCGGTGAACCATTCTCTCGCGGGCCAGAGGGGAGCAACTAACGTCAACCTTGTCCCTTCGTGAGAGGCGAACTTCTGCAGTACCTTGTTGACAATCTTGAATGGTGGGAATGCGTAAAGATCCAGATATGACCAATCTAGGAGGAAGGCATCTATATGTATTGCTGCTGGGTCCGGGACTGGAGAGCAATAGATTGGAAGCCTCTTGGTCAGCGAGGTTGCAAAGAGATCTATGGTGGGTTGACCCCAAGTGGCCCAAAGTCTCTTGCACACATCCTTGTGGAGGGTCCTTTCGGTTGGAATTACTTGACCTTTCCGACTGAGACAATCTGCTAGGACGTTCAAGTCGCCCTGGATGAACCTCGTTACTAGGGAGATGCCTCGATCTTTTGACCAGATGAGCAGGTCCCTTGCGATCTCGTACAACGTCAGTGAGTGGGTACCTCCCTGTTTGGAGATGTACGCCAAGGCCGTGGTGTTGTCCGAGTTTACTTCCACCACTTTGCCTCGAAGGAGATACTCGAAGCTTCTCAAGGCCAGATGCACTGCCAACAGCTCCTTGCAGTTGATATGCATGCTCCTCTGACTCGAGTTCCACAGACCTGAGCATTCCCAACCGTCCAGCGTCGCGCCCCAGCCCAAGTCCGATGCGTCCGAGAAGAGAACGTGGTTGGGTATCTGAAATGCCAGGGGAAGACCCTCTCTTAGGTTGATATTGTCCTTCCACCAAGTCAGACAAGACTTTATCTTTCCGGAAATCGGGATCGAAACCGCCTCTAGCGTCTTGTCCTTTTTCCAGTGAAAAGCCAGATGGAATTGAAGAGGACGGAGGTGTAGTCTTCCTAGTGATACAAATTGCTCCAGGGATGACAGCGTCCCTACCAGACTCATCCACAGCCTGACTGAGCAGCGTTCTTTCTTCAGCATCTTCTGGATGGAGAGCAGGGCTTGATCTATTCTGGGGGCCGACGGAAAAGCCCGAAAAGCTTGACTGTGAATCTCCATCCCTAAATACAGAATATTTTGGGATGGGACCAGCTGCGACTTTTCAAACTTGACTAGGAGTCCCAATTCCTTGGTCAGATCTAGAGTCCACTTGAGATCCTTCAGACAGCGACGACTGGAAGAGGCTCTGAGAAGCCAGTCGTCCAAATAAAGGGAGGCTCGGATGTCCGATAAGTGGAGGAATTTCGCCACATTCCTCATCAGCCTCGTAAATACGAGAGGAGCTGTGCTTAGGCCAAAGCACAGGGCCCGAAACTGGTAAACCACATCTTCGAAGACGAATCTCAGAAAAGGTTGGGAGTCTGAGTGAATGGGGATGCGGAAGTAGGCGTCCCTTAGGTCTAGCGAGACCATCCAGTCTTCCTTTCTGACTGCTGCTAAGACTGACTTTGTGGTCTCCATGGAAAACTTCGTCTTTGTGACAAAGACATTCAGAGCACTGACGTCTAGCACCGGTCTCCAACCTCCTGTCTTCTTTGATACTAGGAAGACACGGTTGTAAAACCCCGGTGATTGAATGTCCGAGACTTTGACCACCGCTCCCTTCTCTAGCAAAAGAGACACTTCCAGTTTCAGGGCTTGTCTCTTTTCTTCCTCTCTGTACCTGGGAGAGAGATCGATGGGGGACGTCACTAGAGGGGGTTTGCGTACAAAAGGGATTTTGTACCCCTCTCTGAGTAACCTCACAGATTGTTGATCTGCGCCTCTCCTCTCTCAGGCTTGCCAGAAGTTCTTGAGTCTGGCTCCTACTGCTGTCTGAAGTTGCGGGCAGTCAGACTCTGCCCTTAGAGGACTTGGATCGTTTCCTCTTCCCTCGCTTCCCTTCGGCACGAGCACCTCCCCTGCTGGAGGCTCTGCCACGAAAGGGCGGAATAAAACGAGACGCTGGAGTGTCTATCCTCGGTCTAGCAGACAATGTAGGCAAAGGGGGAGCTTTGCGAGCCGAGGACGCATCTAGATCGTGGGTGTCCTTCTGAACTAAAGACAAGGCAATTTCCTTAACCAAGACTTCAGGAAACAGGCACTTGGAAAGGGGAGCAAAGAGTAGCTCAGATCTTTGGCATGGCGTCACTCCAGCAGACAGGAAAGAACATAGAGACTCTCGCTTCTTCAGGACTCCGGACGTGAATGAGGCGGCAAGTTCGTTGGACCCATCACGGACGGCCTTGTCCATGCAGGACATAATGAGCAAGGAAGCATCCTTATCTGCAGAAGAGATTTTCCTACTCAGGGCTCCTAAACACCAGTCTAGGAAGTTAAAGACTTCGAAAGCCCTAAATATACCTTTAAGAAGGTGGTCCAGGTCCGATGGTGACCAACAAATCTTCGAGCGTCTCATGGCAAGGCGGCGGGGAGAGTCTACAAGACTTGAGAAGTCGCCCTGGGCAGAGGCAGGAACTCCCAAGCCGAGAACTTCTCCCGTGGCATACCAGACGCTCAATCTAGACGAGTTTAGACGGGGGAAAGGCAAATGCTGTCTTCCCTAAACTCTTCTTGGTCTCTAACCAATCTCCCAACAGCCGCAAAGCTCTCTTGGATGAGCGTGAGAGAACGAGTTTAGTAAAGGCAGGCACGGTAGCAGGAACGCCTAATACAAACTCCGACGGCGGCGAACGAGGAGCCACAGAAACAAAGTGGTCAGGGAACAACTCCTTAAACACAGCCATGACTTTTCTAAAGTCCAAGGATGGTTGAGTTGCCTTAGGCTCATCAAGTTCTGAAGGTTGATCCTCTTGTGGTTCAGCAACGTCCTCATCTGACAGTTCCTCATCCGATAACTGATGAGGAAACGGCAAAGGAGTGGGCAACGTTTGACTTGCCGAGTCCGGTCGCATTGGTGCATGCGTGACGGAGCCGGACGCAGCGTCATGGAACTGCTGCACAGTCTGGGAACTGTCAACAACCATGGGTGCGCGAGGACGCACAGCGTCCACCCGAGACTGTTTAGACCGTCTGGGTTGTGCAGTCAACACCATACCGGGTTGCGGAGGTTGACGCACCGCGTCAAAACAAGTCACCTCTGATGGTTGATGAACGTCCTGAACGTCAACAACCACCTCCGTGCGTCGCCTAACGTCAACGTGCGGCTGGCAACCCACACTGGGTCGCATCGGTGGAGGTACTACCCCAACTGGTTGACGCGAGAAAGCTACCTCAACGTCAACAGGACGCACAACAGACCGCTTGGATGGTTGTTGGCCAGAAGGTTCAGCAGCAACCTTCTCCGCATTGAAGTCCTCCATCAAGGACGCAAGCTTGGACTGCATTTCCTGCAGCAACACCCATTTAGGGTCTACGGAAGCAGGTGCGGCAACAGACGGGGTGAGCGACTGAGGCGGCACAGCTTTGCCTCTCTTAGGCGGCGAGCAGTCATCAGATGACGGCAACGAGTCCGAACTGTCCCAGTAGCTACAACCGGGACGTTGGACTTGTCCTGAAGGGACCGACTTACGCTTCAAAGGTCTGGAGACCTTGGTCCAAGGTTTCTTACGAGAAACACCTTCAGACGACGAGGTAAAAATGGGCTCTCTCGTCTTACGTTGGTAGGGGCGATCTTGGGGAGATACGCCTGATACCATAGAGGGAACGTCTGTTCGCTGATCAAGGCCTCTCGAACCCATGAGTCGTACGACATTGCTTCTCCCCTGGGCTTGGGAGCTTGCAAGAGGTCCCGGACTAGGAGGACGACAGGCACGAACAGACGAACCCTCAAGCGCAACACTGTTCACAACACTTTGAGAAACACTAGGCACTTTAACACTTTCCGCCGCGGCACTTTGGCACTTTAGTTCCTTTACGTCCGCCATGAGTTGATTCCGTTCACTTGCAAGGGCCTCAACTCTCTCCCCCAAGGCATGGATAGCATGCATCATGTCTTGCATCGACGGTTCCTGAGTGCTAGGAGGGGGGTTAGGAACAACCACTACAGGGGAAGGATTAGGTTCAGGGGCATGTGGAGAGGAAAAATCTACCGACCTAGAAGAACTTCTCCTTACCCTATCTCTCTCTAGTCTGTGTGTATATTTCTCAAATTTGAGAAAATCGAATTCCGAAAGGCCCACGCATTCCTCACACCGATCTTCCAATTGACAGGTTTTACCCCGACAATTGGAACAAACAGTGTGAGGGTCGAGAGAAGCCTTTGGAAGACGCCTATGACAGTCCCTAGCATTACATTTTCTGAACTTGGGAACTTGTGAAAGGTCAGCCATTTTGAATTAGTCAAGGGAAAATTCCAAAAAACGATCTAAGTCATCAACAATTAATCCGATCCAAAAAAGAGTTCAAGGATTTATTTGAAGAAAAACACCTGTACTGCGAAAGCTCAAACCAAATTAAAGTACTTCACCAAATATGATGTGAAAAAACTCCAGGTTCAACAGCGAGTAAAGTAGGTCTTGTCGACACGTCGACAGAGAAGAAATTGAGTCTTTGTTTACATCGAGATTGGTATCTGGCCGACAGTTGGCGCTGGTGGGCACACCCGCAACCTGTATAGCGATCGCTGGCGAGTTTTTACTGTTTTTTGTCTGTCGAGCAACAGAGTTGCAGCTATTATATATTCACCGGCTAAGTTAAATATTTAAAACTTTATGTTGGTCATCCTTAATTTTTAAATAGAAAAATAAAATTGGCATTATGCCACTTTACGCAACCGTAAGTCAGTCTCTGTATCGAACAATTGCGTCGAACAATTGAGTTGAAAATTGCAAAAGAAAATTTATTTATAACATTAGTAAATATAGTAAATGTACATAATTCATTATAAAAGTACTGTAATGTACATGTTCAAAATTTTAACTTTATCCCAACCAAAGCACTGTTAACTTTTGTTACCTTAAGTCAAATAATTAATGGTTGTTAACAGTATGATAGCTTCATTCTTAATTTATGACTCTTGAAGATAAAATGGAAATACAGTAAGATAAAATATATCACACTGCTGTACATAATATTCTTTACCTAGAAGCTTATTAAGCGTAAACATTGCCTTCAGTACAGAACTGAATTTCTTGCGTGTAATCAAAGGTACGAGATACCTGCAAGCTTCAAATGGATATGCTTTGAATGTATACAAGTTGTTGAGATGTATGTATGAATGAATAATATATCGTTACCTTGTTAATGTGTGTGTGCATCGAGTTTTAAACTAAGCATATATAGAAACAAAAATTGGACATGAGTCCTTGGTAAAAAATAAGAAATTCTGCTTATCACTGCTTTATAGGGGAGGGGACAGACAAAAACCGTTAGGTATTTTGAAGTAGGGAAAATAATTGAAAGCTTTTTAAGAAGGAAAATGAAAAAAAAAAACAATTTTAATAATAAAATATGTTATTTTCCTTAGTAAAATAAATTTTTGAATATACTTACCCGATGATCATATAGCTGCAACTCTGTTGCCCGACAGAAAAAACCTACGGTCGGGATACGCCAGCGATCGCTATACAGGTGGGGGTGTACATCAACAGCGCCATCTGTCAAGTAGGTACTCAAGTACTCGATGTCAACAAAGAACCAATTTTCTCCTCTGTCCACTGGGTCTCTATTGGGGAGGAAGGGTGGGTCCTTTAATTTATGATCATCGGGTAAGTATATTCAAAAATTTATTTTACTAAGGAAAATAACATTTTTCAATATTAAACTTACCCGATGATCATATAGCTGATTCACACCCAGGGGGGTGGGTAGAGACCAGCATTACATGTTGACATTATTATGAGCTAAGTATTCCGTATTTCATTTTAGCAGTTATTCAAAATAACAAGCATAAAATAAATAAGTACCTGGTAAGGAAGACGACTTGAACAATTACTCTGCCTTTTTAAGTACGTCTTCCTTACTAAGCCTCACGATCCTCATAGGATGCTGAGCGACTCCTAGGAGCTGAAGTATGAAGGGTAGCAACCCATACTAAAGGTCCTCATCAAAACCTCTAATCTAGGCGCTTCTCAAGAAATGATTTTGACCACCCGCCAAATCAAGTAGGATAAGAAAGGCTTCTTAGCCTTCCGGACAACCCAAAAATATTTCAAGAGAAAGATTAAAAAGGTTCTGGAATTAGGGAATTGTAGTGGTGGAGCCCCCACCACTACTGCACTCGTTGCTACGAATGGTCCCAGAGTGTAGCAGTTCTCGTAAAGAGACTGGACATTCTTAAGATAAAAGACGCGAACACTGATTTGCTTTTCCAATAGGTTGCGTCGAATATACTTTGCAGAGATCTATTTTGTTTAAAGGCCACGGAAGTTGTGACAGCTCTAACTTCGTGTGTCCTTACCTTCAGCCAAGCTTGGTCTTCCTCATTCAGAAGGGAATGAGCTTCTCGTATTAACAGTCTGATAAAATAGGATAAAGAATTCTCTGACATAGGCAAAGATGGATTCTTAACTGAACACCATAAAGCTTCAGACGGGCCTCGTAAAGGTTTTTAAAATAGAACTTAAGAGCTCTTACAGGACATAATACTCTTTCTAGTTCATTTCCAACCATACGATAAGTTTGGAATATCGAACGATATTGGACAAGGCCGAGAAGGCAGCTCGTGTTTGGCTAGAAAACCAAGTTGTAGAACATGTAGCCGTTTCGGATGAGAATCCGATGTTCTTGCTGAAGGCATGAATCTCACTGACTCTTTTAGCTGTGGTTAAGCATATCAGGAAAAGAGTCTTAAAGGTGAGATCTTTCAGGGAGGCTGATTGAAGTGGTTCGAACCTGTCTGACATAAGGAATCTTAGAACCACGTCTAAATTCCAACCAGGTGTAACCAAACGACGCTCCTTCGTGGTCTCAAAAGACTTAAGGAGGTCCTGTAGATCTTTATTGTTGGAAAGATCTAAGCCTCTGTGACGGAAGACTGATGCCAACATGCTTCTGTAACCCTTGATAGTGGGAGCTGAAAGAGATCGTTCTTTCCTCAGATATAAGAGGAAGTCAGCTATTTGAGTTACAGAGGTACTGGTCGAGGATACGGATACTGACTTGCACCAGTTACGGAAGATTTCCCACTTCGATTGGTAGACTCTAAGGGTGGATGTTCTCCTTGCTCTAGCAATCGCTCTGGTTGCCTCCTTCGAAAAACCTCTAGTTCTCGAGAGTCTTTCGATATTCTGAAGGCAGTCAGACGAAGAGCGTGGAAGCCTTGGAGTACAGTACCTTCTTTACGCGTGGCAGACGTAGCAGGTCCACCCTTAGGGAAAGTGTTCTGGGAACGTCTACTAGCCATCGAAGTACCTCGGTAAGTTATTCTCTCGCGGGCCAGAGGGAAGCAACTAGCGTCAACTTTGTCCCTTCGTGAGAGGCGAACTTCTGCAGTACCTTGTTGACAATCTAGAACGGAGGGAATGCATATAGATCTAGATGTGACCAATCTAGTAGAAAGGCATCTATATGAACTACTGTACTGCTGGGTCCGGGATAGGTGAGCAAAGTATTGGGAGCCTCTTGGTCATCGAGGTTGCGAAGAGATCTATGGTTGGCTGGCCCCAGGTGGCCCAAAGTCTCTTGCATACATCCTTGTGGAGGGTCCAATATGTTGGAATTATTTGTCCCTTCCTACTGAGACAATCTGCTATGACATTCAAGTTGCCTTGGATGAACCTCGTTACTAGTGAAAAGTCAAGACCTGTTGAACAGGAGAGGAGGTCTCTTGCGAACTCGTACCATGTCAGAGAGTAGGTCCCTCCTTGCTTGGAGATGTACGTCAAAGCAGGGTGTTGACCGTGTTCACCTCCACCACTTTGCCTTGAAGGAGAGACCTGAAGCTTTTCCAGGTCAGACGTACTGCCAGAAGCTTCTTGCAGTTGAAATGCATTGTCCTTTGACTCGAGTTCCATAATCCCGAGCATTCCCTACCGCCTAATGTCGCACCCCAGCCTACGTCCGATGCGTCCGAGAAGAGAACGTGGTTGGGAGTCTGAACAGTCAGGGGAAGACCCTTTCAAAGGTTGATAAAGTCCTTTCACCAAGTCAGACCAGACTTTATCTTTCCGGAAACCGGGATCGAGACCGCTTCTAGCGTCTTGTCCTTTTCCAGTGAAAAGCTAGATGATACAGAAGAGGACGGAGGTGTAGTCTTCCAAGTGACAGAAATTGAACCACGGATGACAGTGTCCTAACCAGACTCATCCACAGCCTGACAGGGCAGTGTTCCTTCTTCAGCATCTCCTGGATGGATAGCAGGGCTGGGGGTTGATCGTCTTGTTCAGCAATGTCCTCATCAGAGGGTTCCTCATCCGAAACTGATGAGGAAACGGCAACGGAGTGGGCAACGTCTGACTCGCTGAATCCGGTCGCACTGGTGGATGCGTGACGGAGCCGGACACAAGATCATGGTACTGCTGCACAGTCTGTGAACTGTCAACCATGGGGACGCGAGGAAGTACAGCGTCAACCCGAAACTGTCTAGACTGTCTGGGTTGTGCAGTCAACCCCCTACAGGGTTGCTGAGGTTGCCGCACTGCGTCACAACAAGTCACCTCTGCTGGTTGTTGAACGTCTTCCTAGTGACACACTGAACGTCCACAACCACCTCCGAGAGTCGCTTAACGTCAACGTGCGACTGGCAACCCACACTGGGTCGCACCGGTGGAGGAACCATCTCAACTGGCGGACGTGAGTAGGATACCTCAGCGTCAACAGGGCGTACAACCAACCGGTAGGAAGGTTGTTGGCTAGAAGGTTCTTCTCCGTAAAAAATCCTCTAACAAGGACACAAGCTTGGACTGCATGTCTTGCAACAAAGCCCATTAGGGTCTATGGGAGCAGGTGTGGCAACAGACGGGGTTAGCGACTGAAGCGGAACCATTTACCATCCCTGGAAGCCTTGTTATGCTTTAATTAAAGTCCATAGGAGGCTAAGCAGCTTAAGGCTCCTCTCCAAATGACAGAGTCCTCAAAGGAATATCAGAAGGAGGGAGAACAGCACTTTCTCATCTACAGGAACCATGTCCGAGAAAAGCTAGGTTATCTCAGTGAGGGTCTCACTGGTGCAAAAGCAGCAGACCAAAAGGCAACGTTATGTAACTGCTTGACAGTCTGTGAACTGTCAAAAACTGAACTGTCAACCACAACAGGTGCGTGAGGACATACAGCACTGGTGCATTAGTAGCAGACCAGAAGGCAACGTCATGTAACTGCTTGACAGTCTGTGAGCTGGCAACAACCAAAGCTGTGTGGGGAAGCCTCAACTCCTGACTGACTAGTCTGCTGCGGGCGAGTGGCGGTAACCACAGTGGGTTGCGGAGGCTGACACACCGTGTCAAAACACGGCAGCTTGTGGTAGCTCACGCACGGCAACGGAGTGCTCCGTGTGTCTGTGGGAGTCAGCATGCATCTGGCAGGGTCGACAGCGCATGGGTAGAGGAGCTCTCACAACAAGAGTGTGGGAGCAGGCAGCCATGCTGGGCGCACAACCGTGGCAGGTTGTAGGCAAACGGGTGCATCGTCAACCTTCTCCGCAGCCGGAGTGTGGGAGCAGGCAACAACCAAAGCGGAGTGGTGGTGCGTGGTGGGGACTGCTGTGGGTTGCGGAAACTAACGCATCGCGTCAAAACACGGCAGCTTGACTCCACCTTCCCACTGCTGATGCGGTAGCTCACGCATGTTAACGGAGGGAGCCGCACGTCGGCTAACGTTAACATGCGTCTGGCAGGGTCGATTGCGCATCGGAGGTGGAGCTCTCCGCAGCCGGAGTGTGGGAGCAGGCAGCCTCAGCGTGAGCTGGGCGCACAACAGTGGCAGGTTGTAGGCTAACGAGAGCAGAGTCAACCTTCTCCGCACGAAACTCCTGCATAACCGCAGCTAACTGAGTCTGCATAGACTGCAGTAAAGACCACTTAGGGTCTACAAAAAACGGCAACAGACGGAGCTACTGTCCGTTGTGACTGAGGGTCTAAAACAGCTGGTGCGGCAACAGACGGAGTTACTGCCTGTTGCGGTACCACCTTGCCTCTCTTGGGAGGTGTGCAGTCGTCGGATGACTGCAGCGAGTCCGAACTGACCCAGTGGCTACACCTAGGCCGTTGGACTTGCGCGGAAGGGACCGACTTGCACTTAAAAGCTGCAAGATTTGGTCCATGGTTTCTTACGAGAAACCTCTTCCGCAGACGAGGAATAAATGGGCTCTCTCGTCTTTGTGTGGGTGGGGCGATCTCACGTCGGCAAACGTGTGTAGATACGCCCGAAACCACAGAGGGAAAAACGTCTGTTCGTCGATCAAGGCCTGTGGAACCCATAAGTCGTTCGACATTACTTCTCCCCTGGGCTTGGGAGCTTGTAAGAGGTCCCGGACTAGGTGAACAACTGGCACGAACAGACGAACCCTCGGACGCAACACTGTAACACTTTGCGCATATCACTTTATCACTTTTGATTTTCTGTTTGCACTTATTTCACTGAAATCGAAACTTTAACTGATTTCTACCTGAAACACGCAATCCTATCCTTCATTAAAAGGTAGTAATTGCGAAAACAGTATTACAATGCAACAGAAAAACATAAATAAAGATAAAGAATTCAGTGGCTGGAAAAGAAACTAAACACTAGATCAAATAAACTACGTTTACAATCTCTCACCGCATAAAGCCTGGGAACAAGAATAAAACCCTAGAAACGTTTTACCTTCTTCCCCTACCGCGACTAGGGAGAAGAGAGAAAAAACGAGAACAACGTTACCCGCTTGAACGAAACGTTTATTCTCCTCTCTCTCTCTCTCTCTTCTCTCTTGATTTAGCACCTGAGAGAAGAGCCCAATTATATATCGTTAAAACATGTTATTTGCTAAAGGAAAAAACTGAAAGGTTTCCCAAATAAAAAGTTCCTTTATTTAGAATTTAAACCATTTAAGCTAAGAAAGAATGAACGAAACGCTAGAATCGGTTTACTCTTACTGCAAAGTGAAACCGTGATACACTCTCTCTCTATCGTAACGATAGAGCGCAAGTTGAACGTTTTGAACGTCAACAACTGCGGAGACTAAAACTAAACGTTAGTTCATCTTTGAAAACAGTACGAGACTATCAAAGAAAATCTTCCATAAAACATTAAAATTAAAAAAGTATTAAATTCTTTAAAGGTTAAATACGATATAACGGGCTCAATGTTAATTAACTTCGGTTCCAAGTTAGGACCGCCTATTATTAGGAAAGGTCGCATATAAACAAACATAAAAATTTATTTTTTAAAAGTTTATAATTATTGGAAAGTTAACCGAAGAGGCCTAAAAAGGCGGAGAGATATAAAATAAATGGATATATAACGTGTTAAGCAAAATTACCAAAAACCTAAACACACTTCCGTCTAAGGGAAGGGTCGGCCATTTAAAAGTGAAAGAGAGTCCATACTCTCTTCGTCACCATAATTAAATCTATCCAAAACGAGTTCAAGTTTTGAAATGAAGAAAAAACCCCTGCATAGCGAAAGCTCAAAACTGGAATAGTGTACTTCACCAAATCGTTGTGAAAACAAATCCAGTTAGGGACGGCGTATTTAGTAGGTCTTGCCAGTGGCACGACAGAGGAAAAATTGGTTCTTTGTTGACATCGAGTACTTGAGTACCTACTTGACAGATGGCGCTGTTGATGTACACCCCCACCTGTATAGCGATCGCTGGCGTATCCCGACCGTAGGTTTTTTCTGTCGGGCAACAGAGTTGCAGCTATATGATCATCGGGTAAGTTTAATATTGAAAACTATTATTTCTATACTCATCTGATGTTAACATTGCTTCTTCTCCAGAAGCTTAGTTAAATTGATAATTACACAAAACTTTTAAAATCTAACAATTTTCCCATCTTCCTTTGCTTCAATAAATACATGGCCTTAACAATGGAATGGAACCTTCTAGCAGTAAGTGGTGTAAGAAGCACAGGGCTGCCATGTCAAATACTCAGTCTTTAGTTTCGATGTTGGACCTATCCTTCCTCTTAATATCATGAGTCAGTGAGGAGGGCAGGCATGTTTATGAACACCAGGTGAGTATGGATATACAAAATTTTATCATCAAAATTCTGTTTATGTCTATGAATTTCCCCTGATATTCATATTTCTGACTCCCATACGCTGTTGGAGGCGGGGCGCAACTGAAGGAAAGATAGGGAAAAATTTAAGTACAAGTAATACAAGGTCAAGGATTACTGTACAATATATTGTTTCTAAATATTACTTTTGGCCTTTTTGATATTTCTGATTAATTCTAAATTTAATAATAAATATAACTCCATATTCATAGATAAAAGAGTAATAAATTAACCAACTCAAAATTATTTAGACCACGTCTCCTACCACCACAATGGGGCCTAGCCCAGCTGTCTTCATATGCAAGATATGCTTCTTGAAGATCATGTTTAGCAAAAAACCAACTTGGTATGCCATTGAGGTGGTTGTTAAAACTTTTTCAAAAGAAATGATTCCTAATATCATTTTTCTTTTTTTGGATCTAATTCTTTGTGAGCTTCTGTGACCAAATTTTTCATTAGGAATGACGTAGCATTTTTGGTCAACAGGCGATAAGGTACCCTCAGTCTACAGAACAAACCAGAGACATTATCTGTAAAACCTTTTGTTTTGTGCAAATAAAATTGTACGGCTTTTACTGGACAAAGAAAACTACTTTCTATTTAACTGTCTTTATCCCGGTTTAGTGAAGGGATGTCAAAGAATTGAGGCAGACTCTTAGTCTTAACATTAGTTTTGGCGCTACAAGAAGGTAAAAGAGACAAGATCCATTTGTGGTCCCCAAAGCCTACAATGACTGACAACACTTGTAATTCACTTGTATTTAGCTGATACTGAATTCTTAAGATAGATTTTCCATCCAAAAAATTGACCTTATTACTGGAAGCCTTTCAATGCTAAATAATCTTAACACATACGATATAATACTTGAAACAGACACATCTAATCCTAAATGTTTTAGTACAAAATTAAGCACAGATCTATATCACTTTATGGCTGAAATATAGAAAGTTTAGTTGTAAAAGATAAAAAAAAACTCCACAATATTATCCAAGCTAGTTCTACTTATGGACAGATTCCTAACTTTGCAAAAATCAAAATAATCCTTCCATTGGCTGTGATATGTTATTGGTAGTTTTTTTTTTTTTATGAAATTATAACAGGCAGCCTAAAGGGGTTTGGAAACTTTTGTTTCTGAGGATAACGTACATAGTCTCCATGTGATAGGATGTGACACGGAGTGATTTGAATGTATCACCTTTGATATTGGCTATTAGAACAGATTGAGTTGGTACGACATCTTTTTGGGGTGTGCCATCAATATGAGGCCACAGATCTGTGAACTGTTTCCTGGGGCCAGAAAGGAGCTAGAGGTATCACCCTTGTGTTCACAGAGCACCTGAACTTGTTTAACACTTGCAAGGTAGTAGGTTGACCAAGGCACCAGCCATCCATTGAGATACTACTGCTAGAGAGTTATTGGGTCCTTTGACTGGCCAAACAGTACTACATTGGATCCCTTTCTCTGGTTAAGGCTCATTTCCTCTTTGCCAACACATACACAGAATAGTCTGGCATATTCTTTACACATTTTCCTCTTTCTACATACACTTTACAATTAAATTACTAAACATTCTTCTTTTCTCAGGAGGTTAACTACTGCACTGTAGTTGTTCAGTGGCTACTTTCCTCTTAGCAAGGGTAGATGACTCTTTAGGTATAGTAAGCAGCTCTTTTAGGAGGACACTCCAAAATCAAACCACTGTTCTCTAGTCTTGGGTAGTATCATAGCCTTTGTACCATGGTCTTCCCCTCTCTTGGATTAGAGTTCTCTTGCTTGAGCGCATACTCGGGCACACTATTTTATCTTTTTTCTCTTCCTCTTATTATTTTGAAGTTTTTATAGTTTATATATGAAAGACTTATTTTAATGTTATTATTTTTCTTAAACTTCTCTTCTAGGTTTTCCTCATTTCCTTTCCTCACTGGACTATTTTCCCTGTTGGAGCCCCTGGGCTTATAGCATTCTGCTTTTCCAACAAGGGTTGCAGCTTAGAAAAAAAAAAAATAATAATAATAATAATAATAATAATAATAATAATAATAATAATAATAATAATGAAGCATGGCAAACAAAGATCCAGATTTGACCAATCTTGTAACAGAGCATTTACTTTCCAAGCTAAGGGATTCGGCTCAGGTGAACAAAAACTTTCCACCTTTTTGTTCAGTGATGTGACAAACATGTTTACGCTCAGGAGACACCATTACTTCCAAATTTTTTGAAAAATTGATGAATAGAGACCATTCATTTGGAGGAACCTGATTCTTTCTACTTAATTGGTCTGCCAATACGTTTGATTTTCCTGGAATGAAATACGGAAGTAGAATAATCCCTTTCCAACTCGTCCATGATAACAGTTTTTCTGCTATTCAATACAGGGAAAAATGGATCTTGTACCCTATTGGTTCCTGATGTGGGTTATTGCCATTGTATTGTTCAAAAACACCAACACTGACTTTCCTACAACTAGTGGTTTATGATCTTGAAGAGTACTCTATTGAATATTGCTAGTAACTCTAGGTAACTAATGTGTCTCCAGCAAAGACTATTTTCCCGAGATGCAAATGGTAAAGTTGCTTCTCACTGCACTACGAACTTGTTGAGTGTTGAGATATCTAGAAACAATCTTCAACTACCGGAACTTTTGGGGATAGTTATAACTTGTTGTAGAACCCTGGGGAATTATTCATGTTCCCATCTATCACACCCTTCCCTAGAAGTCTCACAATTCCTAGTTGCAGTGACTGAGCTTTTGGTGTAATAGTAAGGTAACTTGGTTAAATAACAAGTTTCTTTGACAAAGGCTGGTTAAAAGTTAGTGGGATTTGGTAGCCTTTTTTTATCACAGACAAATACCCACAAGTCAGTCTGCAGTCTACACTAAATGGGGAATAAGTGGGACTGTCTTCTCCTACTCGACTTTGGTGGAAAAGACGATAATATTGTTCTATAAAAAAGGTTTTCGAGTTTGGTTGGCAGGCATAGTGGAACACCTACTACTGTATAATGGAATTCCGTTATCTCTTGAATGAAAGGGCCTCCTTGTTGAGACATCCGAGTTTGAGTAATCTGATCCGTAATTGGAAGGTTGTGGATTTCTAGAAACCAACCTCAGGACATCGGCTTGACTTCTGTTCTCTATCTGAGCAACTACTTCATCAAAAAAACAGGCTGATAACCCTTCGGAAGTCACATCTGACAGTTTTATCTAAGCAAGTCAGATAATCTAAAGTTACAACCAAATCCCAATGTCCTACAAATTTCTCTTCTATGAGATTAGAAACAGCCCCGAAATAGAATCTGCAATGGAAAGTCATTCAATTATACTTCTTATCTGATTATCTTCCAATAGTATCTTTAGTTAACAGAGTTAAATAACCTGACAGAGATTTTTTTATGAGGCACAATGATTGGATTAAAACTGCCTACTAAATTGCAATCAAAGATGAAGTCAGATAATTGATTAGTCTTGTACAAATTAGCACATCTCTGTATTCAAGAGGGTCTAAGAACTAAACATGAACCTGAATTGCCAGTCTTTTCCAGAATCCAAAACAATTTTTTAATTCTGTCCATAATGAAGTTAGAGAGTTGAGGTGTGTAAGCTGTCATAGTAGTAGCCATTTATTCAGTTTTGTTAGAATACACACAAGAGACTTCTGAACTTATCTTAATAAATTTATTAGGGTATGTCTCAGCAATAAGGTTACGCAAAGATTGAAAAGGTGATACAGTACTACCTTGCTTTCAGTGTCTGTCTCCCAGTTTCCCTTTTCCTCATTTTCCTGTTCTCTATGAGAAGCCATGTGAAAATCAGTTGATTTTTCTATTTCTTTACCATTTAAAGAGGGGGTGAATGTGGGAGTATGTAGACTCATTTTGGTTCTAGAAGTACTTGCGCCTACATAACCCTGGTCATGTTATTATGAAATGAGAAGGTGGCTAAGCTTGCACACGAATAGCACACACTGTCGTCTGCAATATGATGAAAGCAATAAATTTTAGCAGAAACTTGGTTCACACCCTCAGAGTTTAAAGGAATCATACAACATGCCACGCTATCCACATAAGTATTATAAGATTGATGAGAAGTGCTTACTTTAGCGAGTGGAGGGATATTAGGATCAAGAGCAACCCACTTGGTCTTCTGCCTCACAATCTAGTTGTCTTATACAAGCTTGTGAACCTCATCATTATTGAAAGAAGGCTGAAATTGTATGTTGTCCAAAGTAGGAGGCATGTCATTATTGTCGTCATCCATACTATACAGTAATCAACTAGCCGACTTTCCTGACTTCTACCCTGAACTAATAGCAAGTTTCCTTTTGCACTTAGAAGTGTTAACTTTATCAGCAATCAATGAAACACTTTTTCCATGAATGGTACTTTGATTGATACGCACTCTTCACAACAATTATTTAAATCACAGTATTCCCCCCACAATATACACAAAGGGAATACGGATCATGATCTCCCAGAATAAATTCCCATGCACATTCCAGGCAATAATTGCTAGCTACATGAAGGGAAAACATCTTAATGCACAGTATGTAACCAAACTGGAGTGTGTGTGATTGCAGCAAATTGATAGAGATAACTGAAAGACAAACACTATCTGATGCTGTAGCCGCAGGCTTTTTACCACTTACCACTAGAAGGTTCCATTCTATTGCTAAGGGCATATATTTACTGAAGTGCAAGGAAATGAGAAAATTTTAAAATTCTTAACATTTTAAGGGCAAGTGTCAATTAAACCGAGCTTCTGGAGAACAAGCAATGTGAAAATCAGGGGAGATTCCTAGAGATAATGAGTGTTAGGGTAATTATGATTTGAGGTTAAGGAAAGATGTGCCTGTACAGGTAGGTTACATCACTATACTAGGTCATTTGGGATTGACTGATTGATAGATTTAGAGTTCTCTGGCATGCTGATGCAAGTCAGTTGGGAAGACCAGTTGAAGAATGTACAATGGCAGCCCATCAGATGGGCACATTGGCAGGCAGGATTATTACATTTGCAATGAGTATTCCAGAGAGAAATAATCTCTTAGTATGCCAAGCCGGACAGCTCCATGAACAGGGTGGCCTCAATCCAGTCATCCATAACCACAACGACAACAGCACGTAATTTATGAATCATGCAAGCTTGAGAAATGAGGGGAACACCCTTTAAGGCTTTGCATGAGATCAGGAAGAAGTATTACCATATTGTAACTTTTCACCTATTTCCCTGCAGGTCAAATTGTTTTACAGGATTACTGTATTGTTCTCAATTGTTTCCAAAATTAATAAAGCATTTTTGAAGCCGGAGTCAAGTTGCGGAAAGCCAACGAGGGGAGGATTCCCTGTCGAAGGGGCGCAAAAGGTAATAGGTAATAAGCATTCCCAGTTAGGGTGAAACTCACGGCGGAGTATGAATAATGTTCCGACCCAAGTCCCAGGCCCGAGCGAGGAGAGTGTGAAACTAAAGGGGGGGGGGGGGGGGGCATAAGGCCGCTCGAGGCAGGCCGATACCTAAAGCGACTCTTAATACGACACGGATCTAACACCAACTATAAGCCAAGAAAGATCGTCATAACCTTAAAACAATCACGTCTATAACGTAGTCATCCCTTAACTGAGACAGAGAGAACGGGCTCCCGATTCTATAAGAAAGAAAACGGGAATCCCATTCTCTCGGACTCGTTGGTTACGACGGTCAATCTAACAAGCACCCATCCATCAATCCATATACCAACTTTGGGGGGTAGCCGACAACAACAAGAAACAAAACAAAAAAGGGGACCTCTACTCTCTACGTTCCTCCAGCCTAACCAGGGACTCAGCCGAGTTCAGCTGGTACTGCTAGGGTGCCACAGCCCAACCTCCCACATTTCCACCACAGATGAAGCTTCATACTGCTGAGTCCCCTACTGCTGCTACCTCCGCGGTCATCTAAGGCACCGGAGGAAGCAGCAGGGCCTACCGGAACTGCGTCACAATCGCTCGCCATTCATTCCTATTTCTCACACGCTCTTTTGCCTCTCTCACATCTATCCTCCTATCACCCAGAGCTTTCTTCACACCATCCAACCACCCAAACCTTGGCCTTCCTCTTGTACTTCTCCCATCAACTCTTGCATTCATCACCTTCTTTAGCAGACAGCCATTTTCCATTCTCTCAACATGGCCAAACCACCTCAACACATTCATATCCACTCTAGCAGCTAACTCATTTCTTACACCCGTTCTCACCCTCACCACTTTGTTCCTAACCCTATCTACTCGAGATACACCAGCCATACTCCTCAGACACTTCATCTCAAACACATTCAATTTCTGTCTCTCCATCACTTTCATTCCCCACAACTCTGATCCATACATCACAGTTGGTACAATCACTTTCTCATATAGAACTCTCTTTACATTCATGCCCAACCCTCTATTTTTTACTACTCCCTTAACTGCCCCCAAAACTTTGCAACCTTCATTCACTCTCTGACGTACATCTGCTTCCACTCCACCATTTGCTGCAACAACAGACCCCAAGTACTTAAACTGATCCACCTCCTCAAGTAACTCTCCATTCAACATGACATTCAACCTTGCACCACCTTCCCTTCTCGTACATCTCATAACCTTACTCTTACCCACATTAACTCTCAACTTCCTTCTCTCACACACCCTTCCAAATTCTGTCACTAGTCGGTCAAGCTTCTCTTCTGTGTCTGCTACCAGTACAGTATCATCCGCAAACAACAACTGATTTACCTCCCATTCATGATCATTCTCGCCTACCAGTTTTAATCCTCGTCCAAGCACTCGAGCATTCACCTCTCTCACCACTCCATCGACATACAAGTTAAACAACCACGGCGACATCACACATCCCTGTCTCAGCCCCACTCTCACCGGAAACCAATCGCTCACTTCATTTCCTATTCTAACACATGCTTTACTACCTTTGTAGAAACTTTTCACTGCTTGCAACAACCTTCCACCAACTCCATATAACCTCATCACATTCCACATTTGCTTCCCTATCAACTCTATCATATGCTTTCTCCAGATCCATAAACGCAACATACACCTCCTTACCTTTTGCTAAATATTTCTCGCATATCTGCCTAACTGTAAAAATCTGATTCATACAACCCCTACCTCTTCTAAAACCACCCTGTACTTCCAAGATTGCATTCTCTGTTTTATCCTTAATCCTATTAATCAGTACTCTACCATACACTTTTCCAACTACACTCAACAAACTAATACCTATTGAATTACAACACTCATGCACATCTCCCTTACCCTCGAACCTCAAAAATAAAGCACATCTGTCCGAAAATTACAATAAAAGACTAACAAAGAATAGCAAAAGGGGAATACAGTAAAAAAAATTATAATAATAAAAGACCTACCGAATCGGCGGTACTAAACTGTAATGAAACCCCGAACGCTATTTTTCGTTAACAGAAACGGACTTGTAAACGACTAATAAGTACCACACATAAAGATAAACGGTTCAAACAGAGGCAGGGAGACTACAATCTTAAAATAAGATTAATGAACCTAACAGATAACAGTACCAAAAGGGCAACGAAAAGCAAATAGAAAACGCACTGAGCGTACACAATAAAAATGGCTGCGTGGACCATGGAAGGCACAAGGCCGAATGTATTAAAAAACACTTCCTATTACTTAACACTACTTGCCCGGTACTAGAAAATCTGTCAAAACAATCTATGGTACTTAACATTGGTGCAGGAGTTAAGGAGAGCTTCAGTCATGATGAAGAAATCCACAAAAACTCAGCGAAAAACGAGACACAAAATAAAGCAACCGTCGTAGTACAAGTCCAACAGAAGGATGAGTAGAGGGCGCTCGAGGCAGGCGCCGCTGAGTGGATCAGGTGAGTTAGGTTGGTGCTGTTAGGGCGGCTCCCCCCTTTTGAGGAAGGATTGATCGAAATGGAAGATGACCTGTGAATAGTGGTTTTCACACGCCCTTTCTTTATACACGACGCCCTTAGGGTGCTCGCGCAAGAGTAGTAACCTCTGCATTCCATGCTTTAACTTTCTCTGGTATATTTGGAAGTATTTATATCAGAAAAGAGATAAGAAGGACCCTTTTCACTGGGCGTCACAGGTATCTCCCCAGAAATAGATTTTTCCTTCGTCAAAATCCCTTTTTAAAAATCACATCAGTCTGAAATTACAAGTAAGCCACTACGATAATTTAAAAGATAACACGTCCATTTAAATCAGCCACTTCACGAGAACTCCCTGGCTGAGCTGTTGTAGGTGCCAGATGTTGCTTTTTAGGTTGACATTTTGTACGAAAGTAAAAGTACACAGTATCACCACTTATGAACATGACTGCACAGTACCAAGTTTTTATGGTTAGAACACCAGCTTGAGATGAATCTAAGACGTACGTAAAGAACAAGGGTTTGTATTTGTGGTGGAACAAGATATAATTAATGGACAAAAACAGCAAAATCTGGGACTTCTGAGATGCCATACACACAATAGGAGGGACTATAGTATAAGAATAGCAACCAGAAAAGTTACAAAACATAATCACAAAAAATCTTGAAAAATGGGGGGGGGGGAGAAAGGCTATCTAATTACAATAGCCTAGCAAAAATTCAATAACTACTTACATCATACTTGGTATTATCTGACAACAAAATAGGTAAAAATTTGTATAACATTGTTAGTAAATTTCTATGAAAGTGCTTTTACATGTATCTCTTTTTACAATAATAAAAATAACTGGAATAACATTGTGGAATTCAAAAGAATCTAAAATACTCATGAATAATTCTATATTTTTTCTAAGCAACCATCCATTTCTGTAAAAACTTATGCTCTAACATCACTACAACAGAAGAATTCTCTTTATTCTCCTATTATCTTGTCAACCATACTTACCCATAAAAAAAATTTACATACTGTACTTCATACATAAGCCTATTACATTTCTCAGATTTCATCACCTTTAATTATTTATGAAAAAAAGGTTTGTGATATAAACTGTATATTCACAATGAAAATAAAACATGTTCTTTTAATAAATGAGAAGCAGCACACAAAAAAGAGAACATTTCAATGAAGTGAACACCACTGAATGCTACCGTAAAGATTTATCTTATCACAATATTGACTGTTAGAATCTTGTCTAAAGATTACAAATACAACTGTCAAGAAATAGTCCCAAAAGTATTTCAAAGATATAAACTGGGATGCCAAATGTAGTATTCATGGTTGTAATAACTAAGAATACAATATATTAAAAAATGAATGATAAATTTTACATTTCCATGAATATAATGGGGAATTCCTGACATAAAATTTGATTTATATTTTTCCTTATTTTTTTTAAGATGTCTGTTTGTAGGGAAAAATTTATCCCATAATCATACTGGTTAAAAATTGTTACATTTCCTATAATGTATGTTAAATAATTTCTAAATAATTATTAGCAATGCTGGATGTCAAACTGAATGTCAAATTAACACATGAAGCCTAGTTACATTTCTTATAGTGCATTTTAAATATCATCAACTTAGAATGATGAGTACGATTTAACTACTATTGTATCAAACATCAATATAAATCACCTATTGGCACAAAAGGCGGATGCTCTCACATTTAAAATATTGAGGTAAGTATATAACATTGCTCTTATTTTTACTCAACTACATCAACTTTTTGGTTACAACCTCTCTCAGTACTGATTTACTCACTGGGGAATATTTTTATGATTTTTATTTTCTCTACCTTGATTATATTTCTAGAGCAGGCAGATTGTATTAAACACCAAAGCTTCCAAAATGCATACACTGAAGAATAGTGAAAGGAAGTCTAATTATACAACCAACATTCACCAAATAATTATTTTACATAGAATATAGTTGCTAAAGGAAAAACACACAAACACTATTCATAAATAAGAAATTTAAGATTTTTATTTAGTCATAATAAAGGACTATTGGACATCACTTGTTCAAAGAAAACCAACAAGAATTTTATCAAATCATATCTTAAGTACATCTAGAGAAGGAGTCCATGATCATTTTTAAAAATAGGCTTTATGAAGCCACCAAGTCTCACTTTGAAGATCTAATTGGGATCACTTCAAGGATTTACTTTTAAAGGAGAGCTGAAAATGTGAACAGAGTAGAATTAAAATTTGAAAATCAAGCTCACACAGAGAGAGAGAGAGAGAGAGAGAGAGAGAGAGAGAGAGAGAGAGAGAGAGAGAGAGAGAGAGAGAGAGAGAGAGAGAGACTGACTTTTCCTGAAGTTGTAATTCTTTTCCCTTTTTCCTAATTCATACAATATCCATTAGTCAAGTACAATAGGCAAGTACAGTACTGTACTTAATTTGTTACAACACTAACATAAATGGAAGCGATTACCAAATTAAACAAGTTAATCTGTTGACCTTTTTACTGCTTCATCATTTTAAGAATTCTGACATGTATTCATGACGATGCGCTAAGGTAACCAAATAGTCTCTCTAGATATGGTAAGCAAAGGCAGAAAACATTCCTTATCAAGGTCTTCTGAGAGTATTTAAATTGGTCACAGCATCTCACTTCTTGGTTTTTCATTATTCAAGAAGTTCAGGTTTATCACCAATTGCTCCATTCATTAGGTTAAAGATGCAGATCTCATCCATGAAATGCTACAAAGGCAGATTGGGCAAGTGTGTCAATGCAAAACAAATAGAATCTTAATACAGTAGTAGATTTTTTAATTTCTATACTCACTTAATATTCATATTCCTTTCGTCTCCGGAAGATTGGAATATTAAAGTTATCTCGAAAAATTAAAAAAATTAACATTTCCTTTGCTACTAGTGAAGCCTAAACACTCCTTACAAGACTCTACGAATGAAAAAATTATCCCCAGTACGAGACACAAAGAGAATGCAAATCATGACCACTTAAATAAATTTTCATGCACTACAACACAGCAACTGCTCACAAATTTTGGAGAAGACATCTATGAAAAGTATAAAAGTATGAAAGAAACAAAATAAACCAATATCTGGAGCCATGGATAGCATATCTGCTTATTCCAAAGTCAACAATAGACGGAAGAAACAATACAACATGCGTAGTACGGTATTTTTGTTAGATGCTGCTAAGTCTCTCTGCTTTCCTAAAAGCATTAGTAAACTGGAAGTAAAGGAGACAGTAAATTCCTTAATTTAGGAGGTAAGGTTGATATTCCAAGCTTCCAGAGACTAGACCAGGGACGTTTATAAACATAAAGGGGGTTAAAAATGCATAAATGGGAAAAAGAACAATTTTTGCGTAGCTACTCATTTTGTTAAAAAGCAACTTACATATTGGTAGCAAAGACTAACAATCAAATAATTACATACATATATTTTGGATGATCCTCTCCATGAGAATGAATCAATAAAACAGTATGTTGCCCTAGAAACCAAAATATATCAAGAAATATCTTTTAAACATTAAAAAGTAATACAAATAGTTTTCTGTTCACCTTAAGCACATAACACTAAACTTTTAAATCATTGGAATGCAGGTAATAAACAAAGTATAAACAACTAATTGCACAATTTGAAGAATTAAACACTTTTGTACAGTTGAAAATCCTTTTAGACCTTCAAGAACCCTCAACTAAATTTTCTTGAGATACATAATGTAAGAAGGACAGAGCCTTACATATAACAAATTTAAGAAATTTTGGTACAAAAGTTCTTAATTCACTGTCTTGTCACAAAAACTAACGTCTTAATGTAGCACCTTTTCATGTATATTACAACCTTTATTGTGGTTAAATATTAGTTACACAGTTAATATTCTCTTTGAAGAGTTAGATCTTGATATAAATGTTGGATACTCAGTTTTCTTCAGAGCTGATGGTAAATATCTAAAGTTTATATAATTGGTTTTATTACTGGTTTGTCAATATATTTGAATTTTAACTTCAGGTTGGTAGTAGGCAACATAAGCATCCATAAATCACAATAAGCTGCTGATAATTAGTCAGCTAAAAAATAATAATGATTTTCTTTTAATTTGAATAAAAGAATAAAAACAGCAACATATCAGACTATAAACCAGCATAAATCCTTAACTTAATTATTACAAAGATTACTAATACTGTAAATGATTATCTATAATATCACATTAGATACTACACTGATATGCCTAATATATATCAGATACATAAACATTACAATCTAGCCAACAAAAATCACATTCAGAAACATCAAAAAGATACTTTTTATTTCAATATAAATCTAACTTTGCAATCCTCAGTACTTTGAAATTTATCTTAAAAATATAAATTTTCTTTTAATGCATCTGGAAACATTCAATTTTTTTGACAAAGTAACTGTGTACTGTGCTAAGTACAAATTACCTTACCATAAACTTTTATAGTATAGTGTATTTGTTGTTATCATTAACCTTTAAAGCTTTTATTTCTGAGACTGGAATATTGTGTTTTGGACAAACTAAAAATTTCTAGCAAAATCTGTGAAGGTATGGACAGAAATACACTCCATTACAGTGACTAGTTTTGCTTAACATTTTGGGTCTACTACATAAAATATCACCTGCCTTGATAATTTTTCATTTATAGAACCATTCTCCAAGATTCTTACTATCAACCAAAAGAGTAGTTACCACCAAAAGTGTCAATATGGGAACTGACAATCTCTTTCCTCTCACACCAAGATAATTAGAGCCGAGATCCCTCCAGCAACAAATAGGAAGGGCAGCCAAGTCTGTATGAAAGCCCAAAAACTGAAAAATAACAACAGTATTCTTGAAAATCTTTTTCTTTTAATTATTTTACGGTACTCTTAAAAATATTTCCTTAGTCATTGGGAAAACCCCAAAATTTATAAAAAGGATACCACTTTAATTTTTTCTTCTTCCATATTTACAGTACTGTATAGTACAATACTATATAAGGTGCTAGGAAAATTTGGTCCTGAAAATTCAGCCCCCATAAAATTGGGTCGCATCCCAGACAATTTTTCAAATCAGTACTCGATCATTTAAGTAATAAACTGCCTTCATACTTTATAAAGTAAATGATATATCAAAGTTTTGCTGTGGGCAAAGGCTTTGAAAAATTTTATGACCTAGGTATTGATAAAAAATAAATAAATAAGCAACTATTTTTTTTTTTCCTGCAAAAGATAAGAAGTGTATTAAAAGATGCTACATATAAGGCCAGCACTGTATCTTATGCTGCAGTATTTCAGAGACTGATAAAAATATATGTAAATAATACATATGAAGGAAGGAGTAAATAGAATAAAGAAATAAGTAAACGTAGAACTTAGAAGCAAAACTTTTTCTGCGGCTCCCAAGGTCTTATGCAAATCTTCCCAAAAAGGATTATCTCTGTTTAAAGGTTTAAAGGCTGCTCGTGAATGCTAGAGGCAAGGGACAGTAACATTGCCCGATCGAGCAGAACAATACCCTATAGACTGACAAAACATACATGTGATCAGCACCCAAGCCACTCTCCATCCAAGCTAAGACCAAGGAGGGCCAGGCAATGGCTGTTGATGACTCAACAGATTGACCTATAGGCTCCCCTAAAGCCCCCATCTTTAGCTCACAAGGCTGGGGATGTTGCAGCAACCAAAAAAACTAATGAGTATGAGAGGATCTCGAACCCATCTGATGTTCACTAGTCCGGCACGTTACCACATAGACCACCATAACCCTGTGGAAAGCATTTAAGGACCTCACCCATAGATATGACAACCCAGTATTTTCTACATAGCCACATGGTGTTTGACAGAGTATGCAGTCTACAGTTGAGTAATTCAGGAATTACCTATGACAAACAATACTTGGGTTTCACTCAGCATTGTGCACATTAGCAAGCACCCAAACGTTTGAAAGATTACTGATGTTCTCTGAAAAGAAGAATCCCTTTCACAAACCAAAATCATTCAAGATCAAAGAGATCAACCAAAGGAAAAGAAAGAAAATACCAGAAAATAAATACGTGGATAAATAACCTTGTCCAATCTTATGATGGTAATGATCAATCACCTTTACTAAAGGCAACTGCTCATTCATTGAATTCTTCAATTTAATTTTTCAAGGACAGAATGTTCTCAAACCAACTAAACTAATCTTTTGGTGTAATGAGTTTGATAAAAGAAAATTTATGCATTTTTTGATGGTTTAAATATGAGTTACCCCTAATTTCTTGCTTAATATGTTTAATAAAAAGCAACAGTATAAATTTATTTTTTGCTGATGTATACATGTGATTTCTATATCCTTATTAATAGAATAATTTTCTATTTATCCTGATCAGTTAAATCAATGTTTTCTTAGGGTATTATTATTATTATTATTATTATTACTAGCCAAGCTACAACTCTAGTTGGAAAAGCAAGATGCTATAAGTCCATGGGCTCTAACATGGAAAAATAGCCCAGTGAGGAAAGGAAATAAATAAACGATGAGAAAAATTTAACAACAACATATATTAACAACAGTAACATCAAAACTGATGTCATATAAACTAAAAAAAGACTTATGTCAGCCTGTTCAACATGAAAACATTTGCTGCAGGTTTGAACTTTTGAAGTTCTACTGATTCAACTAACCGATTAGGAATATCATTCCACAATTTGGTCACAGCTAGAGTAAAATTTCTAGAATACCGTGTAGAATTGAGCCTCATGATGGAGAAGGCCTGACTATTAGAATTAACTGCATGCCTAGTATTAAGAACAGGATGACACTGTCTAGGAAGATCTGAATGTAAAGGATGGTCAGAATTATGAAAATCTTATGCAACATGCATCATGAACGAATTGAACGATGTTGCCTAGATTAATATCTAGATCAGGAATAAGAAATTTAATAGGCCGTAAGTTCCTGTCCAACATATTAAGATGAGAATTAGCAGCTAAAGACCAGACAGGCAAACAATACTCGAAACAAGGTAGAATGAAAGCATTAAAACACTTCTTCAGAATAGCTTGATCACCGAAAATCTTAAAGAGACTTCCTCAATAAGCCAATTTTTTGTTTAGGATTAATATTTTTGGGGACCGAATTCTCCTAATTTATTATAAACCAGATAAAATATAATGAAATATCATAAATATAATTTTTGCTGTTATATACATTGGCATTTTTATTTATATAAATAAAATCATTTCTATTTGTTTCGCATCAATTCTGATCAGATAAATGAAGGTTTTCATGGGCAGTTTACTAATGATTTCAGGGACCAAATTTTCTAGTCACCACTATAAAAACAGAACAGTAGTTATATGCAAAGTATAAACAAGATTTCTAACAGAACTATATTTCTATACTAACCTTCGAAAAGTAAAAATTTATTAGTTCAGAAGGAGAAAGTTAATAAGATCGAAAAAAAGTTTTCCTCTCATGCTATCATGGGCTGCCCTATGTGGGACCTCCATATTGCTTCCAAGTGTCATGTCTAGATCATTCAGCAGAGTACAATAAGGGCCAATTCAGTTTAATAACAAAAAATGCTATTCTGATTAGTGAAGTTGTGACATCTAACCTGTAACTAAAGTAGGGAGGTATAGGGAAAGCAGTCACTTTTAAATTTAAAGGTATGTACGGAAATGAAAGATTTCAACATTCTGTTTATTTCCATGAATAAAATTCTGAATGTCGCCCTCCCCCATTGAAAGGAAGGTGATACAGTAATACCATATTTTATATAGGCTTTTCTGGGTCGACCTGTGACGGCCGGTGAAAGTCCTTCTTTTCTAATATAAATCTTCCAAATATACTAGAGAAAGATAAAAGCATGGAATGCAGAGGTTACAACCCTCGCGCGAGCACCTTGTTGGTGTCGTATATCTAACAAGGGCGTATGTAAACCACTATTCACAGGCTGTCTTCCATTTAGATAATCCCTTCATCAAAGGGGAGGGCCGTGACAGGCCCTAGAGAATACAGTTGGGTTACCCTACCGACACCTACCACTCGAGCTCACCAGGTCATCCTTCTGATTTTGGACTTGCTCGCAAGTTGAGTTTGTTTTTGCACAGTGTTTTTCGAAGAATTTCTCGTTATTTCAACATGACTGACGTTGCTACTTCACCCTTACCAATGTTAAGTACCATAGTTTGTTTTGGCAGTTATTGCAGTACCGGGCTTTTGTTCTGTTTCCACTATGGCGGTTTTTAGTTTTGGAAGCGATTGTCCTGCCGAGGTATGGGCAGCCATTTTGGGTTATGTTCGCTTCGGTAAATTTTCAAGTTATTATTGCTCATCTGGTACTCTGTCATCTAGGTTATATCACTTATGTTTTATGACCATTGGTATTATCATTAATTATTATTAGTTTTTACTATGGTATTTATTTGCTTGCAAGTCCAATTTGGACCTACGAAGAATAGCGATTTAGTTTGTTAGTTTTGTACTCGCCTCAGGAAGGCTCAATTTAGACTATATCCTTGTTTATTTGTTACGTAGTCGTTATTCTTCGTTCTTGGTTATTACAATTACTAAGAAAAAAGCAATCAATTTCATTATTTTTCTTATATTGTGTGATGTTAGTTTTTTATTATGTAACCTTGAGAGCGAGAGCATAGAGTGCTCGTTTCCTGTTCTACAGATAAGAGTTATCCCTTCTCTCGTTTTCTTTATTAGCTCGAGTAAGAGAGGTGAATTTCCCGTTTTCCGTTTTGATACGATCACGAGTTATTCAGGCCTCCTCTTATTATCCGAGTTGATGATAGCACGTTTAATGTTATATACGTTTTATTGATGTGGTTACTGTTAATATAGCTATCACTATTAATAGGTACGTTAGTGTATGAGTCATTAATTGGGGTCGTTTTATGCCGACACCCTTAGCTCCGCCTTGAGTTATACTCCGCTATAATGGATACTCATTGGGTGAGAACTAGTCAGATATTTGGAGTGCAACGGTGAAATCCGGCACTCAGACTCCGGCTGAGGCCTTTTGCACACGAACCTTTGTCATGTTTGATCACAATTACACCATTACGGCCCCTTTTTTCATCGAATCTCCGGCTTCACTGGAGATAACACATTCAGAATTGAGGGTATTGTTATCGTACCGATGACGGTCACGATATCACAATGCCGGGCCTTTGTCACCGGGTCTCCGGTACAAACAGAGATCAAGCAGACGATCAGAACTGGGGTTAACAATGTGATACCGATGAAGATTATTTTCATGTTACGTGGTTACTGATTATTAATATAATTTCTTAATATATTAAGGTGTTAGCTTTTTGATCAATCAGACGATAAGAAACCAGGGTATGAACCCCTTTTTCATGAATAATCACAATATCGTACAGGTTGTTCACGTTTTCACTGAGACGGACCTTTATTACCGGATCTCCGGTGGAAACAGAGATCACTCAGACCACGGGTGGCCAATCTTTGGTTTTAGCTGTAAAGGAAAGGATTTAACATGAATACTAAGTAAACTGTACTTACTTTAATGACACTTTGAATTTGTGTTGGTAATATTCATTAGCTATTCTTGGAAGTCCTAATGAAATTATATGAACATAATTACCAATTTTAAAGAAAAGTAATTCATTTACTATCTTGGGGTATAGTGCGTCACTTGTAATCATGAAATGCGCCACTGTTGGCGCATGCGCCATAGGTTGGCCACCCCTGACTCAGACGTTCAGAACCGGAGTTAACTTTATTTTACCGATGAGGTTATAGTTACATTTTATGTGGTTACTGGATATTAGTAGAAGGGGCTAGCGTTCGGTTCCAAGTACTGAGTGGAAATTTATTGCTATTTGAACACGATTTTGTATGGATATTTATCCATATTTATGCATAGTTAGAATTAAATTTATGCATAAATACAGGCATAATTAATTTATTTCTATTTTGAATACGATGTTGTATGGATATTTATCCACATTATGCATAGTTAGAATTAAATATATGCATAAATACTGTATAGGCATAATTAATTTATTTCTATTTTGAACACGAAATACATAGATAGAATTAAATATATGCATAAATATAGGCATTTTATTAGCTATACGGCTGATCCCAGCCTGTGAATAGGATCACTAACCAAGTTTCAAGGAACATCCAGACTTATGTCCCCTTTCTTTTACAGAAGGTCCGCCTACATGGTGTGGTTCCCGGAGTCATGCACGTTCTGCTACAAGCTGTCCTTGCTACTCCGGACCCATGATGTAAGTTGGTTCTAATATGTTTCCTTTTGGTATCCTTTGGCGATGATTTAATTTGATCCGGATTAATGTATGCATTGCTTATTGAGGAGAACGGTCTTCTCCTTCATCACTAATCCCCTCACTTCTTTCAGGATGATGATGATTCTCTCCGGCCTGCAAGAGAGGCTCTCCGCCCTTGGTTATCAAGGTTTGGAAGGAATGCTCCATCTAGAGGTCCTTATCTCCTCGGAGTGTCCTCTTTAAGGTTGGACGTCGACCCCATGGACGGCCAGGTAGGTGGGGATGAGTTTTGAGCCTTCAGCTTTGCAATTACCTGCGACACCGACCTAGGACCCTCAAAGGATCCTGATGCTCATGTTACCTTGCATAAAACTGTGACTGCTAAAAGCAACACATTCTAGGGAAAGCCAAGGGGCTGTGACGGAGCTCAAAGATATGGTGGTGAGTCGGATCCGTTCAGGAACTCGGATGACTCCCCCTACAGCCCCAGGCGTATCGAAGTAACCTCCTTCGATAAAAACAACGCATAGAGATTTGCCTTACATGTTCCATATATAGATGGTACCATAACTCTGGATGGCATAGACGTCCTCCCTCTGGGGGACCTAGATTTTACTCTCAGGTACTAGAATTCCCATTCAACGGATTCGTTCAATTGAATGAGCATGCCTTGGTTAGGTTAGACAAGGTACCGAAGGTAACGGTATTATTTCCTAAAGGGCAGGCCCGATCTGTCTGGACCAGGATGTTGTCAGTCTGAGGGGTACGATAATTCCAAGCTCACCCCACACAATGGGGAATACGCCATATCTACAGCCGCTCTCATCGTTGCCTTGTCTATTATGGATAAATGGACAGGTCTTACTATTCAAACTAACAAAGAAGGTTCGGCCATACCGGCTCTTAAAGAGCCGGACCCCACCTCGGGGAGACCCTAGCCTCGATTTATCCCACTGAGGCTTTGTTTCGGATATTCAGGAAGAACCAATCTCTGCCCTTCCAATTCGACCTAAACGTTTGGTGGTCTGATCGGGTTAGTTGTGGGAAATACGTTCTGTCGGAGACCTCTATCAGACAGGAATCGATAGTCGGTTACCCACTCGTCATCACAGTCTTCCTCTGATTCGACGTCTATGCATCCGAATCCCCCTCATCAGGTGGTCTACCTCACTGATTCCCCAGGTACACAGCCCAACCCCGTTGGGATGTCCTCACCTGCATACAGCCCTAGATCCGAACCCTCAGGCTCCTTTCGTGAACACCAGAGAGGAAGCTACAGGAGTAGAAGACAGTCCCGCCATCAAGGCGGACCTAGGAAAAAGGGGGCTCGGAGAAGGAAAGGACCTAGATTCACTCCCTCACAACGAGGTGGTTTCGGTAGGGGGGAGACTTTACCATTTTCGAGACCATTGGACCTTCGGTCTGGTGGCTCATAGCATAATCTCCAAAGGTTTGAAGTGAAAATGGCCACAAGGACCTTACTTACCCGTGGGGCCGTCACCACCTCTGTCGATCTTACCGACGACTATTAGCTTGCCCCTATAGCTCAAAACTTCTCTTCTTATCTGGGTTTCCGCCTAGGCAGGAAAGCCTTTGCGTTCAAGACATGCCCTTCGGCCTCATCATTGATCCCAGGATATTCACGAAACTGGGAGAGACAGTGTTAGGACAACTCAGGAACCAAGAGATACAGATCATTGCTTATCTGGCCGGTTGGCTCATTTGGGCCCGGCCGGCCATAGAAGGCAACAGAGCTACGAAGGAATTACTTCGATTTCTCTACAACCTGTGATTTCGGGTCAATCTCCAAAAGTCTCGCCTGCAACCATCAGGCCACTTAGAATGGTTAGCCATTCAGTGGGACCTTTCGAAGCACACGTTGTCTCTCCCTTCCAAAAGGGTAAGAGGAATAGTTTCCGAGATCAAGAATTTTCTCAAACACAAACAGGTGTCCAGAAGAGCCTTAGAAAGTATCCTCAGCCTTCTCCAATTCACTTCAGTAACAGATCTCCTATTAAAAGCCAAACTCAAAGACATTAATCGAGTTTGGAGAAAGAGAGCTACAGTACCTATAAGAGACAAGGTCTCGAAGATCCCCTCTGTCTTGAAAATGAGACTACGCCCATGGTCCGAACCGAAGAACATCTCCAAATTGGTTCCTCTACAATTCCCACCCCCACAAGTGACATTCCATACAGCCGCGTCTCTAAGTGGATGGGGGGATTACTCCGAACATCAGATGTTTCAGGGCTCTTGGTCACCCGCCTTGAAACAGTCCCATATCATTGTTCTCAAAGCCATGGCAGTGTTCTTGACCCTGAAGAGAGACTCTCCTCCAAGGTCGACCCACATCAGAGTAATGTCAGACAGCACAGACGTAGTACACTACGCCAACAGGGGAGGATCCAAGTCACCCAACCTGAATCAGATCCTGGTCACTATCTTCGCCTGGGCAACAGAAAAGAACTGGTTCCTGTCAGCAACTCACCTAGCGGGAGGCCAGAATGTGAAAGCGGACTCACTATCCAGGACGAATCCACTGGAGTCAGAATGGTCTCTAGACATAATTTCATTCCGGTGATACTCAGGCTGGTTCCGGGCCTCCAGGTAGATCTATTCGCAACTCAGATGAATCACAAACTTCCCTGTTATGTGACCCCAACCCTGGACCCTCGGGCTTATGCCATGGATGCATTAACCCGGGATTGGAACCATTAGAAGAAGATTTCCCTTTTTCCCCTAGTGAATCTTCTAAAGAAACTTTTACACAAACTACGCTCCTTCCGGGGCACAGTGGCTTTAGTACCACCTCACTGGCCAAGAACAGTTGGTTTCCTCTCCTCCTCGAGTTGAAACTCTGTCCCATCCGGACCCCGTTCCTCAAACTGACCCAAGTAATCCAAACTCACTGTGTCAGATTACTCAAGGATAGCCAAAACTCTAACTTTCTGGACTACAGGAAGTTTGCAGCTCGTAGAGACGCGAACATTGAACCGGAAAACGATCTCTTCATCGAATCGGACAAAAGGGACTCGACAATTCGCCAATATGATTCGGCCGTTAACAACTAGCAGATTCCCTAAGAGTTCAGACCATACTCGTATGTCCCCGAATTTAGCCATCTCTTTCTTGAGGTTCCTATTTGACAAAGGCCTAACAGTTAGCACTTTAACCACCATCAAGTCAGTTTTGAAGAAGCTCTTCCTTGTTGGGTTCAACATTAACCTAGCTGATTCCTATTTCTCATCAATTCCAAAACATGTGCTAGACTTCGACCTTCGGTTCGGCCACAAAAGGACTCTTGATCTCTGAACGGTGTTCTCAAACTTGCGACGGACACGGACAATGAATCCTGCTCTTATATCACTCTTCTTAGGAAGACTTTATTTCTAACGGCTATGGCCTCAGGTGATGGAACATCAGAACTAGCAGCTCTCTCACGAAACCCGGAAAACATAGATTTCCTCCCTTCAGCCGAAGTACTCCCTTTTCCAGACAAAGCTTTCCTAGCTAAAAAATGAGGATCCGCAAAATAGGTGCTCCACTCGGAAGATTATTCTTCTTCCCCAGGATCTTTTCTCCGTGTACAGTCACTACTCTCAAGGTCTTTTTAGCTAGAACTGCCACCCGCCCGTCTGGCCCCCTTGGTTATCAGGGAACAAGGAGGTACTATTTCCATTCACGGTATCAGGCAACAAATCCTCTACTTCATTAAACATACTAATCCGGAATCATTTCCCCAGGCTCATGATATACGGACAGTAGATGCCTCCAACAATGACTTTCAGAACAGGGACTTTGAAGATTTTAAAAAATATACGGGTTGGAAATCCACTATGGTTGTCAAACGCCACTATCTAAAGATCTTACAGGCCCTTTCATACCCGACGATGGCAGAGGGGAGCCTTATCCCTCCCCATTAATCTCTTCTTCTTCCTTTCTTCCATCTCTTCTCTTCTCCCTCCTACCCGCCTCTCACACCACGTCGCCACTCTCCTGGGTAGTTCGTTAGCCCTATGATATTTGCCATGTTTAATTCCTATGGTTTAACTGTTATTGTAGTTACCGTTCCTTTAATGTTTAGATATGCTTAGACATGTAAGGTTTGATGCCTTTTGCGATTCGACACTCAGTAGGTTCCTTGTCGTCATAATTATTTAGCCTTACGTTCCCTATGTCATTTGGCTAGTTGGTAATTGGACGGTTACTTACATTATTATATCTTATTATTGTTGTACATGGTGATTGTATTCTCCTCATTATATTATTACTTTATTGGGCTTGGAAGGCATTCTCTGGTCAATTTTCACCGGCCGTCACAGGTCGACCCAGAAAAGAGATTTTGACGAAGGAAAAATCTATTTCTGGGGAGAGACCTGTGACGCCCGGTGAAACCCTTCCCGGTTATTATTGTACGGACCCACCCTTTCCTTGCCAAGCCATATGTTCTTGCAGAAGGATGACCTGGTGAGCGCGAGTGGTAGGTGTCGGTAGGGTAACCCAACTGTATTCTCTAGGGCCTGTCACGGCCCTCCCCTTTGATGAAGGGATTATCTAAATGGAAGACAGCCTGTGAATAGTGGTTTACATACGCCCTTGTTAGATATACGACACCAACAAGGTGCTCGTGCGAGGGTTGTAACCTCTGCATTCTATGCTTTTATCTTTCTCTAGTATATTTGGAAGATTTATATTAGAAAAGAAGGACTTTCACCGGGCGTCACAGGTCTCTACCCAGAAATAGATGTTTCCTTCGTCAAAATCCCTTTTATATAGAAATGCTCCAAACTTTACATTTTTACAGCATGTAAAAATATAAGTTTTAAAGGTCACTCATGAATGGCAGAGGCAAAGGACAGTGACACTGCGCTGGTTAGCTTAGCAAGACAAAAATCTAAAGACTGACCATATATACATATGATTAGCACCCAAACCCCCTTTCCATCCAAACTAGGACCAGGGAGAACCAGGCAATGAGTGCTGAGGACTCAGCAGGAAGGCCTATAGGCTCCTGCAAACCCCATATTTTTAATTCACAAGGATGGTGAGGTTGCAGACACTACAAAAAAACTATCAAGCTTGAGCGGGACTGCAACCCAAGTATGGCAAATTGCCAGGAAGGAATGTTTCCAATAGGCCACCACAATACCCTTTCAAAAGATACATGAAAAATTACAAAAGCAATAACTTGCGATCGTAAAAACCTGTTAAAAAAAAAACCTATACAGTACTCTCAAAAAATTTTTGTGTAAAAGATGGTCTAAACAGGTCTTACCGTAATCACACCTTCTCTGACATTTTGCGTAATAAATAAGTAAATAGGAAAAATATGAAGATTGTGAAAGAATGCTAAATAAATTTCTTATATAATTCATGACTAAAATTTATAAATTTTGTCGAAAAACAATTTGAGAAATGGTACAGTAAAGGCAGACAATACGTTTTTACTGTGCCATTATGTAACTAAATTTACAATAAAGTATTTTAAATAGAAATGTTCATATTTCTACATTTTGTATATACCATATAAAATCTTAAGAATGCTCTCTCTCTCTCTCATATATATATATATATATATATATATATATATATATATATATATATATATATATATATATATATATATATATATATATATATATATATGTATGTATATATATATATATATATATATATATATATATATATATATATATATATATATATATATATATATACTGTATGACCTATTTGTCTAACTGAGTCTAACATAAAATGTGAAAAATCAAAACTCCAAGTGACTGGACAAGGCAGTACTATGGTAACAACTGGAACAGTAACTTTGTCTTGTGACAATGGGTAAGGAAGAGTGTCTGCTATTGTTAACAGGTAATCACGTCTTAATCACATGGAATTAAACAAAAAGCCAACTCTTAATTCCTTTAATATCAGTGACTTTTACAATATTAGTAAAGAAAAACAAGTACAGTACTATACTCACAATGTAAGGAGATATGCTAGCACCTATATCAGTAACTTGTAAATATTCTTGAGCAAATTAAAAAAAAAAAAAATAATAATAATAATAATTTGGATAAAACTACATTAAATTACTAGACTATATGTGAACCCATTTAACTAATAGGATTGTCTAATCTTTGTGAAAGATTTACAGTGAGTTATAGGATACTACATTAGCAACAACTCCTCGGCAAACACTTTATTAATACCAATGGAATGATAGCCATCAAACCACAAGAATCAAAATAGGTAGTCCTAAAAAAGTAACAATCTGAGTCCCAAGATTGAAAATATACCGAGTAACAGCCAACTGTCGGAACACAAAATAATTTGACTACCTTTGAGACAATATCTTTGTAAACAACCAGCAGGGACATATCTACGTACAGTAAGGTAGAAACGTACCGGTAAATATAGGGCATAACAGCCTGTAAACCGTTTTCCATTTGTGTGGTAATCGGAGATAAAAATAAACAAAACACAAGATATAAAGAAGTAAGTAGAATAAGTGTGAACACTAATCGAAATCACATTCTTAAATATCAAACTGAACTGGCCTTTGTCCTCAACTGTCTAACTGGGGCATAGCAGGTGGATGGTGGAGGGTGAGCATGACAGAAAGGATTTTTTTTCATTCATATACTGATACTGATAATTTGGCCCTTAAGAACTATTGTATCTTACTTTTCAGAGGTAAGATTCATTGACGTAATATAGAATAGTGGTATAAGCTACAAATGGCTTAACATTATTAGGTAAAGTAATCAAAATCTAAAATAAAATAAAAAAATACATACCTGACATATCTTCCATGTAATAGCATTAGGAAACATAGTTTCACCATATTCCAAGATGATGATCCATCATATCGCATCAAGTTCAAAGCCATGGCTACATGTGAATGGCAGTTATCACAAAACAAGTTGTGCTGAATGAGGAAAAGACTTAATCAATACATAGTCTAGATCTGTGCAAGATAACTTCCATTAGTTTCATAAGATAAAAAAAACCCTCAAAATATGTTCCCCAAAACTAGCTTATTATCATACAGTAACAGAATTTCAATGACAAAATTTGTTATTTCTATACCTACCTGATGTTCGTACTACTTCTTTAAATGCTTGCTTTAATTAACATTTGCCCGTAAAGTGGTAAGAAGCCCAGTACTGATGCACCAGCCTTTTCCATTCCGGTTTTTCTGTCGTCATGATTCAAACCAGACGTGCTCCAGATTGTTTGGATGTTACAGCATATTAAGATGTATTTCTTTCAATTTTTTGCATGGAGTACAATATTAAAGGAAACTGTTTTGATACCTTTCAATTTTTTTTTCTCATTTGCACTTAACCATCACATTTCACTTCAAAAAAAAAAAAAAATGTTTAAAATCATTCTTTCAGACACTTCCAAACTTTTAAACTGTTTCCCATACTCCCACTACCTTCTTTTCTTTGCTTCTCCTTTTATTCTATTAATACCTATAACTCCACTTCAATATACTGTAATCATAATGCTTCTACTTTCCTCTATCCATAGGAACACTGCTTGTTCAAATTTTTGCACATACATCCACATTTTCTTTCACCTCATAAATTTTCATATTCAATACCTGTTTTTTACTAATTTATGGACTGTCATGGGTAGATGCAATACTATTGAAGGAATATATTAAAACAGAGAAACATTTATTCCGAAAGTGTGATCAGCAAGACGATATTCGACTACTGTAGTGTTTGGTCAAACCTGTCATCACCTCACTGTTGTCAGCATTTTGGAAACAAACCAAGCCTAGACGAAGAGTGCCTATAGTGATAAACGAACTGTCTTGTTTGGACCAAGATGTCATCGCCTTAATCAGTGGAGTCGGCAAATTTTAAGAAACCAAACCTCAAGGGATATCCTAGTTTATGAAAAATGTGATCACAGGTGGACATGTACCGCGCTTTTGTTATGACTAAACACGAGGTCCAGGTTGCATGAGAAATTTGTTCTAAAAGCTTCCATGGCATGATCAAAGTGGGGGTTTTTGAGGAAAACACCTTATATGGAAATGATGACTGCCCATTGTAATAAGCTCTGCCCATACATTTGTATATAAACTTCAAGAAGAGATTGTAGAGATGAGATAGGACAGGACATAGGACAAGAGAGGAACTATGTTCGAAGCAGATGGGAACCACGTCCTGACGAGATAAGAAGCAGAGAAGACCAGAAGTCTGATAGAACCAGTTTCCAACCTTACCTTCAGTCGAAAAACACCCCCATCCCCAAAATCCTGTATGGCTGAAAAGATAAAAGAGAGACGAATTGAAGCAGCCAGCTCTACCTGTTCAAGACAAGAAGTAGCCAACACTGCCTGTAGCCTGGCCTTAGTTCTACACTATCAGTGAATTCTTGGAGACTTCTGATGTCCCATTTTGATGCCACCCTTTCTGTGACGTCTTCGAATCTGAAGTCATCGTGCCAGTTTCACCTGAACTTCAGCCGCCCATCTGCAACGTTCTCAAGCCTGAAGCCTCTGTACCAGTATCATCTCAGCAGCTGCAGAAAACTGTTCAACATTCATTAAGTATTTCTACCTTACTGACTGTTCCCTTTTTCTACTAATGTTTTGATTGAATTGATTTGTCAGTTAAAGTAACCGAAGAAGTAATATAGATTTTCTTTATAACTTTGTGAATAAACGTGTTGTGAGTTTCATGAGTTTCTTTTTATATTCATTTTCCATATTTCAATAGTGGTTGTTGAAAATATTTAATTTAAATATTAAAATGACCTGTAACGATATTAAAATCCTAACAGTTGGCGACCTTCTGTACTGTACTTCATCCATGAAAATACATAAAATTTCCTTCAATCAAAAGATTTTTTTCATAAAAAACCCATAACTTTAAGACAGTCTCATCTGCAGTAGCTGCAACCTCAGGAAAATATAAAGAAGTCCCCATTTCTACCTATCTGAGTGAAAATTGGTAATCAGCCCATTAATTTAAAACAATCTGGAAAACTATTTAGGCTGTACAGACTCATTGCTCAAAATTGGTTTTGAAGCTAAGGATAATTAGAGTTACAGGATCTATGATACTGCACCAGTGGCGGCCATAGTTGTAACATTAGTCAAGTGGTTCACAGAAGGCCATACTATGGGCAGAGTCTTGTTAGTAAGGCCACAGATTGTGTAAAAAACTGATTAAGAATTCTAGTTGAATTTACCAATAAGTACTGTCCCTAAAATATCTACTTAGTAAGAACATCATTCTGCAATATGAAGAAATTTTACGGAGCAATGAATCTGATGAAAATAAAGTAAACAGATCAAGCCCTCGTTGCTTTATGGCATTCTTCAATACAAAAAATCCTCATTTTGGAATAATTCCATCTTATCTTTTAACTGATCACTCATTTATCTTGAGTAATTAAAAAATAATTCATATGACTCAACACTGTCATGAAAAGAATGTAGGTCAATATTACAACACACAAACCAATTACAGCTATCACCTTTTGCCATGCATTTCCAAATATCCTGCTTCGCTTCTATCATTAACACAAAGCCATCAATCAATTATTCAAGTTGAAAAGACAGAGAAAAATATCAAACTGCCTTGAATAGGTCACAACAGTACGTCTGTACTCATTGCAGCCAAAGACTAAAGTGAAGTGTTTGACTAGAAAGTGAGAAGGGCTACTTGTCCATAATTATCACCTGTCGTTAACTAACTCGTTAACAAATCTAATGGCCAATATCTTAAAGAACGAAAGGTTTGTACACGTGAGAACATAAAAGTCAAATATGTAAAAAATAACATTTAAATGACAAATTTAGAAGTAATTTGTATTTTTCCTATGATACAAACCTTTAGCTATTTACAAGGGTATACTTTCAGCAAAGCTGAAAGAACGAGCCATTAAAATTTAGCGAGGGTAAACTACCCATCCCGCTAGTTAGCAGGGAGGGTAGGGGAGAGGTAGCTAGCTACCCATCTCACTCACACACCTGTGACTGTGCTTCACTTTGCTTGGAGGTAGGACTTCAAGGGGGACAGGGTTGGCAGGTAAGTTTGTATAAATTGCTAAAAGTTAGTATCATTAGGAAAAATACAAATTACTTCCAAATTTGTCATTTGTTCCATAATTAGAATACAAACATACGGTACTTATAAGGGTGACTCACCCATTAGGAGGGTGGATGTCCCTGCCAATTTGGCTTTTTAGCTTTACCCGGGGTCTCCTTTTTTGAGTAGGTTAGTACCGAAAATAAGGAGACCCTAACAACGCGCTAAACCTTGCTACACAAGGTCTGCAGCCTTCACAAGCTGTGTGTCGAGATATTAGCAGTGTGACTCTCAAGGCAAAATTTATTCCGAGTCTGCGAAAAATAACCGAGTTGACCAGGACTTTCCCAATACCACCTCGCTAGGGTATGGGGACGTAACAGTATTGACACAATACTAGGTACACAAGGGAGCTACGGTCTACCTGCAGTGATTGAGGTCAGCTTGTGCAGAGAACCCAGGATGCTGCTTTCCCCAAAGAGAGGGGAGGATGAAGAAAAGAAGACATCCAGTCATTCTTTTTCGTTCGCGCAGACTAAAACTGGGTAACAGTGCCCTCAACCTTCTGCTGCTTGTCCAATAAGAAGCTTGAGATATTAAACTAACTGCTGGGCAGCCACCAGAGGACCAATATATCGAGTCGCCTGTGGGTCACATCGTGCAGGTAATGGGCTGTAAAAGTCGTCTGGTGCTTCCGCACCCTTGGTTGTAGAGCCTGCGTCACAGAATAATTTCTTTTGAAAGCCAGGGACGTAGCTATGCCCTTGATTTGGGTCAATGTGTTGGAGGAGGATCTGGATTCACAGCATAATCGATGACTGCGAATTCATCCATGTTTTAAGTGATCCTCCTCTTGTTTCTCCTGGTGCTGACAAATAGTGAAGGCACCCAGGGGCGGGCTGCTACTGTACTCTTGAGATAGAGTCTCAAACTCCTCTCTGGGCACAGTAACAGATGATTTGGATCGCAATTACGGAGCGGCGACTCGCTATCCAGGAGTTGAATCTAAGATCCGACACCCCTGGATTCTGAGTCTTGGCAACAAACTTAGGGACGAAGCTGAACATTACCTCTCCTCATCCCCTTGAATGGCCGATGTCGTATGAGAGGTCATGAAGTTCACTGACTAGTTTGGCAAGTGGGAACACCGTCTTCCAAGTAAGGTGGTGATCTGTTGCCTGGAGTAATGGTTGGTAGGGAGGCCTCTTTAGAGATTGGAGAACTCGAACCACGTTCCGAGGGGGAGGTCTCACTTCCAACTAAGGACAGGTAAGTTCGTGTAAGTACGTATAAGTAAGGCAAGTTCTAGCGATGAGGAGATATCCATTCCTTTCAGTTTGAAGGCAAGGCTCAAGGCTGAGCAATAGCCTTTCACTGCCAAAACTGAAAGGCGCCTTTCCTCCCGCAACAAAACAGAGGAACTCTGCTATTGCTGGAATAATGGCATCGAGTAGCGAGATACCCCTTCCACGACACCAACCACAGAATTTCTACTGTTAGATGGGATAGGAGTTGCAAAAAAGTACCTCATTGTTTGTTGATGTGAGCCACTACTGTAGTGTTGTTGCTCATTACCACCACTGAGTGGCCTGACAGGAACTGATGGAACTGTTGAAAGGCCAGAAAGATGGCCATCATCTCTAAGAGATTTATGTGTAGGTACTTTTCGGAGTCTGACCAGAGGCCTGAGGACATGTGGTACAGCACGTGGACCCCCTACCCTTTTTTTGATGCGTCGAAAAACAGCTTCAAGTCCAGGGGGAGACTGAGAAGATCTACACCCCTCCGTAGCTTCTCAACAGCCACCCACCACTCGAGGTCCGTCCATTCCGCTGGTACCATCGGAATCAGAACGTCTGGGAAATCAAGGGACTGATTTTAATTAGACTTCAGTTGCCACTGGAAAGATCGAATTCTGAGGAGGCCTTTGAGAACTAGACAGGCCAGGGATGATAGGTGTCCCGAGGAGACATACAGTAGCCATTTCTGGGCTGGGAGTTATTCTCGCCTGAGGAAAGGTCTTGCAACCTTTCTCAGCCTCGTTATCCTGTCATCTGATGGGAAGGCTTTAAGGAGAATGGTGTCTAAAATCATTCATAGGTATACTGTACCAGTCTCTGAGTGGAAAGCAGGGAAGATTTCTCAAGGTTAACCATAATCCCCAGATCTTGGCAAAGCCTCAGAAGTTTGTCACGGTGCTGAAGAAGGGTTGCCACTGAGTCTGCCAGGATTAGCAAGTCATCCAGATAACGGAAGAGACGGACGCCGATCCTGTAAGCCCAGGATGATACTAGGGAGAACACTGAAGACTTGGGGTGCTGTGGAAATGAAAGTCCGAAGCACAGTACCCTGAACTGGTATTTCCTGTTGTCTACATTGAATCTCAGATACTTCAGTGAAGATGGATTATTTGGGATCTGAAAGTATGCGTCCTTCAGATCCAGCGTGCACATGAAGACCTGTGGTCTTACCGCTTGTCTAACCTTCTCCAGCATGGTGTGGACTTCGGCCCAAAGGGACAGCTACTTTGCAGATCCCTTCGTATCGGAGTTCATTGACGTTGGGTCTTGACCACTGGAGGGAGAGATGAGGGAACGGGATGCCAATACCCTGTGTAAGGACTCTCCCCTGGGAGAGAACTCAGTCTGAACCGATGAAGAAGAGGGTAAGGCAACGCTTGACCTTACCTTGGACACCCTGATGGGGGTGATGCTGTTCCTCAGAACGGCGTCGTTCTTTCAAACGTTGACGATGGCCGCTATGCAGTCGAAGAGTGCTCGCGAGTAGTCACCAGTCGACAAGCTGCTGATGGGGATTGCCAATCGTTTAGTGGATTGCCGTGATGGTGAACGGCTAGCAGCGAGGAGGGTGTTGTTTGCCTTCCGATCTTTCTGGGGAACTACGGGCAAAAGGTGACTAGTGAGTGGTTGAAGGCAGCTGATGGACTGCTGAGCTTTGAACTGCCGGTGAATGGCGATCGGCGAATCGGCAATATGTGAACCGAAAATGATGACTGACGAACAGTCGAAGGCTGTCTGGTCAGTCAGCCAACCGTCATCTGCCGTCGATCGGTAGGTTAACTCGATGATCAGCGAGTTGGTGATTGAAGAGCCGAGGGTGAATGGCAAACCGTTGATGAGTGGCAAATTAATAAAGTTCAAATGGCGAACGGCCGCATGCCGACGGGTCATTGAAGGACGAGTCACTGGGGGGTTAGAACTAGCTGAAGTCACGAACCTGAGTTTGTTGACAAGCAGGTAACGAGGTGAGTTGGTCAGAAGAGGGCAGTAAGGCTGGCAAATGACAAAACCGAGGAGTCTGAGGTCACAGGTGAAAGGTAATCAGAGAGATGTATATTGGCGATCGGTAAGCTGGAGAGTGATGATTGGTGAAAGCACGAGCAGACAACTGGGGATCGTTGAGCTGGCAAAGTAGGCTGGGGATCGGTGTGCTGACAATCGGATGATTGGATAAGCTGAGGAACAGCAGTATGGTTCGACGATGAACAAGTTGGTGATCAGCTAGCCAGAGATTGGCAATCAGCGCTCAGAGATCTGAGAGGACAGTCAAGAGTGCTGGCGATCGACAAACGGATGGTTAGAGTAAGGTTCGACAATCGGAAAATTGAGCTAACGAGCAAGTGATCAGTGAGTTAGCCATAGATGACTACCGAGGATCAGCGATCGGCAAGCTAGCAATCAACAAGCTAAATATTGGCTATCGGTGAGCTGGGGATCAGCAACTGGCAAGACTGGAGGTCGATGATCGGAGAGGGACAAACTAGCAATCGGCGATTGGCGAGCTAGCGAACAGCAAGCTGACGATTGGCTATTGGTGAAAAATGAGCTAGCGATTGGTGAGCTAGCGTTCGGCGATCGGTAAGCTGGCAATTGGAAAGCTAATGATTTGCGTTCAGCGAGACTCGAGGTCATCGATCAGAGAAATAAAAGCTAGCAATCGGCGATCGGCAATCTAGCAAGCTATTGATGAAAGATGAGCTAGCGATCGGCTATTGGCGAGCTGGCAATCGGTGACTGGCGCGGTCAACGATTGGAGAAAGACGAGCTGCGCTAGGTCAGAACAGCTGGTCTGCGAACAGCCGAACAATGATCTGGAGACAGGATGTGCCCTTTGGAAGGTCAAACATCCTCAGGAGAGGCTCGTGAGAGAGACTCAATGGTGCGTTCTCGAGACTCAATGGTGCTTCATGAACCGGGGTTTTTTGACGAGCAGGCGAACGGTAAGCTAGCGATCGGCAATCGGCGAGAGGTGACCACTCGCAGGAGAGATTTGCCTTGGACTTTGCACCGCCCCTGACAGATGAGTCGACTCAGCATGGGGGAGAAGCGTAGACTTTTGCAAAGAAACACCAACAGCAATCGGCGACGATGTGATGAGATGCAGATGATGAAGGGAAGCTCTCCCTCGAAAGGGGGGACAACAACATCTACGGAGGAAAACTCTCCCTCGGAAGGGAAAGTAGTCCAACCCTTGAGGTGGACCTTCGGGCAGCGCTCTTTGCTTCCCATCAACAAGCCTTGTTCAAGTTGAAGATCTGCATTGAGCTATACATGAGAAAACGTAACCGGAGCTAGATCCTCGAAGACGGTGTGCTGATCAGGAGCTGCCACAGGTGCAGGAGGACAGGAAAATGATGGCGCAGTGACAGCAGATTCCTCAGGAACGAACAGCACTGCTCTTCTACGTCAGCTATCTTAGTCGAACGAAGAAGAACGGCATCACTAACTGAGGAAAAGTAAAACAAATTATGTAACAAAAACTCCCTCAGGAAGAGCACCTAGTCCGCGTACGGGAAAGGTGAGAAAACAGACACAAATCAAGGACTGCGCACTCCCTTCCCTGGCAACGTAAAAATTGTAACAAAACAAGAAATAAAATTAATCAATTCAGCTAAGAAAAATGAACTAGTCGGGAGAACCACTTGACCCTCTGGCGGGAAGGGGGTTCCCCGCGGAGATGAAGCTGAAAAGTTAAATTACAAACAGTTATAATTTCACTTAATTGATAAAAAAAAAAAACATTCGGAAGCGCAACCTAACCGCGACCGGGAAAAGTGCTCCCACCGCAGAGTATACTGCCGGCCACCAATGAAAAGTGAGTGGCAATGACCTTGAGAAAGTGCAAGACCGAAGTCAAGCTCTGAGAAGGCCACACTCCCTTCCCCCTCCTCCACCAGATTACACATAGAGGGAAAGTGACAATAACAGCTAAACAGAGGAGTATCCAACGATGACGATTCTCCTGCGACAGCTGAGTCCACGGAAGGCTATCCGTCAATGCAATGATCGATGTCCAAGGGAGAAAGGTAGGGAGGGAAGGTTCTCTGCCCTTGAGAACCTGCTGTACTACATTATCACACACACACCAACATACACTGTAAGGAAAGCTACAGCCTATTTATAAAAACATTAAGAATGTTTTCATATACAGGTAGTTGCCGACTTACAACATATGCGACTCATGACGGTTCAACATTACGACGATTTTTTTCACTGCGATGACGTTACAAGTAGGTCTGAAATAGTATACTAATAGGAAAAATTTTCCTTGGAAATAATCTATTTTCTTGTATAAAATAGAACTGTTTTATCTTGATAAGTTAGTAGCTTCATTTATTGTCAATATACAGTATCCATTTTCAGTAAAAATATGTTAAGAAAAGTTTCAAGATCTGTTGAGTTCATATGATTATTGCCTGGTGACGTTATATTACCGGTGGAAAGCGAGCGGGCAACAGAGTGATTTCCTTAAAAAAAAAAAGCAAACGATTAGTATTAGTATTCCCATTATCAAGATATCAAGTAATGATACAAAGCATTTTGTGTTTGTATCGATTGTTATGAGTACTATTTAGCGTAAATTTAACTGTACGCTGGTTTTACTTCATCTCGGATAATAGATCGATATCTATCTAAAGAAAGTACACTAACGGGACAAACATTTTCTTAGAAATAATAAATTTTTTTTATATTATAAAAATGAAATACTTTTGCTTGATAAGTTAGTATTTTCTTTTATTTCTTGCAAGAAAAAGGAAAGGGTTTTACATCGTTTGCAAGTCATTCTTTATCGAGTTCCCATCACACATCCTGTGACGTCATATGTATGGTGGAATGCGCGCGGGCAAACCAATTTATTTCTTTTTGGTGTATTACCGAGTAATCATATTATACCCATTATCGAATCATCGAGTAATGATACAATGAATTTCTGATATTTAAAGAAATATGAAGATTTAACGGTGAAGTAAAAATCAAAATACGGAGAGAGAGAGAGAGAGAGAGAGAGAGAGAGAGAGAGAGAGAGAGAGAGAGAGAGAGAGAGAGAGAGAGAGAGAGAGTATTCATATGATAACTAATAATGTCTATAAACGGACAGTATGGAAACTGTGATACCCTGCAACATATAGTTGCTGATATAATATTGATTATGAAGAGATTTTGAATAAGTTAAGAATATTACATTAACAACTCCATGATATTCGTACTATATGTGCTCATAATCGCAATACGGTAGAGTGACCTATAGATCAGCTGATGTCTCCCGAAAGTAATTGTTGATTATTGGAATGCTCAAGAAATTGAAAAATAAAATACAAACATGCTTTAATAAACCACAATAATGACTAATGATAAATGAGGACTTAATAATGAATAAAAAATTAAATATTGTACTTATGAAGCTTTTGAAATAAACTACCAATACAAGCCCGCAACCACACACTCGCACAGAATGAGAACGTATTAGCATGATAACTAGTAATTTGGGCTATAAACAAATTGTATGAAAACTGATATCCTCTAACATTTTGGTGCTGATATAATACTGTATTCATCATGAGGATATTTTGAATAAATTTAGAAATTATATAAAAAATACGCCACTTGTATGAGAGCAAACTATCGATACAGTAGCAAGACCTTCAGATCAGGTGATCATAACTAAAGGTAAACAAAATATCAAATAATTCTTGATGTTTAAAATTCTTCCAAAATTGGATAATAGAATACAAAAATACTTTAATAGACCATATGATATCCTACTAAACAAAAAAAGGAAATAATAGTATTCAGTGAGAAAATATTGATAAAATATGACTTAGATGATTGCTGAATCATGACGCATCATAATAAATCTACAGAAACTACACTTCATGAATTCGAAATACGCCGAAATCGACTTACGACGCATCTCTCAGTCCCTATCTCCGTTGTAAGTCAGCGACTACCTGAAATACTGTGTAGAAGAGAAAATGTAAGTTAAAAAGACAAAGATTAATAGCAGCCCAAAATAGGCAAGGAGGAAAAGCGGCAACAATAATCACTCTCTCTCTGAGCCAAAAGTAAAGTGAAGCACAGTCAGAGGTGTGTGAGTGAGAGGGGTAGCTAGCTAATGCCCTACCCCCCCGCTAACTAGTGGGATGGATAGTTAACCATCACTAAATTTTAAAGGCTCGTCCTTTCAGCTTCGCCGGAAGTATACCCCTATAAATAGCGTAGGTTTGTATTCCAGTTACGGAACAATTAATAATTGGAAACAAACTTACCATCCTCCCTTGATACTCTTCCGATGCTAGTGTCACACTTCGATCGTAAGCACTTGGTCCTCCTTGTGCTCTGTATGGATCTAAAACCCAATACTTTGTTGGCCACCCAAAAGCCATGTTGTCCTCAGATACAAAATATGGTCCAGCAAAATCTCTAATAACACCAGAGGTCATAGCAATCCCCATGTGACCAATGAATGGAAAAAGCCACCTGTAAAAATCAATGTAATTATTCACTTACAACTTTTTAGGTCTACAGTAATCTATAACACATTATACAAACTGTATCTTATTGCACTTAATCAAGACTGACTTGGAAATTTAATATAGGTGTACAGTGTGATGAGAACAGAGTATGCAATGGAAAATGAAATAACATTGGAAGGAAAAAGGATTAATGAGGTAGAATCATTCAAGTATTTAGGAACTATGATCTCCAATATAGGGTCTATAGAATTAAGAGTTTACTGAAAGACTGAAAAAAACAAATTAGACAATGGCTAGGTTAAGTAAATTTTGGAAATCAAATCGCCGGAAATTGCACATAAAAATCAGACTATATATCAGTTTAGTGAGATCGGTGTTACTCTATGAACATGATATATGGTATGACAATGAAACAATCTCCAATAGATTTAGTGGATTTGAGAACAAAGCCCTCAAAAGGATATTGGGACTTAAATGGCAGGACAGGATTAGAAATGAAACTATAAGAGAGATTACTCGAGTGCCATATGCAGATGAAATCATGCATGAGGGGTAGATGGAGATAGTTTGGGCATGCTCATCACACTATCTAAGAGAGATTAGTTCACCAAACGTTCAGCTGGGAGCCAAAAGGAACTAGAAGAGTTGGAACACCCAGGCCTACATGGCTGAGGACTATGAAGCTCGAAGTAGATGATTAATGGACAAGTTTTGAATTAAAAGCTCAAGATAGAGATGACTGGCGAAAAATAACTGAAGCCCTTTGCGTCAATAGGCGTAGGAGGAGATTATAATGAAGATGATGATGATGATGGTATATAGTGCTCTACCAAGTCATAGAATACTGTATCATGCCATTTAAAAAGGTCAAATTTTGAATAATTTGTATTTTTCCTAACTATACAAACAATATGGGACACACGTGCTGTTTAGAGGTCACCCTGACACCTTGTGATCCTTATAGGACGATGGCCAAGCAATCGGTGCTAGCACAGAATTTAGCAATGTGACTAGACCAAGTAAGCATAAAATTAGAGTTAAGCTCCTCACTTAGCCTAGACATTGGCCGACACAACCTCACTTGGAGAATGGGGACATAAAAAATATTTCTACATATACAGTATTAGGTTGCGCAAAGGGCATGGTACTCACCCGCAGTCAGAGGTGGTAAGCTTGCAGAGTTCCTCGGATAATGAACCCCAAGAAAGGGGAGGATGAAATAGGATATGGTTAGTCACTCACACACTCATCCGGGATGTACTCACAGGTATCATCTGCTCTCAACCAACTGCTACTTGTCCTACAAGGGAGCTGAGGTGTTATTAATCATGTTTTGTGCAACCACCACAGGACCTAAAGTAAATGCATCTAAGTTCCTGTGGGTTATATCTTGCAGGTAGTGGGCGGTGACCGCTGTTTGCAGTTTCCACACATGCGCTTATAACACCTGCATCACAGAGAAATTCTTCTTAAATGCCAGGAATGTGCTGACACTCCTGGCTTTATGAGCACAGGGACAATGATTGGAGATATAGAACCTGGATGCATGGCTCTCTCAATTTCCTGTCTAATCGCAGAGGATAAAGAGTTCTTTGTAATCTTCCTCTGGTTCTCCAAGTGCTCACCAAGAGCCTGCTGATCTGATGATGAGCTTTGGAGGTTCTTTTTAAGCATCTCCTTCTTGCCTTCATAGGGTAGAGTAACAGTTGGTCTGGGTCATCTGTTACAGAACGGAGACTTTCAATTTGGAAGGGCTTGATTCTAGGATCTATTCCTGCTGGATTTTGAGTCTTTGTATGACTCCAGGACGAATCACAGTGTCACTTGCCCCCATCCCCATGAATGGGCGAAGTCACAGGACCGACCATGCAGTTCATTGACTCTCTTTACAGAAGAGAGAGCTAGGAGAAAGACCAACTTTTGGGCCAAGTCACAATCGATCTGATGCTTGATGAAAATAGTGCTCCTTTCAGTGAGTACAGTATTCCACTACTTCCTCAGGAGGTAGTCTGATTCCCGACTGAGGGCAGGTGCGCTCAGAATTCTGTACGAAGAGCGTCCGTCCTGTTGAGGGAATGCTAACTCCGTTCAGTTTAAAACGAGGGTTAAGGTCGAGTGATAGCCTTTCACTGATAATACTGAACAAATTTTCCTCTCTGAGAACAAGAAGAGCTCCTCTATTGTAGATATAGTGGCACTGAAGGGAGCGATACCTTGTCTATGACGCCAACCACAAAGGACGGTCCACTTTGCTTGGGATACTAAAGCAGATGTTTCACCAGAGGTATCCTGCCATTCTTTTGTCCCTAGTCTCAAAAGCCTTTATTTCTGGGGGGTTGCTGGATAACCTCCAGACATGAAGACAAAGCGATGGAATTGTTTGATCAAAGATATCCACGTGGTTATCCGTGTAGATCAGTAAATGGAGGGAGCTCTCGTGGTGCCTCTGAGTAGATGCAAAAGGCCCAGGAATCACACAGAATGTTGCCTCAACTAAGCTATTAGGTGTTATCGAGGGATCTTGCGATGCCCTGACTTTGTTTAGAAGCCTCCTTACTAAGCCGAAGGAGGGAAACGTGTAGACTTCTGTCCTGTCCCACGGATGTTGAAAGCCATCTTGTCAGATTGCTTAGGCACCCGGTACTGGTGAGCAGTATGCCAAAAGATTCCGGTTTAGGGAAGACGCAAACAGGTCAATTGTTGGTGAACCTTACAAAGTCAAACTCTGTTGGCTATCTGTCATCTCCAAGACCATTCAGAGCTTGCTATCCGAGTCCCCCTGCTCAGATTGACCACCAGCACATTTCTTTTTGCCCGGGGTGAAACGGGCTGAAAGGCTCGAGTTGTTCTCCTTCCCTCCGAGGATTCCACAGCTAATAGGCAGAGGTGCCATGAAAAGTACCCCCTTGCTTGTTTTGGTTTGTGTGACACCACTGTAGTGTTGTCATTCATCAGCACTACAGAGTGCCCTGAAAGGAGGAGCTAATGGAATCGTTTGAGGGTGAGAAAGACTGCCCTTATTCCAGGTTTATGTGGTACTGTCACTTGGATTCGGACGAAAGTCCAGATGCTACGATGTGCAACAGGTGAGCAACCCCTTTTTTTGATGCGTCTATGAAGAACAACAAATCTGAGGAAGGAGAGAGGAGGTCTACTCCCCTGAGCAAGTTGGTGTCTGACACCCACCACTCAGGTTTCTCTTCTGCTCTAGACCTATCGGCACTGAAGTGTTCGGTGGGATGAGGGGCTAAGGCCAAGAGCTGAAACTGTTGGAGGATGATAGGTCAATCCTGGGACCACCTGTTTCACCGCCTGAATAAGGTCCAGGGATTGGATGTCTCTTGAGAATGATTGTACTTCCTCATACTTGAGCTTTGACAAACCCTGGGTCAAAGTGTAGCACATGGCTGTGATCGTCTAGTGATCAAACGTCAATGTAGCTTGAAGGTGGCGCTTCCATAAACGCGTGCGATCACTAACAGGTGAGGTGGTGGTCCTTCCAGAGTGCACGATCAGATGTAATGGTGGTCAAGAAAAAGCACTTAATTGCAAACAGGTGAGACACGATCATGAACTGGAGAGGAGGCTCTCTCACAGGAGCGCATGATCGCAAACAGGTGAGATGGGGCTCCTGTAGGAGCACGCACCCACAAAAATAACAAATTTGGAAGAAATTTGTATTTTTTCTAGCATACAAACCTGCAGCTTTCTATAGGGGTATCACTTTCAGTTTTAAGTACTGTAATACCTTTATAAATACAGTAGCGAAGGGTTTGTATTTATGCTAGAACAAAGGTGATGTGGCGTTCCTAAAGTAGCGGGTAATTGCGAACAAAAGAGGTTCCGCTCTTTTGGGAGCTTGTGAGGGCATAGTAGCTTCCTAATTTATAGTAACTCTCTAATGGGTACGAGAACAGGTGAGATGGCGCTCCTGTAGGAAGAAGCCATCATAGACAGATAAGGTGGCGCTCCCTTATAAGAGCAAGATCACATAGTACCACACTAATGTGTAGTAGAGTACTAATGGGCGTCTAAGTAATTTATAATCTCACCATCTCTTTCTTTGTTATTGGTGATTTGGGGAACAGTGTTTCACCCATGGAGAGAGAAACAGTAAGAATCACTTATATGTAACTCCTATCAATCAGTTTTAAAGGAGTAATAGTCTAAAAAAAGGAGGGGGGGGGAGAAGGGCGGTACCTTTTCTTCTGACTGACAGTGAGCTCCAAGTCTGATGAAAGCGTGGATCCGGAGTTAGCCAAAGAGACAAAGGTGCAGCAGAGGTGTAGGAATAACCTGAAGTTCTCCTTCAATCAACTGTGCACATGGATTATTCATTCCTAAGTTATGATGCAATTGTCATCATTACTACACACTAGTGAGGGAATAGCAAACAGCAACAGGAATGCTGTTAACAGGAACAAAATGTGTAAATCAGCAGGTTACAGTACTGTACACAGAAACCGTCTGTCTGCTACAGTTATTGGGAAAACTGCAAAACCTTGTCTTCCTTAATTTCCATCACACACAATGAACTGCTAACCATAAACTAGAAAAACAAATAAATAATTAAAACACCCAGATGATGGCGATGGGAGTACTGTACATCTGTATTCTACGGCTACTGTAAACAAAGTGGCTATTCAGTGTACTGGCTAGACTTCCTCATCACCCACCAGCAACTATTGATGCCTAGTTATAAATCTAACCAGCCGAAGTTCTAGCCAACCTAAAAGCAGATTCTTATTAAACGACAAGAGTTTGCATTTGTGTAGGAACAATTACTAATTAACAAATAATGCAAGTAGTAACTTAACAAATCGAGACATTTTTTGTTACTTACGACAATAAGGGCAAAGGAGTCCAAACAATACAGCATGGAAATCTATGCCTTGCAGGATCCATTTTTGCTATTATCACAGGACTTTCAGGTGGACTTTCGGGAAGGTAATTAGTTTCCAACATCAGACTGCAAAGAGGAAAAATAGGAACAAATAAAGTAAAAAAAAAATAAACTTAAGCAAATAAAAAATGTTTTGGTGGAAAAACTAAGTGGATAAGTGATAGCTTATCACTTTGCTAGACTAAATAGTCAATTATTTGGCATCTCAAATTGCTAATTTTCAATTTCATTTGAGATTGTTCACACTAATTTTCTCTGGGACATTAAAAACAAGGATGTGCTTAATTAGATCAGCTAGTGCACATGGTATCAAGTACTGTAAGTGGACTTTTTTTTCAAGCAAAGTACTTTTATCTATCAAGTAAAAGGTAATTATATACTAAATAAGAGGATTAAACATTATGAGCAGTGCATCTAAAAGGTTACTGTATTGTATTTTCATTGTGCTATACTCCACATAATCTCAGGCAAAACTTTAATAGTACCTGATAGTAATGCCTGATTCTAATCTTCCTTTTCAGGTGAAAAAAATAACATTCGGAGATCATTTGTATTTTTCCCTAACTATTACAAACCTGGAGTTATTCATGTGGATATTCTTTCAGCGGCAGCTGGAGGTAGCCATTAAACTTCAATTGCGAGGTGGCAACCCTGCCTAACCACTTAGTGGGTAGGCACAGGGTGGCTGGGGGGGTACCCAGCTGCCTTTATATATACTCTCACAGCTGTGAGATGTCACTTTTTATTGCAGGCAGGACTCCTGGGGGACAGGTGGTAGCAGGCCAATTTACATAACTCAGGTTTATATTGGTTAGGGGAAAATACAAATTATCTCCAAATTTATAATTTGTTCCCATACTAACAAACCTTCCGTTATTTATGTGAATGACTCACTCTTAGGTGGGTGGAAGTCCTAGATCTGGCATGGACATTGACCCGGTTTTACCTAGTACTGTACTGTACTGTAAATGACTGTGGTCAAAGGAAAACTTCGACACCTCGCTGAAATATACAAAGTGAGTACCAGTATATTCGCGGCCTGTTTAATATAGTAACATAGAGGTTGTTCTTTGTATGAAACATCTGAGTTTTAAATCGGAAAAAAACAACAAGACGTATCCCATTGCTCCCTCGCAGAAGTAATAGTGAAATGGACAGTATAAAAATTTTATGGCTTATACTAGGCTACACAAGGGAAGCGATAATTACCTACAGAGGTTGAAGACAGCTTGCAGAGGGACCCATGGCGCTGTACCCCAAGAAAGGGGAAGATGAAGGAAGGAAAGCTAGACATTCTTGTCATTCATCCCAGTCTTACCCCGGGTAACCAATGGCCTCAACCAACTTCTACTTGTCCATTAAGGAGCCTGAGTTACAGTATCTTAAACCACTTGTTGAGCAGCCACCATAGGATTGATAGTAAATGTATCTAGCCTCCTGTGGGTCACATCTTTGGGGTAATGGGCTGTGAATGTGGTTTGTCTGTTCCACACACCAGCTTGGAAGACCTGCAACACAGAAAAGTTGCGTTTGAACAAGAGGGAAGTACTGATTCCTCTGACGTCATGAGCTCTAGGTCAACAAGCCTGAGGAGGATCTGGAGCCAAGGCTCTTTCGATCACTTGGCGAATCCAGGAGAATACTGTGTTCTTTGTGATCCTCCTCTTTACTCTCCATGAATTAACAAACAGTGATGTTAATCTGGGCCGTATTGCAGCATTGCGTTTAGGATAATATCTCTCCTCACAGGGCAAAGCAACAACTGATCTGAGTCGTTGGTTACAGAACGATGACTCAAAATCTGAAAGGGCCCGAATCTAAAGTCCAGCGCCCCCAGATTTTGAGTCTTAGCAATAATCTCAGGGACGAAACTGAGCGTCACTTCCCCCCCATCCCCTTGAATGGGTGATGTCATATGAGAGGAAATGCAGTTCACTGACTCTCTTTGCCGAGGCTAAAGCAAGCAGGAACACAGTCTTCAAAGAGAGATTTCGGTCAGTTGCATGGCGTAATGGTTCGTAGGGAGGTCCTTTTAGGGATCTCGGTACACGAACCACATTTCAAGGCGGAGGCTTGATCTCTGCCTGGGGGCAAGTGATCTCATAACTCCGTATGAGTAGAGAAAGCTCCAACGAAGAGGAAATGTTGACTCCTTTCAGCTTGAAGGCAAAGCTCCAGGCTGAGCGATAGTCTTTCACCGCCAATACTGAAAGGAGCTTTTCCTTCCAAAGGTATACAAGAAACTCCGCTATTCTTGGAATAGTGGCATCGAGTGGAGAGATATTCCTTCCACAACACCAACCAAAGAAGACTCTCCACTTGGCCTGATAGACCAAGGCTGAGGATCTACACAAGTATCCGGACATTCGCTCCGCAACTTGTAGTGAAAAGCCCTTCTGAGTGAGGAGACACTGGAGTCTCCACCCGTGAAGTTGAAGCGACTGCATGGTCTTGTGGAAGATGTTCGCTTGTAGCTGTCTGAGTAGATCTGGTCGTGGAGGGAGTTCTCTCGGTCGATCTACAAGAAGTTGCAGGAGGTCTGGGAACCACTCTGCGTAATGCCATAGCAGAACTACAAGGGTCATCAATAGATCTTTGGACGCTCTGGTTTGGTTGAGTAGCCTTCTCATCAGACAAAACAAGGGGAAAGGCGTACACATCGATGTTGTACCACCGTTGTTGGAATGCATCTTGACATAGAGCCTGAGGGTCCAGGACTAGAGAACAGTAAAGTGGGAGCTTGCTGTTCAGAGATGCTGCGAACAGGTCTACAGTCAGGGGACCCCAAAAAGTCAGGACTTTGTTGGCTATCGAACGATTCAAAGACCATTCAGAGCCTACTATCTGAGTTCTTCTGCTCAGATTGTCCGCGAGCACATTCCTCTTGCCGGGAATGAAGCGAGCTGATAGAGCCACCGAATATTCTCCTGACCATCTGAGGATCTTTACTGCAAGATGGCATAGAGGCTGCAAAAAGGTACCGCCCTGTTTGTTTATGTAAGCCACTAATGTGGTGTTGTTGCTCATCAACACCACAGAGTGACCTGCCAGCAACTGTTGGAACTGTGGAAGAGCTAGGTAGGCTGCTCTCATCTCTAGAAGATTTAGGTGCTGGTACCTTTCTGATTCTGACCAAAGGCCAGAGATTGTATGGTGCAGCAGATAAGCCCCACACCCTTCTTTTGATGCATCTGTAAAGAGCATCAAATCTGGAGAGGGAAAGAGAAGATTCTGGCCTTGCCGAATTTTCGTCTACCATCCACCAACTCAAAAATCCGTCACCTGATCCTGGGTTATAGGAACTTGGGTGTTCGGTGAGCCATAATGTTGGTTCCGCATGGAGTTCAGCTGCCATTACAGGGATCTTATCCTAAGGCAGCCGTTTGGAACAAGACAGATGAGAGAGGTTAGATGGCCAAATAGACTCTGCCAACGAGAGACCGGAAGAACTTCTTTCCTGATGAAGGGAGCAGCCACTTCCTTCAGCCTGTGTACTCTTTCATCTGATGGGAAGACTTTCTCTAGGACAGTGTCTGATCATTCCAAGGTATACCAGTCTCTGTGAAGGTTGCAGTGATGACTTCTTGCAATTTATCAGGACCTCCAGATCCTGACAAAACTCGAGAACCCTGTCTCGGTAACGAAGAACGGTCGTCTCCAAGTCTGCTAGGATCAGCAAGTCATCCAGATATCTGAGAAGACGGATGCCGTTCTTGTGAGCCCAAGATGAGACTAGGGCAAACACTCTGGTAAAAACCTGAGGGGCTGTCGAGAGACTGAAGCAAAGAACCTTGAACTGGTATACCTTTCCTTTGTGAATGAACCTTAAATACTTACTTGAAGACGGATGTCTTGGGATCTGGAAGTAAGCGTCCTTCAGATCCAGTGTGCACATGGAGTCCCTTGGACGTGCTGTTTGATTGACCGTGTTTGCTGTCTCCATTCTGAACTGAGTCTGTTGGACAAAGTTGTTCAGAGGGGAGAGATCGATCACTGGTTTCCAGCCTCCAGTCGTCTTTTTCACCAGAAAAATCAGACTGTAAAAGCCTGGAGACCCATCCACTATCTCTTGGAGAGCACCCTTCTGCAGCATGGTCTGGACTTTGTTCCGCTGCGGATCCCTTCGCATAGAAGCCGAGATGCACTGGGTCCCAAGTCAGAGGAGGGAGAGATTGAGTGAATAGGACGCAATACACTAGGGCGATCACATCGACCGTCCAAGAATATGTCCCATGAAGCTGCCACCTCTACCAGCGGCGCTGTAGGCATGCTATTCATAGTGGGAGTGGCCACCTCGGCTGCCTTCCTTCTTTCCCCTGAAGGACTTGAACCCCTTCTGTCCTTTGGACTGAAAGAGCCGCTTAGATACCTTAGAAGGTCCCGAGGACCTAGCATTTGACTGGTTAGAGGAAGGTGCTTGCTGAAGCCGAGAAGACTGGGAAAGTCTACCATAGGACAGAGATGTCATGGCCCTATGGAGGAGAGAATCATTTGACGATTTCCTCCATCGCTCAACAGCCCTCTCTGTCTCCTTCGGAACTAAGAGAGAAGAACCCTCGAGAGTGGAGTTCCTCAGTTGAGAGACCTCCACTTTCGGCAACTGCTTATGTGACCGTCCTATGATGGTATCTCTCCTCCTGAGTATGGCGTTCACCCACAGATTAACCACATGGTAAGATAGGAACTCAAGAGTCCGAGTATATAACAGTAGGAAGGACTCCGTCTTCCTGACCGACTCCTTCAACAAGTCATGGGAGCGAACCAAGAATCCTAGTCATCCTAACCATAGATCTGGCCATGAAGCAGCCTCCATGGCATACTTCGCGCCTCTCTCAACGTTCAGGATCTCAAGCACAGACAGTGAGGCCATCAGAGTGGAGAGGGATTGAGTAGAAACTCCCTTCGTTAGGGACTCTATCGAAGGGTCAAGGGACATGGGAGTGTGGTTCCCCTTCGATCTCGTAATACTTCCTTTGTAACACAAAAGGAAGTGGAAGAGACAGAGATGAGGAACCTGCCCTCAAGGAATTGGAAGTTCCGGCTATCTGAGAGATAGCTTTCCTCTTGGCAGCTGTCAGGCCTTTGGACTAGGGCAAAGCTGCACTGGACAGGGAAGGCTTCTGGGTCTCAAAAATCTTGTCAAGCACCATATCCTTCCCTTCCTGGGTGGTGGAACCAGGAATAGATAGCCTGTTAATGGCCCTCATACAGGTGAGGACCAGCCAAAAGGTATTTTCCGACTCTTTCCTCTTCTGTTCGGAGTGACAGTTCGGACTGGCTACCTTTGGAAGATTTTCATCTTCCGAGTCTAAGGGGTCGACCACCTCCAGGCTCACGTCTAGAGCCTGGGGTAGGTCAGGGTTGTCAACTGAAGCCGTGGATGGACCCGCCACTGGGGACCGCGTCATTGCTTCATCCTCTCTAGCTTCCCTTGCCATAGTGTTCTTTGGTTTCGTCTTAGAGACCTTCGATTCCCTTCGCACGGTACGATCCTCCGCGATCTTAGGAGGTGGAACCTGCGAGGACTTCGAGGACTTAGACGAAACCTTAGGCTTAGTACCTGGATGCTCTTCCTCTGGAAGACGAACAGAAACCAGATGCTGGTCCGGAGGCACTACCTCGATGTCTTGAGGATTGGATGGATTGCGTTCTCCCTTTGCAAGCCCATGCTCCTACTCGTCCTAGGATGGATGATGTCAGCCTGAGGTGGAGTCATGCCTCTCATCCGTCTCCTCTACCTCTTCTTAATGACTTCCTTTGCCTTTACTGGCATGAAAAGCAAGTTAGCCATGTATGAATCAGCAGGGGCTTGGCCTTCTCCACACTTTCTCTGCCGTCGACTTCCTTCTAGGGTCTTGACTCTCAGTTGACGAGCTCGACGTGGGTTCCAAAGGTATCCTAGGGGTAGCCCTGACTGGATCAGTCGGGGATTGTGGTGCTGGAGATGCCAACTTCAGAGCCTTCAGGATATCGGCCATGAAGGTCGATGCCCATGGAGGAAGCCCTGTCTCCCTAGTTCCACCATGGAAGTCCCTCGATGTGTGTCTCCTAGGTGAAACCCTAGCAGGGTGCCCAGTTGACAGAGGAGATAACCTCTGAGGCAGAGGAATACGTTCCTTTGAACGCGGAGGAAGGGCCGGACTATTAGGAATGTTTGCGACTTGTTCGGCGGCTCCTTAAACCCTTCTGGGAAAGGTGTTGGTCTTCCTCTGGAGGTGGAAGACTCAGAATGGCGAAAGGAAGGTGTTGGATCCGCACATTCTTGCAATCTCGACACATCTACTCGCGAAGTTTGCTGCTTTGCTCGTGAAATTGTGAGATTCCCGCGCAAACTCGCGAACTTCAGGTGTCAACATATGAGTTTCACGAGCAGAAGTGCTCATAACAGGAGCACTAGGAGCCACAGAGGAAGAGGAAGGTCTAACGACTTCCTGCTGTGCCAGAGGAGCACCTACGTCCGACGAAGGTCTGAGTAGGGACTACTCTCTGAGAAGAACATGCTGCATCAGAACGCATCTCCAAGCGTCACTTACGCGAGCGCTGAGCTAAGACTCCCCAGATCTAGATTGTGACGATCTAGAACGCCAGAGTTTGGACCTAGGACTAGACCTGTTTCGTGATCGTGAAGAACGCATTCGGAAGACTCGTCCTCGTGAAGAGGAACGCCTCCGAGAAGAGCATTGAGACCTACGGTCTCGTGAGCGCGAAGCTGTACAGTAGAGTGTGAGCGTCTTCTAGGCGTAGAACACTCTGATCATGATGACCTAAGATCATTGCGATCTTCCGCTCGAACGATCACCTCGTCCACGCATGGAAGGACCAGGGGAAGGCGACAGATGGACCTTGCACAATTTCAGAGCATGAGATGTCGACGGCTCCAGAGAAGGTTCCCTCGTGGTACCACGCTGAAGAAGGCGCTGCAGCTCCTCCTTGGAAAAGGGTCCCGAACGCGTACTGCTCGACCATGAGGGAGAACGATCGGGCTTAGACTTCTTCTTCCTGTGCCCTCCAAACTTCTCTCATTGGGAGGTAGACAACTTCTAACACCACACAAGGCGAGTCCTGCTCATAACGATGCCCTCGACACGTAAGGCATACAGAGTGCGGGTCGGTCTCCAACAACGACATGAAGGTCCCAAACGCGGCATCCTCTCGCCATGGATATGTTCGCATGATGAAGGCGATCGCAAAAAAAGGACATGCACACCTGAAAAGAGAAAGCCAAAATCAGAAGGTTCAATGAGTCAGGAGGAGAGCGGATACGTGCGATCTCTACTGAGCCAAAAGAAAAAGTGACGTCTTTCACAGCTGTGAGCGTATATACAGAGGTGGCTGAGTAGCCCCCAGCTACCCCCTGACTACCCGCTAAGCGGTTTAGGTAGGGTTTTCACCTCGCATTTAGTCTAATAGATACCTCCAGCTGCCGCTGAAAGAATATCCACATAAATAACAGAAGGTTTGTTAGTATAGGAACAATTAGAGTTTTCAGATTAGGGATGAGGAGAACTAGGTACATCTAAAATACCTATAAATCCATTTAAACTGGCACAATTTGTTTACAACAGCACGCTTTCCATATACTGCCAAATTATGCAATGTTATTATTTTCCTCTATTACTTTTTCACATTCTAAAACAATTCACCCTTGGGAAACGAAGTTAAAATTGTAAAAAACTATAGAATTATAAAAAAACTAGCTGGGTTTCCTCACTAAATGACCTGGAACTGACATCATCAACATAGTCAACCAAGCAGAAGTTTGAGTTGCCAAAGAACATTTGATATCTATTCAAAACATATACTAAATTAAAAGAAAAAAATTTTCGGTAGAGACTTACCCAGCCATTACCGCTTGCCAGTAAATACGAGCTTGATGGTTTGGTTTTTTACGCGAGCAAAGCGAGCTCATGTCCCTAATGGGTTTTGCTGCGCCGTGTGCTCGCTTCGCTCGCGAAAAGAAAAAAACACATCAAGCTCCTATGTACTTGCAAGTGGTAATGGAAGGGTGGGACTCTACCATTTAGATAATGAAGTAATAACTCAAAAGTATCACTATATGTGAATTGTATATTTTATGGACACTTTTGAGTAATTACTCAATTTTTAATTCAGTATAACAAAGAAATCATTTGTATTTTTCTTAACATACAAACCTGGAGCTATTTATCGGGTATTACTTTCGGCAACGCTGAAAACCAGCCAAGACAATTTTAGTGAGGGATAATTACCCCATCTGGTAGTTAGCAGGTGGGGGTTGGGGTAGACTAGCTACCCCGCTCACTCACACCTGTCGGTTGAGTAACCAATTTTGTTTTCTGGCAGGACTTCTAGGGGGACAGGGTGGTGTGCCAATTTGTATAAATAGCTCCAGATTTGTATGTTAGGAAAAATACAAATTATTTCCAAATTTGTTATTTGTTCCGACAAAGTTACAAACCTTCGCTATTTATCAGGTGACTTACTCTTAGGATGGAGGAAGTTCTACCAACTGGCCTTGGTCATGACCCGGGGTTCCTTCTAATTGATTTTTTATCTAATTAGTAGGAACCCTACCATCGCTAAAATCAAAGTAGTCACAGTACAAGGTAACTCAATGATAGTGGCCTGCATAAGCTTGTGTGAGAGAGACTCATGGCTTGTCTTTACGTAGGAACTCGAGGATTCTAAGACATATCCAATACCCTCCCTCATGAGGTATTGGTGATGTAACAAAGTATTCATTCATACTCAGGATGCACAAGGGAAATGAATCTTACCTGCAGAGGGGTGAGGTCAGCTATGCTTCAGTCTTGCAGAGCTGTTTCCCCAGGGGGGAGAGAAGGAGAAAGAAAGAAGTGACCCAGACATTCTTTTTATTCACCCCAGACTAACCCGGGTAACCTCAGCACTCAACCCTCTGCTACTTGTCCATCAAAGAGCCTGAGGCATTAGATCACTTGTTGTGCGGCCACCACAGGACCAATGGAGAAGGTTTCCATGCTCCTGTGGGTTACGTCTTTCCGGTAGTGGGCTGTGAAGGTCGTCTGACACTACCACACGCCCACTTGCAATACCTGTGCCACAGAAAAATTCTTCTTGAACGCCAGAGACGTTGCAATGCCTCTGACGTCATGAGCTCTGGGTCGGCTGGACAGAAGAGGATCTGGATATAGAGCGTATTCGATTACTTTCCTTATCCAGGAGGAAATAGTATTCCTCGTGACCCTCCTCTTAACCTTCCCCGTGCTGACAAAACGTGCTTGTACACGGGGGCCAGCTTTTGCTGTTCTTTTTAAGTAACACCTCAGACTCCTTACTGGACATAGTAACAGTTGGTCAGGATCTTCGGTTACAGAACGAAGACTCTCTATCCGAAATGGGCCGAACCTGGAGTCCGGCACACCCGGATTTTGAGTTTTAGCTACAAACTCAGGGACGTAGTTGAGAATTACTTCCCCCCATCTCCTAGAGTGGGAGACATCAGCATATAGACCATGAAGTTCGCTGACTCTCTTGGCCGAAGCCAGAGCGAGCAGGAACACCGTCTTCCACGTGAGGTTGCAATCTGATGCCTGGCGTAGTGGTTCATAGGGGAAGCCCTTCTAAGACCTGAGGACCCGAACCACGTTCCAAGGGGGAGGTCTTAGCTCTGCCTGGGGACAAGTAAGCTCGTAACTGCGTACGAGCAAAGAAAGTTCCAACGAGGAGGAAATATCGACTCCTTTCAGTCTAAAGGCGAGACTCAAGGCTGAGCGGTAGCCTTTGACTGCCGAGACCGAGAAGCATTTCTTCCCGAAGGTATACAAGAAACTCCGCTATAGTTGGAACAGAGGCATCGAGGGGAGAAATATCCCTTCCACGACACCAACCACAGAAAGCTGACCACTTCGCCTAGTAGACTGCCTCTGTGGATCTCCTGAGGTGTCCAGCCATTCTTTTCGCAACCGGTTGCGAAAAGCCTCTCTGTGTGAGGAGGTGCTGGATAGTCTCCATACGTGAAGTTGAAGCGAGGTTACGGCTTTGTGGAAGATGTTGGCATGTGGTTGTTTGAGGTCGTGCTGTGGAGGAAGCTCCCTCGGGATCTCCGTGAGGAGATGCAGAAGGTCCAGGAACCATTCTGCGTGATGCCATAGCGGAGCTATGAAGGTCATTTGCAAGTTGTTGCTTGCTCATACCTGGTTGAGGATTTTTCTCATCAGACAGAACGGGGGAACCGCGTAAGCGTCCAGGTTTATCCACCGTTATTGGAAAGCATCTTGCCAAAGAGCTTGGGGATCCGGGACTGGGGAGCAGTACAACGGGAGCCTGAAATTCATGACCGTTGCGAACAGATCCACAGTCGGGGAACCCCACAAAGTCAGGACTTTGTTGGCTATCAGAGGATTCAAAGACCACTCGGTGCCAACTATCTGAATCACTCTGCTCAGCTTGTCTGCTAGCACATTCCGCTTGCCCGGAAAGAAGCGAGCTGATAGAGTCACCGAGTTGTCCTCTGGCCATCTGAGTATCTCTACTGCAAGATGGCACAGCTGCTGCGAAAAGGTACCGCCCTGTTTGCTTAGATAAGCTACTACCGTGGTGTTGTCGGTCATCAACATGACGGAATACCCCACCAATTCCTGGTGGAACTCTTTGAGGGACAGAAAGGCTGCCCTCATCTCCAAGAGATTCATGTGCTGGTACCTTTCTGATTCGGACCATTGGCCGGAGATGTAATGGTGCAGCACGTGAGCCCCCCACCCTTCTTATGATGCATCCGAAAAAAGTATCAATTCCGGGGGAGAGACGAGAAGATTGACCCCTTTGCAGAGGTTCGGCTCTGCCACCCACCACCTGAGGTCCGACTGTTCCTCTAGCCCTATGCAGACTAGGTGATCCCGGGAATCGGAGTGTTGGTTCCACTGGGACTTTAGTCGCCACTGGAGGGATCTCATCCTGAGGCGACTGTTGGGGACCAGTCGTGTCAGGAAGGTGACCGAGGAGGCGAAGCCAATACTGCGCCGGGAGCTCTTCCCGACTGAGGAAGACCTGTACTATCTCCCTCAGTCTCTGGATCCTTTTGTCTGATGGAAACGCTTTGTCCCTTAGGGTGTCTAATCGCATGCCTAGGTATACCAGTTCTTGAGAGGGGAGCAGTTGAGACTTCTCGAGGTTTACCACGATCCTCAGATCCTGGCAAAACTTTAGAACCTCATCTCGGTGGCGAAGAAGGGCCGCCTCCGAGTCTGCCAGAATCAGCCAGTCGTCCAAGTATCTTAGGAGACGGTTGCCGACTCTGTGAGCCCAAGATGATACTAGGGCGAATACTCTCGTGAATACCTGGGGTGCTGTGGAAAGACCGAAATACAGTACCCTGAACTGGTAATGCTTCCGATTGAACATGAATCTCAGATATTTCCTGGAAGACGGGTGAATTGGAATCTGGAAGTATGCGTCCTTCAGATCTAGAGTGAACATGAAGTCCTAGGGTCTTATCGCTTGTCTGACTGTGTCGGCCGTATCCATCCTGAAAGGTGTCTGTTCAACAAACCTGTTCACGGCCGAGAGGTCAATGACTGGTCTCCAGCCTACAGACACCTTTTTCACAAGAAAGAGTCTACTGTAGAAGCCTGGGGACCCATCGAGGACCTCCTGGAGAGCGTCCTTCTCCAACATGGACTGGACTTCTGCCCTGACGGAAAACTCCTATGCGGATCCCTTCACACAGGAGTTCGATGGAATCGGCACTCGAGTCAGTGGAGGGAGAGAGAGCGTGAACGGGATACAATACCCTGAATCACCTCGACCGTCCAGGGTTCGGCCCCGTGGTGAAGCCACCTCTGCCAGCGGCTTTGCAGGCATCCCCCCACAGGTGGGCAAATGGGAGGATTGCATGTCTTATTGGGACCGGCCTCGGCCAGATCCCTTCTTACCCTTTCCTCCACGAAAGGACTTTTTGCTGTGAAAGGCCTGCAGTACACCCTTTTTACCCTGCTTCTTTGGGTCTCTAGTCCTTTTCGGCTGCGGGTTTTGCTGTGCTTTCCGCTGTGGCTGAGAGGGTAAGGTCTAGCTGTTAAGACCTTTCGGATGAGGAAGTCCTGACTGGACTTCCTCCACCTCTCTGCCACCCCCTCGACATCCTCAGGATGGAACAAAGAATTCCCCTCGAAAGGAGCATTTCTCAGTCTCGCTACTTCGACCTGAGGGAGATGTCTATAGAACTTGCCTATGACAACATCTCTCCTCTTCAGAATAGTGTTGGCCCTAAGGTTCACTACCTGATGGGAGAGGAACTCGATGGCACGAGTGCCAGACAATAGGGAAGTCTCCAAAGACTTCCTGGAGGACTCCCGAGACAGGTCTTTAGACCGCATCAGTTGTCCTAAGGATCCTAACTAGAAATCCAGCCACGAAGTAGCCTGCATGGCGTACTTCGCCACCTTCTCCTGGTTTAGGATTTCAGAGGGCGAATAGGAATAGGAGACTAGAAGTCCCGTAAGTTTCTCGAAGGGGGTGGCCTTCGAGAGTGCCTCTATAGAGTGGTCAAGAGGCAGCGTTGGAAGAGATTCCCCGAGGATCTCGAAGTACCTCCCTGAAACACATACGGAGGAGGTAGGAACTTGGAAGACGAGTTGGAGCGGAGAGAAGAGGTGGACCCAGTTGCCTGGGACACTGCCTTCTGTTTGGCACTCTTCAACCCCTTTGACCAGGGTAAAGCTGCACTGGTCCTATGAGGTTTCTGAGTGCCATAGAACTGGTCAAGGACTGTTTCTTTTCCATCTAAAGGGGCTGCTGATGGATCTGGAAGTCCATTGATGGAACGGATGCAGGCTAGGACCTGGCAAAAGGCGTGTTCCGACTCCTTTTTTTCATCCTCCGTAAGCTTAGGGATAGCGGCTGCTGGCAGTGCGTCGTCCTCGAGATCGCTCTGCCCTTCCACGTCCGAGCTCTCATCCATAGGACCCCGGAATGGGTCAAAGTCATCAACTGTATAGACTGGGGATAGGGAGACTAGCGGGGAGGTGCTCGCTTCCGGCTGCCTGGGAGGCAGTGAGGAAGGAAGCCTGGCCGAGGATTTGGGGATGGTGAACAAATCCTTCAGTTCCCTCCCACGAGGCCGGAGGTCCTCTGTCCCCAAGGGCCTAGAGGACTCCGTCGGCTTACGGGTGGAATGTAAGTCCGTTGCCGTACAGGGTGAGTCCCGTCCGGTCGCAGGTCGTGCCTCCTTAGACACTATTTCGACCGGTAAAGGACGGAAGGAGTCTCCATTGGAAGTAACCCCATCTTCCTTGGTGGGCGAAGGACGAATCCTTTTCCTTTTCCCCTTTGGCCTGGCCTGTGGCGTCTTGAACTGCAGGGGGCTACCATGAGGTTCATGCCTAATCTCCTCCAGAGGTCTTTTGCAAGGGGATGACTGTCTCCCCTTGCCAGAAGGACCTGCCTGTGCGGGATCTTCCGAACTCCTACTAGGATCGGAGGGAGGAGAGGACCCTGGGAAGAGAGGAGGCGACAAGGGAATCCTAGGTGTGTCACCTAAGGACTGGGAGTGGGAAACGACTCCTCTCATGGCTTGGCGCATTAGATTGAATAAGGTGCTAAGCCACAGGGGGGTCACGGGCTCCTGAAGAACTAAGGGGAAGGTCCTTAGGAAAGAACTGCTCCCTGGGTTAAGGAACCTGGGCAGGTTTCCTAACCCTCTTGTCTGATGGAGGCTTCCCTACAGGCAAGATCGGCAAAGGCCTACCCTTAGGGATAGGGTCTGGGCTCTGTCGCGCAGGCGACTGTTGTCTCTGTAGAAGTCTAAGGGGCTCGAGAGACTGATTGTGAGCGCCAAGATGGACCTGCGCTCTTGCGCCCAACTGTTGGTAGGCGGAAGGGTGCTCGTGCGTGCGCCCTTCCCGATTGCACGCAACTTTTCGCACTCATGGAGTGCACCTGGCGCGCATAAGGTTGCTCGCAAGCATGGCGCGCAGTGTGTTGTTCGCACGCATGGTGCCTAACAGGATGTTCGCGCGCATGGTGCCTAACAGGATGTTCGCGCGCATGGCGAGCAACAAGATGTTCGCGCATATGGCGCACCATAGGATGAACCCGCGCGCCATGATCGGCATTTTGTCTGCGTGCGCCAAAACGGTCATACGCCCCAACTTGGTAGTGAGCGCGAGAGCTCTCAGGTTGGTGAGAGAACTCACTGCTACGCTCACTAGAAAGTTCACGATAGCTTGTGTTGTGTAAGCACAAACAATCAACACAACGAGAGTTTGAAAACTCTCTGTCATAAAAGGAATGACTCTGGTCACGAGAACCCGAAAGTTCAGTGTGAACTTTGTTGCACGAACCCGAAGGATCAACGCAACGAGAAACCGGAGTTTCTCTGTCACGATACACCGAAGTGTTAGCGCAACTAGAGTTACGAGAGCCCAAGGGTTCAGCGTAACTCAGGTTACGAGACCCCGAAGGGTCAACATAACGAGGAATCGAGGTTCCTCTGTCACAAGATCCCGAAGGATCAACGTGACTGATGGTACGAGAACCCGTAGGTTCAACGTTACCGTCGTTACAAGAGCCCGAGGGTTCAGCGTAACAGAAACCCAAAGGTTTCAAGTCGTGAGAGCCCGAAGGTTCAGCGCGACGGAGACCCGGAGGACTCCTGCTGTCATGAGAACCTGCACGATCAACATGACGAGAGCCTGAAGGCTCACGATCACGCCAGCCCAATGGGTGATCGTCCCGAGACCCCGAAGGGTCAACGTGAGGAGAACCAGCAGGTTCAAAAAGACATCTCCTCACAGCCCGAGGAGAACGTCCGGGGTGTAGAGGGGTTACTCACCCCTCCACTCTACGAGCCTCCGGAGAGGAACGTTTAACAGACTTCGCCTGAGGGGGAGACCAATTAAGGTCTACAGATAATTCCTCCGCAGGGAAGGAGAACTACGCTTATAACAAGGTTCTCTTTCCGCCCCTAGAGGAGAACCTAAAGTGTAAGGAGATTGCCAATGCACAGAGGCAATCTTCTCTCACGAACGAGAGATATGTTCTCCATAAGGGGAAGCTTGCCTTGGAGAGAGCTCTGCCACTGCCCCTGGTGGGTTAGCTAACTCCTCGGCGTTGGAACCAGACTCTCGGCCTGACCGACGGGCAACAGCGCCTGCGCCCAGAAGAAGAGAATCGACCTCCGCAGAGGAAGGAGATGACCGTCTTCTCTCTGTTCCCCTTTGGAGGAGTTCGAGGAGAACTTCCTTCGTAGGGGGACTATCGACGCCCAGCGATGGCCATAAAGACACAAGGTCTGGAAAAGAACAGGTGCTCCCTGGGGGAAGAGAAGGAGCCGACTCACTAGGGGAGCTGCCCCTTCGTCTATCCCACCGGGGTTGCCCTGGAGTTACAAGCCCTGCGCTACTGCTCGACCGTGCCCCGGAAGGGCCTGATCGAGGATTAGCTTCGGGCAGAGATTTGGGCGTAAAGGAAGCAGAAACCCGTAATATGATATTTTAATTATAAAATAAATTTTTGAATATACTTACCCGGTGAATATATAGCTGCAACTCTGTTGCTCGACAGACAAAAACTGTACAAAAAAAAACTCGCCAGCGATCGCTATACAGGTTGCGGGTGTGCCCATCAGCGCCATCTGTCGGCCTGATACCAAGCTCTATGTAAACAAAGACTCAATTTTCTCCTCGTCCCACTGCGTCTCTATTGGGGAGGAAGGGAGGGTCATTTAATTTATATATTCACAGGGTAAGTATATTCAAAAATTTATTCTATAATTAAAAAATCATTTTTAAATATTTAACTTAGCCGGTGAATATATAGCTGATTTACACCCAGGATGGTGGGTAGAGACCAGTAAAATATGTTTACATTTTATGAGCTAAGAGTTTTTATTTCATTTTAGAAGTTATCAAAATAACAAAAACAAAATAAATAGGTACCTGGTAAGGAAGTCGACTTGAACGATTACTCTGCCTTATAAGTACGTCTTCCTTACGGAGCCTCGCGATCCTCTTAGGATGCTGATAGACCCCTAGGAGCTGAAGTATCAAGGGCTGCAACCCATACAACAGGACCTCATCAAACCCCTAATCTGGGCGCTCTCAAGAAATGACTTTGACCACCCGCCAAATCAACCAGGATGCGAAAGGCTTCTTAGCCTTCCGGACAACCCATAAAAACAACATTAAAAAACATTTCAAGAGACAGATTAAAAGGATATGGAATTAGGGAATTGTAGTGGTTGAGCCCTCACCCACTACTGCACTCGCTGCTACGAATGGTCCCAGTGTGTAGCAGTTCTCGTAAAGAGACTGGACATCCTTTAGATAAAAAGACGCGAACACTGACTTGCTTCTCCAATAGGTTGCGTCCATTATACTTCGCAGAGATCTATTTTGCTTAAAGGCCACGGAAGTTGCTACAGCTCTAACTTCGTGCGTCTTCACCTTAAGCAAAGCTCGGTCTTCCTCACTCAGATGTGAATGAGCTTCTCGTATTAACAATCTGATAAAGTATGATAAAGCATTCTTTGACATAGGCAAAGATGGTTTCTTAACTGAACACCATAAAGCTTCAGATTGGCCTCGTAAAGGTTTGGTACGCTTTAAATAGAACTTAAGAGCTCTAACAGGGCATAAGACTCTTTCTAGTTCATTGCCTACGATCTCCGATAAGCTGGGAATATCGAAAGATTTAGGCCAAGGCCGAGAAGGCAGCTCATTTTTGGCTAGAAAACCAAGTTGCAGCGAACAGGTGGCTTTGTCTGACGAAAATCCGATGTTCTTGCTGAAGGCATGAATCTCACTGACTCTTTTAGCCGAGGCTAAGCATACCAGGAAAAGTGTCTTTAGAGTGAGATCTTTCAGGGAGGCTGATTGTAACGGCTCAAACCTGTCTGACATGAGGAATCTTAGCACCACGTCTAAATTCCATCCAGGGGTAGCCAAACGACGCTCCTTGGTGGCCTCAAAAGACTTAAGGAGGTCTTGAAGATCTTTATTGCTGGAAAGATCTAAGCCTCTATGCCGGAAGACCGATGACAACATGCTTCTGTAGCCCTTGATAGTGGGAGCTGAAAGGGATCATCCTTTTCTCAGGTATAAGAGAAAATCAGCTATTTGAGCTACAGAGGTACTGGTCGAGGATACAGAAACTGACTTGCACCAGTCTCGGAAGACTTCCCACTTCGACTGGTAGACTCTAATGGTGGACGCTCTCCTTGCTCTAGCAATCGCACTGGCTGCCTCCTTCGAAAAGCCTCTAGCTCTCGAGAGTCTTTCGATAGTCTGAAGGCAGTCAGACGAAGAGCGAGGAGGCTTTGGTGTACCTTCTTTACGTGAGGCTGACGTAGAAGGTCCACCCTTAGAGGAAGACTTCTGGGAACGTCTACTAGCCATCGAAGTACCTCGGTGAACCATTCTCTCGCGGGCCAGAGGGGAGCAACTAACGTCAACCTTGTCCCTTCGTGAGAGGCGAACTTCTGCAGTACCTTGTTGACAATCTTGAACGGTGGGAATGCGTAGAGATCCAGATGTGACCAATCTAGGAGGAAGGCATCTATATGTATTGCTGCTGGGTCCAGGACTGGCGAGCAATAGATTGGAAGCCTCTTGGTCAGCGAGGTTGCAAAGAGATCTAAGGTTGGTTGGCCCCAAGTGGCCCAAAGTCTCTTGCACACACCCTTGTGGAGGGTCCATTCTGTTGGAATTACTTGCCCTTTCCGACTGAGACAATCTGCTATGACATTCAAGTTGCCTTGGATGAACCTCGTTACTAGGGAGATGTCTTGACCTTTTGACCAGATGAGCAGGTCCCTTGCGATCTCGTACAACGTCAGTGAGTGGGTACCACCTTGTTTGGAGATGTATGCCAAGGCCGTGGTGTTGTCTGAGTTTACTTCCACCACTTTGCCTCGAAGGAGAGACTTGAAGCTTTTCAAGGCCAGATGTACTGCCAACAGCTCCTTGCAGTTGATATGCATGCTCCTCTGACTCGAGTTCCACAGTCCTGAGCATTCCCGACCGTCTAGTGTCGCGCCCCAGCCCACGTCCGATGCGTCCGAGAAGAGAACGTGGTTGGGAGTCTGAACAGCCAGGGGAAGACCCTCTCTTAGGTTGATATTGTCCTTCCACCAAGTCAGACAAGAATTTATCTTTTCGGAAATCGGGATCGAGACCGCTTCTAGCGTCTTGTCCTTTTTCCAGTGAAAAGCTAGATGGTATTGAAGAGGACGGAGGTGTAGTCTTCCTAGTGACACAAATTGTTCCAGGGATGACAGCGTCCCTACCAGACTCATCCACAGCCTGACTGAGCAGCGTTCCTTCTTCAGCATGTTCTGGATGAATAACAGGGCTTGACTTATTCTGGGCCGACGGAAAAGCCCGAAAAGCTAGACTGTGAATCTCCATCCCTAAATACACAATAGTTTGGGATGGGACCAGTTGCGACTTTTCCAAATTGACTAGGAGTCCCAATTCCTTGGCCAGATCTAGAGTCCACTTGAGATCCTTCAGACAGCGACGACTGGAAGAGGCTCTGAAAAGCCAGTCGTCCAAATAAAGGGAGGCTCGGATGTCCGATAAGTGGAGGAATTTGGCCACATTCCTCATCAGCCTCGTAAACACGAGAGGAGCTGTGCTTAGGCCAAAGCACAGGGCCCGAAACTGGTAGACCACATTTTCGAAAACGAATCTCAGAAAAGGTTGGGAGTCTGAGTGAATGGGGACGTGGAAGTAGGCGTCCCTTAGGTCTAGCGAGACCATCCAGTCTTCCCTTCTGACCGCTGCTAAGACTGACTTTGTGGTCTCCATGGAGAACTTCGTCTTTGTGACAAAGACATTCAGAGCACTGACGTCTAGCACCGGTCTCCACCCTCCTGTCTTCTTTGAAACTAGGAAGAGGCGGTTGTAGAATCCCGGTGATTGAAGGTCCGAGACTTTGACCACCGCTCCCTTCTCTAGCAAAAGAGACACTTCCAGTTTCAGGGCTTGTCTCTTTTCTTCCTCTCTGTACCTGGGAGAGAGATCGATGGGAGACGTTGCTAGAGGGGGTTTGCGTACAAAAGGGATTTTGTACCCCTCTCTGAGTAACTTCACAGATTGTGAATCTGCGCCTCTCCTCTCCCAGGCTTGCCAGAAGTTCTTGAGTCTGGCTCCCACTGCTGTCTGAAGTTGCGGGCAGTCAGACTCTGCCCTTAGAGGACTTGGATCCTTTCCTCTTCCCTCGCTTCCCTTCGGCACGAGCACCTCCTCTGCTGGAGGCTCTGCCACGAAAGGGCGGAATAAAGCGAGACGCTGGAGTGTCTATCCTCGGTCTAGCAGAAGATGAAGGCAAAGGGGGAGCTTTGCGAGCTGAGGACGCAACTAGATCGTGAGTGTCCTTCTGCACTAACGAAGCAGCAATTTCCTTTATCAAGACTTCTGGAAACAGGCACTTGGAAAGGGGAGCAAAGAGAAGTTCAGATCTCTGGCATGGTGTAACTCCAGCAGACAGGAACGAGCAGAGAGACTCTCGCTTTTTCAGGACTCCGGACGTGAATGAGGCAGCTAGCTCATTGAACCCATCACGGACGGCCTTGTCCATGCAGGACATAATGAGCAAAGAAATGTCTTTATCTATCGAAGAGATTTTCCTGCTCAGGGCTCCTAAGCACCAGTCTAAAAAGTTAAAGACTTCAAAAGCCCTAAAGATCCCTTTCATAAGGTGGTCCAGGTCCGATGATGACCAACAAATCTTCGAGCGTCTCATGGCAAGGCGGCGGGGAGAGTCTACAAGACTTGAGAAGTCGCCCTGGGCAGAGGCAGGAACTCCCAAGCCGAGAACTTCTCCCGTGGCATACCAGACGCTCGATCTAGAAGAGAGTTTAGCTGGGGGAAAGGCAAATGCTGTCTTCCCTAAACTCTTCTTGGACTCTAACCAGTCTCCTATCAGCCGCAAAGCTCTCTTAGACGAGCGTGCGAGGACGAGTCTAGTAAAGGCAGGTGCGGTAGAAGGCATGCCTAATACAAACTCTGACGGCGGAGAACGAGGAGCCACAGAAACAAACTGGTCAGAAAACAACTCTTTGAATATAGCCAAGACTTTTCTAAAGTCCAAAGATGGTTGAGTTGACTTAGGCTCGTCCAGTTCTGACTGTTGATCGTCTTGTTGTTCAGCAACATCCTCATCAGAAAGTTCCTCATCCGAAAACTGATGAGGAAACGGCAACGGAGTGGGCAACGTCTGGTTCGCTGAGTCCAGTCGCACTGGTGCATGCGTGACGGAGCCGGACGCAACGTCATGGAACTGCTGCACAGTCTGACAGTCTGTGAACTGTCAACAACCATGGGAGCGCGAGGACGCACAGCGTCCACCCGAGAGTGTCTAGACCGACTGGGTTGAGCAGTGGAAACCACACCGGGTTGCGGAGGTTGACGCACAGCGTCAAAACAAGTCCCCTCTGATGGTTGTTGAACGTCCTGAACGTCAACAACCACCTCCGTGCGTCGCTTAACGTCAACGTGTGGCTGGCAACCCACACTGGATCGCATCGGTGGAGGCACCACCTCAACTGGTAGACGCGAGAAGGTTACCTCAGCGTCAACAGGACGCACAACCGATCGCTTGGAAGGTTGTTGGCCAGAAGGTACGGTAGCAACCTTCTCCGCATGAAAGTCCTGCATCAAAGACGTAAGCTTGGACTGCATGTCTTGCAGCAAAGCCCATTTAGGGTCAACGGGAGCAGGTGCGACGACAGACGGTGTTAGTGACTGAAGCGGTACCGCTTTGCCTCTCTTAGGCGGTGAGCAGTCATCAGATGACGGCAACGAGTCCGAACTGACCCAGTGGCTACAACCGGGACGTTGGACTTGTACTGAAGGGACCGATTTACGCTTTAAAGGCCGTGAGACCTTGGTCCAAAGTTTCTTACGAGAAACACCTTCAGACGACGAGGTATAAATGGGCTCTCTCGTCTTACGTAGGTAGGGGCGATCTTGGGGAGATACGCCTGATACCATGGAGGGAACGTCTGTTCGCTGATTAAAGCCTCTCGAACCCATGCGTCGTGCGACATTGCTTCTCCCCTGGACTTGGGAGCTTGCAAGAGGTCCCGGACTAGGAGGACGACAGGTACGAACAGACGAACCCTCAAGCGCAACACTGTTCACAACACTTTCACTTGGCACTTTCTCACTTCCCGCGGCACTTTGGCACTTAAGCTCCTTAACATCCGCCATGAGTTAATTGTGGTCACTTGCAAGGGACTCAACTCTCTCCCCCAGGGCATGGATGGCACGCATCATGTCAGCCATCGATGGTTCCTGAGTGCTAGGAGGGGGGTTAGGAACAACCACTACAGGGGAAGGAATAGGTTGTGGGGCATGAGGAGAGGAAACATCAATAGACCTAGAAGAACTTCTCCTAATTCTATCTCTCTCTAGCCTGCGTGTGTACTTTTCAAATTCGATAAAATCGAATTCCGAAAGGCCCACGCACTCCTCACACCGATCTTCCAATTGACAGGTTTTACCCCGACAATTGGAACAAACAGTGTGAGGGTCGATAGAAGCCTTTGGAAGACGCCTAGAACAGTCCCTAGCATTGCATTTTCTAAACTTGGGAACTTGTGAAAGGTCAGCCATTTTGAATTGGTCAAGGGAAAATTCCAAAAAACGATCTAAGTCATCAACAATGAATCCGATACAAAAAAAGAGTTCAAGGATTTATTTGAAGAAAAACCCTGCACAGCGAAAGCTCAAAACCAGAATATAGTGCTTCACCAAAGATGATGTGAAAAACTCCAGTTAGCAACAGCGAGTAAAGTACGTCTTGTCGACACGTCGACAGAGAGAAAATTGAGTCTTTGTTTACATAGAGCTTGGTATCTGGCCGACAGATGGCGCTGATGGGCACACCCGCAACCTGTATAGCGATCGCTGGCGAGTTTTTTTTTTGTACAGTTTTTGTCTGTCGAGCAACAGAGTTGCAGCTATATATTCACCGGCTAAGTTAAATATTTAAAATTCTTCGATTTCAAGGAAGACCCCGAAAACGAAAATTCACGTTTAGATTTCTTCTTCTTCTTCTTACACGCATACCTCTCCCACTGGGAGGCAGGCCACTCCCTACACTCGGAACAGGTGTTGTCCCGCGAACACCGAGTTCCCTGACAAGCCGTACATAAAGGGTGTGGGTCTGTCTCCATGGACGACATGAACGTGCCGCAGCGGCGGCATTCAATTCCTGGACATGTCCGCATAACGGGACACTAACCGTACACACACCGATACACACAAAAGAAAAAGAAAAAGTAATAAAGTCAAGACAGTTTGTTTATCGGTTACTCAACCGACAGGTGTGAGTGGGCGGGGTAGCGAGTCTACCCCAACCCCCTCCCGCTAACTAGAGGATGGGGTAATTATCCCTCACTAAAATTGTCTTGGCTGGTTTTCAGCGTTGCAGCAAGTAATATCCGATAAGTAGCGAAGGTTTGTATCTGTGTCGGAACATGTTATTTTTATTAGTAAAATAAATTTTTGAATATACTTACCCGATAATCATGTAGCTGTCAACTCCGTTGCCCGACAGAATTCTACGGAAGGGATACGCCAGCGATCGCTATACAAGAGGGGGGTGTACTCACAAGCGCCACCTGTGGCCAGGTACTGCAGTACTTCTTGTTGACACCACCTCAATTTTTCCTCGGTCCACTGGTTCTATGGGGAGGAAGGGTGGGTCAATTAAATCATGATTATCGGGTAAGTATATTCAAAAATTTATTTTACTAATAAAAATAACATTTTTCAATATTAATCTTACCCGATAATCATGTAGCTGATTCACACCCAGGGAGGTGGGTGAAAACCAGTGTACATGTATATCAAGAAGCTAAGTATCCCGTATTTCATATTATCAGTTATTCAAAATAACAATGAAATTATAAGTACCTGGTAAGGAAGTCGACTTGAGCCATTACTCTGCCTTAAATAAGTTCGTCTTCCTTACTGAGCGCAGCGTTCCTCTTAGGAGGCTGAACAACTCTAAGGTGCTGAAGTATCAAGGGCTGCAACCCATACTAAAGGACCTCATCACAACCTTTAACCTCGGCGCTTCTCAAGAAAGAATTGACCACCCGCCAAATCAACAAGGATGTGGAAGGCTTCTTAGCCGACCGTACAACCCATAAAAAGTATTCAAGAGAAAGGTTAAAAGGTTATGGGATTATGGGAATGTAGTGGCTGAGCCCTCGCCTACTACTGCATTCATTGCTACGAATGGTCCCAGGGTGTAGCAGTACTCGTAAAGAGACTGGACATCTTTGAGATAGAATGATGCGAACACTGACTTGCTTCTCCAATAGGTTGCATCCATAACACTCTGCAGAGAACGGTTCTGTTTGAAGGCCACTGAAGTAGCCACAGCTCCCACTTCATGTGTCCTTACCTTCAGCAAAGCAAGGTCTTCTTCCTTCAGATGAGAATGTGCTTCCCTAATCAGAAGCCTGAATAGGTAAGAAACTGAGTTCTTAGACCTTGGAAAAGAAGGTTTCTTGATAGCACACCATAAGGCTTCTGATTGTCCTCGTAAAGGTTAAGACCTTTTTAGATAGTACCTAAGAGCTCTAACTGGGCAAAGTACTCTCTCCAGTTCATTCCCCACCAAGTTGGACAGGCTTGGGATCTCGAACGACTTAGGCCAAGGACGTGAAGGAAGCTCGTTTAGCAAAAACCGAGCTGCAAGGAACATGTAGCCGTTTCAGATGTGAAAACAATGATCCTGCTGAAGGCGTGGATCTCACTTACTCTTTTAGCTGTTGTCAAGCACACGAGGAAAAGAGTTTTTAATGTGAGGTCCTAAAAAGAGGCTGATTGGAGAGGTTCAAATCTTGATGACATAAGGAACCTTAGGACCACGTCTAGATTCCAGCCTGGAGTGGACAACCGACGTTCCTTTGAGGTCTCAAAAGACCTAGGGAGGTCCTGTAGATCTTTGTTGGTGGAAAGATCCAAGCCTCTGTGGCGGAAAACCGCTGCCAACATACTTCTGTAACCCTTGATCGTAGGAGCTGAAAGGGATCTTACTTTCCTTAGATGTAACAGGAAGTCAGCAATCTGGGTTACAGTGGTACTGGTTGAGGAAACTGCATTGGTCTTGTACCAGCTACGGAAGACTTCCCCTTGAGACTGATAGATTCTGAGAGTGGATGTTCTCCTTGCTCTGGCAATCGCTCTGGCTGCCTCCTTCGAAAAGCCCCTAGCTCTTGAGAGTCTTTCGAAAGTCTGAAGGCAGTCAGACGAAGAGCGTGGAGATTTGGGTGTACCTTCTTTACGTGAGGTTGACGTAGAAGGTTCACTCCTAGAGGAAGAGTCCTGGGAATGTCGACCAGCCATTGCAGTATCTCTATGAACCATTCTCTCGCGGGCCAGAGAGGAGCCAACCAACGTCAGCCGTGTCCCTTTGCGAGAGGAGAACTTCTGAAGTACCCTGTTGACAATCTTGAACGGCGGGAATGCATACAGGTCGAGATGGGACCAATCCAGCAGAAAAGCATCCACGTGAACTGCTGCTGGGTCTGGAATCGGAGAACAATACAACAGGAGTCTCTAGGTTATCGAGGTAGCGAACAGATCTATGGTTGGCTGACCCCACAGGGCCCAAAGTCTGCTGCAAACATTCTTGTGAAGGGTCCACTCTGTGGGGATGACCTGACCCTTCCGGCTGAGGCGATCTGCCATGACATTCATACCGCCCTGAATGAACCTCGTTATCAGCGTGAGCTTTCGATCTTTTGACCAGATGAGGAGGTCCCTTGCGATCTAGAACAACTTCCACGAAAGAGTCCCTCCCTGCTTGAGGATGTAAGCCAGGGCTGTGGTGTTGTCAGAGTCCACCTCCACCACCTTGTTAAGCTGGAGGGACTTGAAGTTTATCAAGGCCAGAAGAACCGCCAATAACTCCTTGCAATTGATGTGAAGTGTCCTTTGCTCCTGATTCCATGTTCCCGAGCATTCCTGTCCGTCCAAAGTCGCACCCCAGCCCGTGTCTGATGCGTCCGAGAGGAGACGGCGGTCGGGTTTCTGAACAGCCAAAGGTAGACTTCCTTGAGAAGAAAGCTGTTCTTACACCACGCGAGAGAAGACCTCCTCTCTTCGGAAACAGGAACTGAGACCGTCTCTAGCGTCATGTCCTTTATCCAGTGAGCAGCTAGATGATACTGAAGGGGGGGAGGTGGAGTCTCCCTAACACGATGAACAGGGCCAGCGATGAAAGTGTCCCTGTTAGACTCATCCACTACCTGACTGAGCATCGGTTCCTTCTCAGCATGCTCTGGATGCATTCTAGGGCTTGGAAGATCCTTGGGGCCGACGGAAAAGCCTGAAAAGCTCGACTCTGAAGATCCATACCCAGGTAGACAATGGTCTGGGATGGGACGAGCTGAGACTCCTCAAAACTGACCAGGAGGCTCAGTTCCTTGGTCAGATCCAAAGTCCATCTGAGAATCTCCAGACAGCGACGACTTGTGGGAGCTCTTAAAAGCCAGTCGTCTGACGGAGCCGGACACAAGATCATGGTACTGCTGCACAGTCTGTGAACTGTCAACCATGGGGAAGCGAGGAAGTACAGTGACAACCCGAAGCTGTCTAGACTGTCTGGGTCGTACAGACAACTCCTTATCGGGTTGCTGAGGTTGCCGCACTGCGTCACAACAAGTCACTTCTGCTGGTTGTAGAACGTCTTCCCAGTGACACACTGACTCCGTAAACAAAAAATCCTCTAACAAGGACTAAGCTTGGACTGCATGTCTTGCAACACAGCTCAAGGTCTATGGAAGCAGGTGTGGTAACAGACGGGGTTAGCGACTGAAGTGGAACCATTACCTTCCCTGGAAGCATGTTATGCTTCAATAAAAGTCCATAGGAGGCTACGCAGCTAAAGGCTCCTCTCCAAATGACAGAGTACTCAAGGGAATATCAGAAGGAGGGAGAAAAGCACTTTCTCATCTACAGGGACCATATCCGAGAAAAGCTAAGTTCTCTCAGTGAGGGTTTCACTGGTGCAAAAGCAGCAGACTAGAAGGCAACGTTATGAAACTGCTTGACAGTCTAGTGAGTTGGCAACAACCAAAGATGTGTGACTGAGAAGCATGCGGTAAGGTATGCAGAGCATGCTGTATGCAGAGTATGCTGTATGTAGAGCATGCTGTAAGGTAAGCAGAGCATGTTGCATGGCGTGTAACATTTCTCAGAAATTCCATGACCAGTGCTAGTTTGAGTAATATCGCATTACTGTCCATTGAAAGTGCACGTGCCGAGGGAATTGATTTAGACTGTTTTGTTGATGAATTTGATAGCCGGCATGATAATCGTAGAATTAAGCTGCACTAAATATAAGCACTATAATCTACTTCACCTCAGGAAAGGGAAACTCGCCCTGTTGGCAACACTGCATTACTTCATGCATGCTTGCATGGGGTTTTAATATCAAAATAATATTTACATTACATTCATAACTCATGAATCATTTTTGTTTTGAAGATATTTTTGCCATATTTTGCGATTTTGTTAAAAATATATTGCAAGGAATACATATATATTTGTTTATTTAAGTAATACGAATAACTTCTATCATAATGTTTGTGTAGGCATACATGTATATGATTACAAATGCAAGTTATGAAAGTAATGAGGTGTTATTATTGTCATTTGTTATTTCAAAGTTGAATGGGAAGAGGCTCAAGTTGAGGAGAAAGTGGCAGATGCATGCGTTGAGGTGGCTGACTCATAGCATGAGGTTCCTGCCTCAAGAGTTGCGCTTGCCTCAAGGGTTGAGGTGGCTGCGCAGAGAGAGGCTCTTGACTCACGAGTTGAGGTTCTTGAGGTGTGAGCTGCGAGAGTTGAGGTAGTGGCTGCGCAGAACGCAGTTCCTGTCTCACAAGTTGAGGTTCCTGAGGAGCTAGCCTCAAGAGTTGAGGCTCTCGCCTTGAGGAAAGTTGAGGTAGCAGCTGCGAGAGCTGAGGTGGCTGCCTCAAGGATGGTAGAGGTTGTCGTACCTCAAAAGGTTGTTGCCTCGAAGATGGTCTAACTGCAAGAAAATCTTGCCTCAAGGCAAAAGACTCCTGCTCCCATTGTTGAGGTTGCCTTAAGGAAGGTTGAGGTTGCTGCACAACGCTGGTAACTGGCAACTCCGAACGCGGTAAGGTAGCTTGAGGAACCTCAACTTCGTACGCCTGGCAGACTGGACTGCGGTGAGGCGGAGCGCTCGCAGGAGGAGGTGTAACCTTCTCAGCCTGAAACTCACGCATTAAGACCGCAAGCTGCGACTGCATGGACTGCAGCAAAGTTATCTTGGGATCAACAGACGATAAGGTCTGTTGAGGCAAAGCCTTAACAGAAGATGAGGTCTGTTGAGGCAACGCCTTACCTCTCTTAGGAGGTGTGCAGTCACCTGATGACTGCGGAGAGTCAGAGCTAACCCAATGACTGCATCCGGGTTGTTGAACTCTAGAGGTCTGGACTTTACGTTTAAGAGGTCTTGAGACCTGAGTCCAGCGTTTTCTCCCCGAAATTTCTTCTGCAGACGAGCAAAATAAGGGCTCAATCGTCTGCGGGTGGGAGTGACGGTCTCTGTAAGACACGCCCGCAACCACCGAGGATACTTCTGTGCGCCGATCAAGGCCTGCCGAACCCTTTTGCCCTTCGACATTGCTTCTCCCCTGGGCTTGGGAGCTTGCAAGAGGTCCCGGACTGGGAGGACGACTGGTACGCACAGAAGTACCCTCACGCACAACACTGACACACTTTGCGCTAATCACTTATCACTTTTGATTTTCTGTTTGCACTTATTTCACTGAACTCGAAACTTTAAGTGGTTTGTACCTGAAACACGCAATTCTATCCTTCCTTAAAAGTTAGTAATTGCGAAAACAGAATTACAATGTAACAGAAAAATCTAATGAAAGATAAATAATTTAGTGGCTGGAAAGAGACTAAACACTAGATCAAATAAACTACGTTTAAAATCTCTCACCGCATAACTTGAGAACAAGAATAAAACTCTAGAAACGTTTACCTTCTTCCCCTAAAGAGACTAGGGAGAAGAGCAAAAACGATAACAACGTTACTCGCTTGAACGAAACGTTTATCCAGCTCTCTCTCCCTCCGTCTCTATCTCTCTCTCTTGACTTAGAACCTGAGAGAAGAGCCCAATCATATATATCGTTAAAACATATTATTGTTAAAGGAAAAAAACTGAAATGTTTCCCAAATAAAAAGTTCCTTTATTAGAATTAAAACCATTAAGCTAAGAAAGAATGAACAAAACGCTAGAAACGGTTTACTCTTACTGCAACGTGACACCGTGAAAATTCTCTCTCTATCGTAACGATAGAGCGCAAGTTGAACGTTCTGAACGTCAACAACTGCAGACAAAACAAAACGTTAGTTCAACTTTGAAAACAGTACGAGACTATCAAAGAAATTCTTTCAAAAACATTAAAATAGCATAATATGTTAACAGGTAAAACCGAAATGACGGGCTCAATGTTAATTAACTTCGGTACCAAGAAAAGACCGCCTACTATTAGGAAAGGTCGCTATAAACAAATATAAAAATTAATTTTAATAAGTTTATAATAAAAGGAAGTTAATCGAAGAGGCCTATAAAAGGCGGAGAGATATAAAATAAATCTATAACTTTTGTTAAGCAAAATTAAGAAAGAGAGTCTATACTCTCTTAGACACCAACACTTCCGTCTAAGGGAAGGGTCGGCCATTTAAAGGTGAAAGAGAGTTCATACTCTCTTCGTCACCATAATTAATCAAATTAATTCCAAAAGCTAGCTAAGCTAATAATAAAACTTCCTGAATAGCGAAAGCTGAAATCTTAGAGCAATACTTCACCAAAAACCGTGAACAAGACTCCAAAATTATAAGCGTATCCATGAACGTCTTGCCGGAAGCACGACAGAGGAAAAATTGAGGTGGTGTCAACAAGAAGTACTGCAGTACCTGGCCACAGGTGGCGCTTGTGAGTACACCCCCCTCTTGTATAGTGATCGCTGGCGTATTCCTTCCGTAGAATTCTGTCGGGCAACGGAGTTGACAGCTACATGATTATCGGGTAAGATTAATATTGAAAAAAACACATTTTGAATATGCAGGTATATCAAATGTATGCTGGCATCACGACTTTCTGTTTGGTTGACTATATTAGTTCCAGGTTGTTTAGTGAGGAAACCAGGCTAGTTTCTTTTCTTATAATTTTCACTTGTTTCCCGTGTTGCAAATTGGGAGCCTTTGTACTTTGTTGAGACAGGGTTGGGATCACCAGAAAATAGAGTAAAAAAAACGTCAGATATCGGCTGTGTTTTTCACTGAAATTATAACTGAATGAAATATTAATGAAATCGCTAGTTTTGTAAATGCTTCTCCTAACAATCGACATACTAGGATCACTCAGCGCATGAATGTCGGAATTATGCGAAAATAGCCAACAGGAGACCTGTTGTAACACTGAGAAAACACTAGTTTTGCACTTGGCATTTCATACGATATCAAATAACTGAAATTTCACTCTTTTGTCCCAATGTTCTACATACTAGGAACACTCCATGGACACAAGTGAGAACCTAGGGTTTTGGTTGAGCTTAAACAGGACAAAAAGTGATTATTTAACAGTTTTGAGATTTGTAAAAGGCCACAGAACCTAACAAACCCACCTAACTTAATGGTTCCCAGTCACAACCCGTAGCTGGAGGCAACACCCCGGACCCCCTTCCAAGGCCACAACCCCTAGCCAGATTTGTAAAAGGCCACAGAATCTAACAAACCCACCTAACTTAACCTAGTAGTTCCCAGGTCACAACAAATAGCCAGGGGCAAGCCCCCGGACCCCCTTTCCCGGGTCACAACCCCTAGCCAGATGTGTAAAGAGCCACAGAACCTAACCAACCCACCGAACCTAGTAGTTCCCAGGTTACAACCCCTAGCCAGGGGCAAGCCCCAGGAACCCCTTCCCAGGTCACAACCCCTAGCCGGGCCAGGCCCCCTTCCAAGGTTACAAACTAAAACAAAATAAAAAATAAATCCTTACATTATGATAAAAGTGAATCAGAAATAAATCTCTCTTCTACACAATAAAAATAATGGGCTGCACTCTAATTTATATCTTAACCACACTGTAATAAAAATATTACTCAGGATTACCTTTATGTGAATTTTTTACAACAATTGCGGTTCCTGCACTTCCAATTATAGACGATCGTCCTCAAAGCATCAAGCTGATTGATATGAGTAATAAATTCAACCACATTGCTCACAGAAAAACTATAGAACATGCGTCTGTCCATCATGAAGGTTAGTGTTGGAAAGGCAGACCTCGCTCAGATCAATCTTGGGTTGGGGGGGGGTTTAAAATTTGAAATCACACAGCCAACAAAAGCAGGCCTACAAGCGCACAGAAAAGAAAGGTTAGTCCAGGTGGGCTGACTGTCACTGGCTTACTCCTCCTAAACATCTTAACTAGATGTTGCCTACCCTAACCTTTGGTTGTATATATAACAAACTACAGTTCGGCATAATTCCAGGACGTGTCCCAACGAACTAAAATTTAACAAATGGATAAGAATGTAGATTGTTGGGATTAGCAAAAACATAAGTCCCAACATCAGTAAATTTTCAAGCTTGCGCCACCAGCTGATAGGCGAACGGAGCGCCATCCTACAGGTGTTATTTTAGTCAGGCAGTCAGCAATGCTTGGGGGGAAATTTTACGATCGAGTAACTTGGTAATGGCTTCAGAGACTGATGCATTATAATGACCTTTACCCTACTTAACATTTCAATGAAGGTAAGAATGTATATGGATGGGTTAGCATTAATAGTAAAAACGAACGCTTCATAACTTGGAACGACACGGGCTCTTATCTATCGGGAAATTTTGAAGCTAAGCAGGAGCTACCCGTGACCTGTGTGCGGACTGAGCTGAACTTAGAAAATATTGACGTGTTAATGGTAAATCATATTATGTGAAATGATAAAATATCTTCATATTATGGTATATCAGATCATAATAAAGAATATTTTCCCCATTAAGAAAATTGATTAGACAAGTAACAAGAGAAATCACCTGTCCCAACAAACTACATTCTATCCGCGAATTGTTTTCAATTATGAAAACGTAATAGATGAAAACAATAGCTTTGCATAATTTGGCAGCATATGGAGAGCGTGGTCTTGTAAACAAATACCAAACCTCCTAAAATGTTATTTTTATTAGTAAAATAAATTTTTGAATATACTTACCCGATAATCATGTAGCTGTCAACTCCGTTGCCCGACAGAATTCTACGGAAGGGATACGCCAGCGATCGCTATACAAGAGGGGGGTGTACTCACAAGCGCCACCTGTGGCCAGGTACTGCAGTACTTCTTGTTGACACCACCTCAATTTTTCCTCGGTCCACTGGTTCTATGGGGAGGAAGGGTGGGTCAATTAAATCATGATTATCGGGTAAGTATATTCAAAAATTTATTTTACTAATAAAAATAACATTTTTCAATATTAATCTTACCCGATAATCATGTAGCTGATTCACACCCAGGGAGGTGGGTGAAAACCAGTGTACATGTATATCAAGAAGCTAAGTATCCCGTATTTCATATTATCAGTTATTCAAAATAACAATGAAATTATAAGTACCTGGTAAGGAAGTCGACTTGAGCCATTGCTCTGCCTTAAATAAGTTCGTCTTCCTTACTGAGCGCAGCGTTCCTCTTAGGAGGCTGAACAACTCTAAGGTGCTGAAGTATCAAGGGCTGCAACCCATACTAAAGGACCTCATCACAACCTTTAACCTCGGCGCTTCTCAAGAAAGAATTGACCACCCGCCAAATCAACAAGGATGTGGAAGGCTTCTTAGCCGACCGTACAACCCATAAAAAGTATTCAAGAGAAAGGTTAAAAGGTTATGGGATTATGGGAATGTAGTGGCTGAGCCCTCGCCTACTACTGCATTCATTGCTACGAATGGTCCCAAGGTGTAGCAGTACTCGTAAAGAGACTGGACATCTTTGAGATAGAATGATGCGAACACTGACTTGCTTCTCCAATAGGTTGCATCCATAACACTCTGCAGAGAACGGTTCTGTTTGAAGGCCACTGAAGTAGCCACAGCTCCCACTTCATGTGTCCTTACCTTCAGCAAAGCAAGGTCTTCTTCCTTCAGATGAGAATGTGCTTCCCTAATCAGAAGCCTGAATAGGTAAGAAACTGAGTTCTTAGACCTTGGAAAAGAAGGTTTCTTGATAGCACACCATAAGGCTTCTGATTGTCCTCGTAAAGGTTAAGACCTTTTTAGATAGTACCTAAGAGCTCTAACTGGGCAAAGTACTCTCTCCAGTTCATTCCCCACCAAGTTGGACAGGCTTGGGATCTCGAACGACTTAGGCCAAGGACGTGAAGGAAGCTCGTTTAGCAAAAACCGAGCTGCAAGGAACATGTAGCCGTTTCAGATGTGAAAACAATGATCCTGCTGAAGGCGTGGATCTCACTTACTCTTTTAGCTGTTGTCAAGCACACGAGGAAAAGAGTTTTTAATGTGAGGTCCTAAAAAGAGGCTGATTGGAGAGGTTCAAATCTTGATGACATAAGGAACCTTAGGACCACGTCTAGATTCCAGCCTGGAGTGGACAACCGACGTTCCTTTGAGGTCTCAAAAGACCTAGGGAGGTCCTGTAGATCTTTGTTGGTGGAAAGATCCAAGCCTCTGTGGCGGAAAACCGCTGCCAACATACTTCTGTAACCCTTGATCGTAGGAGCTGAAAGGGATCTTACTTTCCTTAGATGTAACAGGAAGTCAGCAATCTGGGTTACAGTGGTACTGGTTGAGGAAACTGCATTGGTCTTGTACCAGCTACGGAAGACTTCCCCTTGAGACTGATAGATTCTGAGAGTGGATGTTCTCCTTGCTCTGGCAATCGCTCTGGCTGCCTCCTTCGAAAAGCCCCTAGCTCTTGAGAGTCTTTCGAAAGTCTGAAGGCAGTCAGACGAAGAGCGTGGAGATTTGGGTGTACCTTCTTTACGTGAGGTTGACGTAGAAGGTTCACTCCTAGAGGAAGAGTCCTGGGAATGTCGACCAGCCATTGCAGTATCTCTATGAACCATTCTCTCGCGGGCCAGAGAGGAGCCAACCAACGTCAGCCGTGTCCCTTTGCGAGAGGAGAACTTCTGAAGTACCCTGTTGACAATCTTGAACGGCGGGAATGCATACAGGTCGAGATGGGACCAATCCAGCAGAAAAGCATCCACGTGAACTGCTGCTGGGTCTGGAATCGGAGAACAATACAACAGGAGTCTCTAGGTTATCGAGGTAGCGAACAGATCTATGGTTGGCTGACCCCACAGGGCCCAAAGTCTGCTGCAAACATTCTTGTGAAGGGTCCACTCTGTGGGGATGACCTGACCCTTCCGGCTGAGGCGATCTGCCATGACATTCATACCGCCCTGAATGAACCTCGTTATCAGCGTGAGCTTTCGATCTTTTGACCAGATGAGGAGGTCCCTTGCGATCTAGAACAACTTCCACGAAAGAGTCCCTCCCTGCTTGAGGATGTAAGCCAGGGCTGTGGTGTTGTCAGAGTCCACCTCCACCACCTTGTTAAGCTGGAGGGACTTGAAGTTTATCAAGGCCAGAAGAACCGCCAATAACTCCTTGCAATTGATGTGAAGTGTCCTTTGCTCCTGATTCCATGTTCCCGAGCATTCCTGTCCGTCCAAAGTCGCACCCCAGCCCGTGTCTGATGCGTCCGAGAGGAGACGGCGGTCGGGTTTCTGAACAGCCAAAGGTAGACTTCCTTGAGAAGAAAGCTGTTCTTACACCACGCGAGAGAAGACCTCCTCTCTTCGGAAACAGGAACTGAGACCGTCTCTAGCGTCATGTCCTTTATCCAGTGAGCAGCTAGATGATACTGAAGGGGGGGGAGGTGGAGTCTCCCTAACACGATGAACAGGGCCAGCGATGAAAGTGTCCCTGTTAGACTCATCCACTACCTGACTGAGCATCGGTTCCTTCTCAGCATGCTCTGGATGCATTCTAGGGCTTGGAAGATCCTTGGGGCCGACGGAAAAGCCTGAAAAGCTCGACTCTGAAGATCCATACCCAGGTAGACAATGGTCTGGGATGGGACGAGCTGAGACTCCTCAAAACTGACCAGGAGGCTCAGTTCCTTGGTCAGATCCAAAGTCCATCTGAGAATCTCCAGACAGCGACGACTTGTGGGAGCTCTTAAAAGCCAGTCGTCTGACGGAGCCGGACACAAGATCATGGTACTGCTGCACAGTCTGTGAACTGTCAACCATGGGGAAGCGAGGAAGTACAGTGACAACCCGAAGCTGTCTAGACTGTCTGGGTCGTACAGACAACTCCTTATCGGGTTGCTGAGGTTGCCGCACTGCGTCACAACAAGTCACTTCTGCTGGTTGTAGAACGTCTTCCCAGTGACACACTGACTCCGTAAACAAAAAATCCTCTAACAAGGACTAAGCTTGGACTGCATGTCTTGCAACACAGCTCAAGGTCTATGGGAGCAGGTGTGGTAACAGACGGGGTTAGCGACTGAAGTGGAACCATTACCTTCCCTGGAAGCATGTTATGCTTCAATAAAAGTCCATAGGAGGCTACGCAGCTAAAGGCTCCTCTCCAAATGACAGAGTCCTCAAGGGAATATCAGAAGGAGGGAGAAAAGCACTTTCTCATCTACAGGGACCATATCCGAGAAATGATATTTTCATAATAAAATAAATTTTTGAATATACTTACCCGCTGGTTATATAAAAGAGCTGAAGTCCCTGACGCCAGGGCAGAAAATTCAAATCTCGCGCTATCGAAGATACGCCAGGTGTACCAACCGCACCCTAGCGGTAGAACAGGTGGAACTACACACCAACTCCAGTTCTTCCATGCCTCATAGCCATACCATAGGTAGTCTCTAGAGGGGAGGAGGGAGGGTGTTAAATTTATATAACCAGCGGGTAAGTATATTCAAAAATTTATTTTATTATGAAAATATCATTTTTAAATATAAAACTTACCCGCTGGTTATATAAAAGAGCTGATTGACACCCCTTGGTGGCGGGTCAGAGACAGCTACATACAGAAAATTCACTTAAGGGTTACATACAATAAACTTAAGCAGTTCTCACCTGATAAGGAAGCTGACAGCAATGATACTCTGCCTCATTTCGTCCGCTATCCTTAAGAGATCCAGTAATCCACTCGGGCTGAAAATCTCTAGGAGCTGTCAAACGGTACAAACACCTATAACATGACAGGACCTCAACCAATACCCTTGTTCCGGGTGCACTCAAGGAACAAATTGACCACCTAGCCAAATCAAAGATTGCGGAAGACTGACGCCCAATCTCCACAAACAACCATAACAAACGAGTTCCAAGAGATAGAAAAGGGGTATTAGGAAAAAAGGGAACGTAGTGGTAGATCATTCACCTACTATCGCATTAGCAGCTATAAAAGGACCCAACGTAAAAAGGTCCTCATAGCGAGTCTGAACATTCTTCAAATAATGGGATGCAAAAACAGACTTACTTCTCCAAAATGTTGTATCCATCAGACTTTGCAGAGAACGGTTCTGTTTAAAGGCCACTGAAGTCGCTACCGCTCTGACTTCATGTGTCTTGACTTTGAGGAGCCTCTGATCCGACTCATTACACTGAGCATGAGCTTCTCGAATCAACAATCTAACGAAAAAAGACAAGGCATTCTTGGACATGGGCATCGAGGGTTTCCGAACTGCACACCACAGAGCGTCTGAGTTACCTCTCAGATTCTTAGTTCTGTCCACATAACACCGTAGAGCTCTAACTGGACAGAGAACCCTTTCCAATTCATCGCCAGCCAAATCCGAAAGGTTAGAAATCTCGAAGGATTTGGGCCATGGTCGAGAAGGGTTTTCGTTCTTGGCCAGAAACCCCAGTTGCAAAGAACAAATGGCTTTCCCATTCCGAAAACCAATGTTCTTGCTTAAAGCGTGAACTTCACTAACTCTTTTCGCAGTGGCGAGGGTAACTAGAAAAAGGGTTTTCAAGGTTAAGTCCTTAAATGAAGCCGAGTGTAAAGGCTCAAATCTGTCACTCATGAGAAATTTAAGGACAACATCCAAATTCCAGGCGATGGGAGCCGTTTGAATCTTCTTGGTCGTATCAAAAGACCTAAGTAAATCTCGTAGATCCTTATTATCAGAAAGGTCTAGGTTCCTGTGTCGAAAAACCGTCGCCAACATACTCCTGTAACCTTTAATAGTTGATGACGAGAAGTTATGCTTAGTTTTAAGGTCCAAGAAAAAATCAGCTATTTGGGAAAGCGATGTACTGGAAGAGGAAATCGCGTTAGTTCTACACCATTCCCTGAACAACTCCCACTTGGACTGATACACCTTGATGGTTGAAGACCTTCTTGCCCTTGCAATTGCCTTGGCTGCCTTCTTCGAAAATCCTCTAGCTCTAGCGAGTTTTTCGATAGTCTGAAGGCAGTCAGACGTAGAGCTCGGAGGTTTTGATGATTTCGGGCCAAGTGAGGTTGTCTGAGAAGATCGGGTCTCATGGGAAGGCTTCTCGGGACATCCACCATCCATTCCAGTACCTCTGGAAACCAGCTCCTTGACGGCCAGAACGGAGCTATCAGTGTCATTCTGGTCTCCTCGTGTGAAACGAACTTCTGAATCACTTTGTAAAGGATCTTGAACGGAGGAAAGGCATAAACCTCCATGTGTGACCAGTTCATCAGAAAAGCGTCTATGTGAAAAGCTTCGGGATCTGGAACCGGAGAGCAGTAACACTCTAGTCGTTTGGTCTTCGCGGTGGCAAAGAGATCCACGAGAGGTCGACCCCATAACCGCCACAGACTCTTGCAGATGTCCGGGTGCAGAATCCATTCTGTGGAGAGAACCTGACCTTTCCTGCTGAGTCTGTCTGCGCTCACATTGTTGACTCCCTGGATGAACCGCGTCAAAAGAGTCACCTTCCTTTCCTCCGCCCAGATGAGGAGCAGTCTTGCAATCTCGAACAGAGACCAAGAGTGGGTCCCGCCTTGTTTCGCAATATAGGCCAGAGCTGTCGTGCTGTCCGAATTGACTTGGACTACCTTGCCCCTGATCTGCTTTTCGAAGCCGATGAGAGCCAGATGAATAGCTAAAAGCTCTTTTTGATTGATGTGGAGAGAGGTTTGTTCCACCGTCCAAGTCCCCGAAAGTTCCTGCTTCTCTAGAGTGGCTCCCCACCCCGAGTTGGAGGCGTCGCAACACAACACGAGGTTTGGGTTCCTCTGAAGTAAAGACAAGCCTTCTTTCAGTCTGGGCTCGTTGTTCCACCATTGAAGATGAGACTTGATGGAAGTCGAGATGGGAATGCAATCCCTGTCGAGGCTGTCCCCTTTCTTCCAATGGCGGTTGAGATGAAATAGAAGAGGACGCAAGAACAACTTCCCCAGGGTCACGAACTTCTCTAACGACGAGAGAGTCCCCAGAAGACTCATCCAATCTCTGACGGAGCAAAGATCTCTCTTCAGGAACGTTCGTACTTTTAGGAGGGCTGCTTGGATTCTCACCGACGACGGAAAAGCCCGAAAACTCCGACTGTGAATCTCCATCCCCAAATAAAGAATCTCCTGGGATGGAATGAGTTGTGATTTTTTCGAGCTCACCAGGAGACCCAGTTCTCTGGAGAGATCCAAAGTCATCTTGAGGTCCTTCAAACAACAATCGGCTGAGGAGGCTCTTATCAGCCAATCGTCCAGATACAGAGAGGCCCTGATTCCCCTCGAATGCAGCATGCTTGCCACGTACAGCATGATCTTGGTGAACAATAGAGGAGCCGTGCAGAGTCCGAAACAAAGAGCCCTGAACTGGAAGACCTTGTTTCCGTCCATGAACCTCAGATAACGTCTGCAGCTGGGAAGAATCGGAAGGTGGAAATAGGCATCCTGAAGATCTAAAGAGACCATCCAATCGTCCTTCCTCACAGCTGCCAGAACTGTTTTCTGAGTCTCCATGGTGAACGTCGAGTTTTGGACGTAACCATTGAGCACACTTACGTCCAGAACCGGTCTCCACCCCCCGGAACTCTTGGGTACTAGAAAAAGGCGGTTGTAAAACCCCGGAGACGTAACATCTTGCACTTCCTCTATTGCTCGTTTCTCTAATAAAAGAGACATCTGTAGAAGCATGGCTTGTTTCTTGGGACCCTCTCTGTATTTGGGCGAAAGATCCACTGGATCTGTGACTAAAGGAGGATTGGTCAGGAAGGGGATCTTGTAGCCTTCCTTTAACACCTGGACGGACCAGGGGTCCGCTCCATTCCTCTCCCAAGCCTCCCAAAAGTGAGTCAACCTGGCCCCCACTGCTGTCTGAAGGAGAGGGCAGTCAGACTTTACCTCGGCCGGACTTGCCCCCTCTGCCTCTAGGTTTCCTTCCTTCTGGTTTAAAAGAGCCTCTTCCAGAGGGCTTCCCACGAAAGGACTGAGGACGAAACCCAGAAGAAGATTCCTTAGGTTTTCGAGAGGAGAATGACGGAGGCAAAACTTTCCTAGTCGAATGAGTAACTAAGTCATGTGTGGCCTTCTGAGTGAGAGCAGTAGCCACCTCGCCCACTAATTCCTGAGGAAATAAAGAATTAGACAAAGGTGCGAAAAGAAGGCCTGTCTTCTGATAAGGAGACACTCCTGCGGAGAGGAAGGAGCACATCGTGGCCCTTTTCTTGAGAATTCCAGCTGTAAACAAGGCAGCAAGTTCGTTGGAGCCATCTCTCACACCTTTGTCCAAGCAGGACATCAAATGAACCAAACCACTAGTGTCCGTTTCCGTCATATCAGAGACCCTCTTACTCAAAGCCCCCAAAGCCCAGTCCAAAAAATTAAAAACTTCGAAGGCCCTGAAAAGACCTTTAAGCAAATGGTCGAACTCTGGAATGGACCACCAAATCTTCGTCTTCCTTAAGGCAAGACGACGAGAAGCATCTACCAAACTTGAAAAATCCCCTTGTGCAGAAGAAGGAAAACTCAAGCCCAACACTTCACCAGTCTCATACCACACACTAGATTTAGAGGCTAACCTAGCGGGAGGAAAGGCAAAGGCCGTCTTGCCAAAAGCTTTCTTGGAGTCCAACCAAGAACCCATTAACTTCAAGGCCCGCTTAGAAGATCTAGAAAGAACCATCTTGGTGTAAACTGGAACCTTAGTAGCTTTACCTAAGATGAATTCAGAAGGCGGAGAACGAGGGGCCACAGGGGTAAAAGAATCCGGGAAAATACCAGTCAAAATAAGCATAAACTTGCGAAGGTCCACAGCATGCTGATAATGCTTCTCCTCCTCATTCTCAGAGACTTCCTCAATAGGATTATCCTCATCCGACTTTTCCTCTGGTTCGTCTTCTGGCAGTGCAGCAACAGCTGCAGCCTGAACCGAAGGAACAACGTCTGGATGGGACTGCCTGTCAAGGCCAACATCTGAGTCAATTTGGTGGGGAGAAGTAGAAGTAGATTGATGCGAAACACGGACATGTAGACGATCATCCTCAACCAACAACTGCTTAGACCGCTTAGAATTCGACTGTTGTTGAACAGAAGAACGCTTGAAATCAGAAGGTAACTGTTGAAGATCGCCGCGAGGTCGCGTAAAGTCCGAGGACTGTTGCTGCGAGCGATCAAAGTAGTCAGGATGTCGCCGCTGTAAACCAATGTTTTGACGCGCCGCGTCCAAAAGTTGTTGCCGCGGGCGATCCACTACTTCAAATTGTTGCCGCGTCTCGTCCACTTGTCGACGCCGATGCTCTTCCCCGCGACCAGAAAACGCAAACTGGTCAACCAAAACTCTCTGACGCGACTCATCAAAATCAACCTGGCGTTGAACACTGTGAATGGGAGACCGTCTAAGTGATAACTCGTCAAGGCCATATACCATCGAACGTTTGTGCGATAACTGGTCTGACATCGAACGCCCAGACACAACGCCAACACCTGGTTGATAAGAATCCATCAACGACGAGAGTTGTTCTTTCATAGACAAAAGCGCAGTCCATTTCGGATCAACAGAACTCCTAGAAGGAAGATTCGCACTAATGTCACCACGCATTTCAGGGGAAGAAAGCCAATCCGATGGAAGAGGAGGTGCATGAATAGTTACAAGGTCCGAATCGGAAGGAATCATATCCGCACGAACACGGTGATCTGAACGTTTGGCCGGAGTGCAAGCGCTGGGAGAACGGAAACGTTCCGGTGAACCCCACGAACTACATCCTGGCCGCACAGGCGATTCCCGACGCTGTGAATCAACATGGGAGCGTTTAAGCGGTCTCGACGCTCGCCGCCAGATCTCACTCCCCGACCCTTCATCGGAAGACGGGGATAACGTATGAACCTCACCTTTCCTACGATGAGGGTGAACGACCTGAGCTACGGCAACAGGAACGTTCGAGGGGACGTCTGCACGATTGATGATGCTTCTCGTTCCCTTAAGCCGTTCGACATTACTTCTCCCATGGGTTCGAGAGCTCGAAAGAGGTCTAAGGCTAGGTGAACGACAAGATCGTGCCGACGCACCCTCCGCAACACTAAACACATTATCAACACTTGTCACAACACCGAGAGAGTCACGATTCTTCGGTACCACATCAGACACCCGTGTCGACGCACCTTCCGCAACACTAACCACATTATCAACACTTGTCACAACACCGAGAGAGTCACGATTCTTCGGTACCACATCAGACACTGAAACACTTTCCACAGTTCCGATAGGATCACGGTTTTTCAATACCTTTAACTCTGAAAAGATAGTATTTCTATCGGCTGCTAAGGACTCAACTTTCTCACCAAGAGACAAAATAGCAGTAAACATGTCCTTCATAGTAGGTTCCTGATCTACCACCACAGGGGAAGGAACAGGATTAGGAACAGGTAAATTAGGTAAGGTTCTATTCACAGATCGGGAAGAACTACGCCTAACTCTATCTCTCTCTAATCTCCTAACATAACGATCGTAAGTAACAAAATCATCATTAGTTAAGGAAAGACACTCATTACACCTATCATCTAATGAACAAAATTTACCCCTACATTTTACACAAATAGAATGAGGATCAATAGATCCATTAGGAAGTCGTGTACGACAACCCTCACTAACACACCTACGCTGAGCAGGGGAGGAGTCGGCCATTTTAAAGTTAACGTGAGAGACCGACAAGCAAAAAGTAAGGGAAAAAACAATAAAGAAAATCTCAAACAAAAAGATTTCAAGATAAGAACCAAGGAAAATTAATCAACGATAGCTTAAACTCAAAAAGAACGTTGTACATCACCAAACAACTTCCCAAGAGAGTAAAAACACGAGAGCGAACTTCTGTATGTCAGTCAGCTATGACGGCAGAAAGAAGAACTGGAGTTGGTGTGTAGTTCCACCTGTTCTACCGCTAGGGTGCGGTTGGTACACCTGGCGTATCTTCGATAGCGCGAGATTTGAATTTTCTGCCCTGGCGTCAGGGACTTCAGCTCTTTTATATAACCAGCGGGTAAGTTTTATATTTAAAAAAGCTAAGTTCTCTCAGTGAGGGTTTCACTGGTGCAAAAGCAGCAGACTAGAAGGCAACGTTATGAAACTGCTTGACAGTCTAGTGAGTTGGCAACAACCAAAGATGTGTGACTGAGAAGCATGCGGTAAGGTATGCAGAGCATGCTGTATGCAGAGTATGCTGTATGTAGAGCATGCTGTAAGGTAAGCAGAGCATGTTGCATGGCGTGTAACATTTCTCAGAAATTCCATGACCAGTGCTAGTTTGAGTAATATCGCATTACTGTCCATTGAAAGTGCACGTGCCGAGGGAATTGATTTAGACTGTTTTGTTGATGAATTTGATAGCCGGCATGATAATCGTAGAATTAAGCTGCACTAAATATAAGCACTATAATCTACTTCACCTCAGGAAAGGGAAACTCGCCCTGTTGGCAACACTGCATTACTTCATGCATGCTTGCATGGGGTTTTAATATCAAAATAATATTTACATTACATTCATAACTCATGAATCATTTTTGTTTTGAAGATATTTTTGCCATATTTTGCGATTTTGTTAAAAATATATTGCAAGGAATACATATATATTTGTTTATTTAAGTAATACGAATAACTTCCATTATCATAATGTTTGTGTAGGCATACATGTATATGATTACAAATGCAAGTTATGAAAGTAATGAGGTGTTATTGTCATTTGTTATTTCAAAGTTGAATGGGAAGAGGCTCAAGTTGAGGAGAAAGTGGCAGATGCATGCGTTGAGGTGGCTGACTCATAGCATGAGGTTCCTGCCTCAAGAGTTGCGCTTGCCTCAAGGGTTGAGGTGGCTGCGCAGAGAGAGGCTCTTGACTCACGAGTTGAGGTTCTTGAGGTGTGAGCTGCGAGAGTTGAGGTAGTGGCTGCGCAGAACGCAGTTCCTGTCTCACGAGTTGAGGTTCCTGAGGAGCTAGCCTCAAGAGTTGAGGCTCTCGTCTTGAGGAAAGTTGAGGTAGCAGCTGCGTGAGCTGAGGTGGCTGCCTCAAGGATGGTAGAGGTTGTCGTACCTCAAAAGGTTGTTGCCTCGAAGATGGTCTAACTGCAAGAAAATCTTGCCTCAAGGCAAAAGACTCCTGCTCCCATTGTTGAGGTTGCCTTAAGGAAGGTTGAGGTTGCTGCACAACGCTGGTAACTGGCAACTCCGAACGCGGTAAGGTAGCTTGAGGAACCTCAACTTCGTACGCCTGGCAGACTGGACTGCGGTGAGGCGGAGCGCTCGCAGGAGGAGGTGTAACCTTCTCAGCCTGAAACTCACGCATTAAGACCGCAAGCTGCGACTGCATGGACTGCAGCAAAGTTATCTTGGGATCAACAGACGATAAGGTCTGTTGAGGCAAAGCCTTAACAGAAGATGAGGTCTGTTGAGGCATCGCCTTACCTCTCTTAGGAGGTGTGCAGTCACCTGATGACTGCGGAGAGTCAGAGCTAACCCAATGACTGCATCCGGGTTGTTGAACTCTAGAGGTCTGGACTTTACGTTTAAGAGGTCTTGAGACCTGAGTCCAGCGTTTTCTCCCCGAAATTTCTTCTGCAGACGAGCAAAATAAGGGCTCAATCGTCTGCGGGTGGGAGTGACGGTCTCTGTAAGACACGCCCGCAACCACCGAGGATACTTCTGTGCGCCGATCAAGGCCTGCCGAACCCTTTTGCCCTTCGACATTGCTTCTCCCCTGGGCTTGGGAGCTTGCAAGAGGTCCCGGACTGGGAGGACGACTGGCACGCACAGAAGTACCCTCACGCACAACACTGACACACTTTGCGCTAATCACTTATCACTTTTGATTTTCTGTTTGCACTTATTTCACTGAACTCGAAACTTTAAGTGGTTTGTACCTGAAACACGCAATTCTATCCTTCCTTAAAAGTTAGTAATTGCGAAAACAGAATTACAATGTAACAGAAAAATCTAATGAAAGATAAATAATTTAGTGGCTGGAAAGAGACTAAACACTAGATCAAATAAACTACGTTTAAAATCTCTCACCGCATAACTTGAGAACAAGAATAAAACTCTAGAAACGTTTACCTTCTTCCCCTAAAGAGACTAGGGAGAAGAGCAAAAACGATAACAACGTTACTCGCTTGAACGAAACGTTTATCCAGCTCTCTCTCCCTCCGTCTCTATCTCTCTCTCTTGACTTAGAACCTGAGAGAAGAGCCCAATCATATATATCGTTAAAACATATTATTGTTAAAGGAAAAAAACTGAAATATTTCCCAAATAAAAAGTTCCTTTATTAGAATTAAAACCATTAAGCTAAGAAAGAATGAACAAAACGCTAGAAACGGTTTACTCTTACTGCAACGTGACACCGTGAAAATTCTCTCTCTATCGTAACGATAGAGCGCAAGTTGAACGTTCTGAACGTCAACAACTGCAGAGACAAAACAAAACGTTAGTTCAACTTTGAAAACAGTACGAGACTATCAAAGAAATTCTTTCAAAAACATTAAAATAGCATAATATGTTAACAGGTAAAACCGAAATGACGGGCTCAATGTTAATTAACTTCGGTACCAAGAAAAGACCGCCTACTATTAGGAAAGGTCGCTATAAACAAATATAAAAATTAATTTTAATAAGTTTATAATAAAAGGAAGTTAATCGAAGAGGCCTATAAAAGGCGGAGAGATATAAAATAAATCTATAACTTTTGTTAAGCAAAATTAAGAAAGAGAGTTTATACTCTCTTAGACACCAACACTTCCGTCTAAGGGAAGGGTCGGCCATTTAAAGGTGAAAGAGAGTTCATACTCTCTTCGTCACCATAATTAATCAAATTAATTCCAAAAGCTAGCTAAGCTAATAATAAAACTTCCTGAATAGCGAAAGCTGAAATCTTAGAGCAATACTTCACCAAAAACCGTGAACAAGACTCCAAAATTATAAGCGTATCCATGAACGTCTTGCCGGATGCACGACAGAGGAAAAATTGAGGTGGTGTCAACAAGAAGTACTGCAGTACCTGGCCACAGGTGGCGCTTGTGAGTACACCCCCCTCTTGTATAGCGATCGCTGGCGTATCCCTTCCGTAGAATTCTGTCGGGCAACGGAGTTGACAGCTACATGATTATCGGGTAAGATTAATATTGAAAAACGGGGTGTATGTATGATAGTGGCCACCCGTATGTATTATTATGTCTCCCTTAGGGGGTGTCTGCCGTTTATGGGGACAGGGATATCTTTCTTATTACTAGCCAAATCGTATTTCATTATGGGGTTGATGTTCTTTACAATTTTCTAACATACCATAATATGATGTTAATTTATCGTTTTGACTAATAACACAATTTACCTTTACCACGGCAATATTTTCTAAGTTCAGCATGGTCCGTACGCAAGTCACGGGTAGCTCCTGCTTAGTTTCCAACTTTCCCGATAGACAGAGCCCGTGTCATCCCAGTCTAAGAAACGTTCGGTTTTACAAATTAATACTGTCCCGTCAATCTACATATTTACCCCTTAGTTAAGTATGTAGTTTTTAAGGACACGTCATGTTTAGTGACATTTGATACTGCTGGGATATTTATCATGAAATGTTATGTTAGAAAAAGGCCGTTACAATGCGTCGTACGCTGAAGCCACGGCCAACTTACTCGGTCGTAAAATTTCCCGCAATCATTGTTTCCTGCCTGATTATAAT